>NC_056522.1:125617131-125743859 GCF_019175285.1 Sceloporus undulatus | reverse complement strand
TTGTCCTCCATATATCACTCACCAAAATCAGCAATCAGTAGTTAGTATCTATCCAGTTAGCATCACTGTTTGTTTTAAAAACATTTTCTGACGTGATAAGATAAAGAACATGGGCTTTTTATTAGGCTGCATGTTAAAAATATTGGTTTGGCAATACTGACAATTGCAATAAAGATAAATAAAAAACAAGAGTGTGCTTACAGGTTACAGATTATACTGTACTGTCTCCCCTCGGTTTTCGTGGACTTGGAGTCTGCATCCCTTGCCTGTTTGTGGGCAGCAAATTAAGGGGAACAAAACGAGGGGGGGGGGGTTTTTCATTCTAGGGGGGGGGGCTATTTTGTGTTGGGGGGGGGGGGGGGATCCGGAATGAATCCCCCATGAAAACGGAGGGGCAACTGTTGTCTGTTTGGTAAGAAATTTATGTGAATAATGAAACAGGAAAACAATACTTACAAAAGCACTGGGTTCAGTCTGCCAAGGACTGTTTGCATGTCACAAAAAATATGTATCATGGATTGTGTGCATTTTCATGTTTCTAAATTTTGTTGTTTCCTAATATTTAAATAGCAAATGCATGCCATATACAGTATTGCTACTTTGAAACTAAACAAACTGAAAGATTGAGGGATGCATGGGATTCAATGTGTTGCAGGATCTAATGATCACACAGAGGGATAAGGATGGGAGCAAAGTGGATTGTTCTCATTCTGTTCATGCAATCAAGGAAATGATTATCACATCCCACATGATTCTCCTGTTCTTCTCCCATCTGTAAAGTGAAATGGACTCGCCATTTGGTACTAACAAGAGTTTTCATTAATATCAAATGATGGGTCCATTGCATTTCACTGATGGGGAAGAACAGGAGAAGCGCATGGGGTGTGATAATCTTTGCCCCGATTGTGCGAATCAGATGGGAGTAATCTGCTGTGCTCCCATCCTTACCCTCAGTGTGATGATCTCCTAAACTGCAAAGGGGGCATTGTATCTATGACTGCATCCACACTACAGAAATAATCCAGTTTGGCACCTCTTTAACTGCCCTGGCTCAATGCTATGAAATTCTCAGAACTGTAGTTTATTATGGCACCAGAGCTCTCTGATAATGAAGGCTACACATCTCACAAAACTACAGTTGTCATGGAAGGGAGCCGCCATAGGAATGACCACAAACACAAATAGTTGGAAGAAAAAAGGCCACAACTTTATTATATAACAGCTATATCATAGGGTTGGCTCCAATGCATGAGGTCTGGATCCGTCATCCATCAATCCCTGATTGACCGATGAACCGCATTTGTTTGGTCACAGCCAAGCATCAGGACCAGTTCACCACACTCATCCGCCCTTTACTTCACAAGTAAAGAATTAGAAATTAAAAAAGAAGCCCGGCCATTAAAAGGAGATAAGCCTGTTAGGACATAAGCCTGTAATTCTTGGTGATGCATTTATTGCATGTAAGAAGGCATCCAGTTCTGCCTTATAAACAAAATTCCCTCTTCAACTGAAGCACAATGAGCCGGCTTAAAGACCGATCAGTGAATGGGTGAAGCATCCACACTCACTGCCCTGACCAGAATGACCACTGATTGCCTTTGGGGTGCACTGAGAAGATACCAGCCAAACCAACATTACTGTGTTGGTTTGGCTGGTAGTAATTTGTGGCATTTAATGCTCTGCTAGATTTGTAGCATTTTATGCTTTGCTAGATTTATACAAGATCTCAGCCATTTTATGCTCTGCTAGATTTACACAAGATCTCAGCCATTGTGTCTGAAAAGCAACACAATATAATAAAGAAAAAGAAAATAGTAAAAGTAAAGCATCTAGTTCATAACACATGGAGAGAGAGAGAGAGAGAGAGAATATGGATACAGTGTGGAAAAACTGTGATGGTGTTTGTCTTTTAAGACACTGGATATTCCCTAGAATGTTCATAAGGCTAACTATCGCCAACACCAAATCTACTGTGTATCATCAGTACACTGTCAATACTGCTATATTTAAGTTCGACTTGTTCTGCTGCATGTCTGCATGTGCATGCAGGACATATCATTCATAGTCCCCTTCAGGTGTTATTCTCCTTGCAAGCAGAATTTTAGATCCCTTCAGACATTCCCCTAGATGCATGAACACATGCAGGCACACAGAAACACAAACCATGGAGATCCAGCCCATTTTTGTCTCCTAAGTGGTTGCAACTACATGGAAGCTACCACCCAAAAGCTTTGTTATTGCCTTAGTTCTCACTGAGTTGATGAATCCCTGAGCTGGACTTTTACAAATCTCTGACAGACATACTAACAATTCCCCCCCCCCAATGGGGGGGGAAAGAAAAAGAAAGAGATTGTGCCAAGTGTAGCCCCTCGAGTTTTGTTGGACTACAGGTGCCATAAAACCAAGTACACATAGCTAATGGTAATAACTATTGAAAGCTGCAGTTCAACAACACCAGGAAGGCCTTGAGCATCACTCCTCACTCCCACTCCCCAGCATGATCTAGTGACACTAAACACAACTTAGAACTATATCAAAGTGTTGTGTTATGCAGACATAGTAGCTCTGACTGTGAGCAGCCCCCAATGAATTCAACAGGATAAACTGCATAACACTGTTGTTGTGTGCCTTCAGGTTGTTTCCAATGTATAGCAGCCCTAACCCTAACGCAAAACTATCATGGGGTTTTCTTGGGAAGATTTGTTCACAAGGGGTTTTCCCTTGCCTCTCTTTGAGGCAGAGATAGTGTAACTCACCCAAAATCATCCAGTGGGTTCCCATGGCTGAACGGGGATTTCAACCCTGATCACCATAATTCACCACATCACATTGCTTTCTCTAGTGTACAGCACTACTTTGGGAAAAAAAACTTTGTTGGACTACAACTCCGAGAATCACCCAACTAGGAAAGCTAGCAGGAATTTTAAGCAAAATAAGTAATTTGTCCATGAAGTTTAAGTAACCAAGGATGGCTTTATTTCATGATCATATACCTTTACATTCTCCCACTCCTCCATGGAAGAAGAAAATTTGCACAGGGAGTGGCATTAGATACTGTCTCTAGAACTATTCAGTTAAGAATCTTCTACAAAGTGTAATAACATCAAGCAAGCTGCTGTAACAGGGTACTTTTCTACTAACAGAACTGCAACACTATGGTTTCACTTTAATTGCCATTGTTCCACCTTATAGAATCCTCGGATTTGTAGTTTGGTGTGGCATTTAGAATCCTCTGTCAAAGCGCTCCCAACTGGCTACCAGAGAGTTCCGTTTTTATGCCACCTTTCTCCCAGAAAGGGACCCGAAGTCACTCACAAGATTTTAAGTGCCTACTCAAATAAAACAGGATTCCACAAGATGCAGCCATAGCAGTTAAAGTGCTATAAAAGTGCTATAACTGTGTAGTGTGAAAGAGCCCACCCCCAGCAATGACTGTATCGGAAAATAATTATGCCAATTTGTAATAGTCTTTCTCTATGTATGCATACTGTGGGACATGAGGCAATTGGAGCCTCCATTTCTACAACTGCCAACAGCTGGGCAGGTTGCATGATCCTTTCAAAGACACGGCCTTAATTCACTGGATTTCATGTCCATTCCACCATGAAAAGCCAGCTCAGAATGAGCTGCTACATACTTATTATTCCTCCTCCTCCCCCCCCCCCCCCTTTATATTTCTCTTGTTTCTTATTATTAGTAGCAGTAATTACATAATTACCACCATGCCTTTGAAACTAAGTATATTGCTTGAGGGCTTCTAAACATTATTTCTACATTACAAACTTCCACTAGTTTTAGTTACAGTTTTCAAGAGCTAGCACAGTCAAGTGGTTTGACTATGACACTGGAGACCAGGGTTCAAATCCCCGCTCAACCATGAAACCCACTGAGTGATCTTGGGCAAGTCACACTCTCTCTGCCTCAGAGGAAGCAAAGTCAAACCTCTCTGAACAAATTTTGCTAAGGAACCCCCTTGATAGGTTCATCTTAGGGTCACTATAAGTCAGAACCAACAACAACAATACTTTTCTCCAAGGAATTACATAAACAACAGCTTCTAGAATTCCTTGGGTTGAAGGAATTGCTTTTTAACCAGTTTAAGTCTGTAGCAAGGATAATACCCTCACAGAGTAACAATTCTGTGGTGTTTGTGGGATTCCAAGTTTTCCCATTTGTTGCAACCTATAATAAAAACAGGAGCCAGCTGGAGTTTCAGGAGAAAAATGAACCAGATCTGCATGTAAAACAAAACCAAAAACCAAAAGCTTCTTCTCTGTACCAGTCTCACTGACTTCTGTGGTCAGTGGTCAGGGAACTGAGGGAATGATTACAACCAAACATAAGCACAGGTCAGACATTTCAAGTCATGAGTGGATAGAAATTTTACACCTACTCATTTACATATAGTTTGTCCTTTAGCAAAAAGTTCCAAAAAGCTCACAAGCAACTTGCATATGACAAATACATAACAAGGAAAGGAAATTGTGTGTCCATCAGAACAAAAAAAAAAATATCAGAAGCAACAGCCTGAACAATTACAGAGCAACCAAAATGTTACAAAATTATGTACAAGTTTTCAAGAACTAGCCAAAAGAACAAAAAGAAAAAGAAAAAAAACCTTGTTTTTATTTATTTCAGTTCTCTGTCTGTCCAGGAATTCCTCCATCTCACTTAAGGCCAGCGACCGATCTATTAATTACAGTAGCATTTTGTTTTTAAAAAGGGTGTCCAGCCATTGCTTCTTCACTCCAGAATTCTAAACGTAATTTGAAACTTCTGCCTTGAGAACAGTCTAAATACAATTTATGGCTAAAATATTTGGCCTAATTTACAGAAGTTTTTAACTCCTCTTTTTCTAATCCCTGCAGTTTTTCATATCAGATTCTAGCCTTGATGAAGAGTACTATTTTGGTCCTAATAAAGGATTTTGACTAACTGTAGGTTTTGTAAAAAGGAAATAAACGTTACCCCCATATGTACTTGATCCAGATCCATAAAAATGGCAACAGGTTGCTTCTGACACTTTCATTTTGCACTCTTGTATGTCAGAATATCTTCATCATGCTTTCTCCATATGTAAGTGGCTTCCTCCCCACTTTCCTTGGTGTCTTCAGCTGTAGCCAGAACAAATGTCATGGGGCCCAAATCTCCAGCAGGGATTTTTTCCTCATCAGACTTGTTGGGAGAGAGATGGCAGAACATGGTTGCCACTCTCTCCCATGAAATGTGGGGAAAGGTCTGATGTTTGTTCCATGATATGATGGGAAGGTTTGGGATAAATCCATAGTGACAGGTCATACATGCCCCCCCCCCCCCAAAAAAAACAGGCTTTCTGAATGTAACACATATATACTATTTTACCCTCTCAACCTCCCTTGTATCTAAAGCATTTCTTTCTTCAAACAGCCCTTATGAGCTTTGCTAGAACATGTAAATCACTGCACATGAATGCAACAAACTCCTTACAATCCTTTGATTTCCTTCTCCCACCATAATCAAAACAGCTTTTGAAATCCAGTTTTATTCATTTAAATTGACCTCTGCTGTAAACTGACATTCTGTAAAGTTGTAGATGAGGGTAAGGTTCATATGATACATGATCATGGTTTAATAACTTGTCAAAAGTTATCCATCAGACAGTGGGTGCATGTACGCTGTACAAATAACATAGTTTGACACCATGGCTCCATCCGAAAGCATCTTGGGATTTGTAGTTTTGTGAGGAACCAGCACACTTTGGCACAGAAAGCTAAAGACTTTGTAAAACTACAAATCCCAGGATTCCATAAGATGGAGCTACAGCACTTAACATGGTACCAAATTGCATTATTTCTACAGCGTAGATGTACCCTGCATCACAGCCACTAGCGTTTTATATTTCAGGATACAGATCAAGATCAGGGATGCATCAGACCATTCACCTTCTATGTCCCTCAGTGTCTGGACTGATTCATGCAGGCATCATTTTGGTTGTGGAGAAGACAACACTATGTAACTTCTTACACTGCTATGTTGAACTGATTTTGTAGGTACTCTAAAACATGTATATTGGCTACAACTTGAAAATGTCATTCATATAATTATGTAAAGAGCACCATAAAAGTACGTGGTACTTTATAACATAAGCACACATGGAAATAGTTAGGTTCCCTACTTCAAGGTGCTTACATTATAAAGTCTGATCACAGCAGAAGAAACAGGAGTGAATGTCTGAGGTAACAAAGTTCTGGATGTGGTAAGGAGCCTGAGGGAAAGCCAGAGAGAGAGGAAAGCCAGAGAAAAGGAGAATAAAATTGTTAAGATGAGAAATGACCAAAACAAGGACTATAGTTTTAACATCCAAAATTGGTTTGAAACTAGATACAAAAAAAAAAAAAAAATGTCTGAAAATTACATACCCAAAGAAATGCATGGAGCAAATTTGCAATAAATTCTGATGAATAATGTCAAATGAAAAATACCGTTTGCATGAAGTGATCCTCAGACACTTCACAGAACACAACTGGAGGTTACATCTTCAGCATGAGACCTCCAGAGTATATTCAAATCACACAAACACATATCAGATATATAGATGGAGTGGTGACTTGTGGCTTTCATGTACATCTGGCAGTGGAATCTGCTCTGTATTTTAGTCCAGACTTTAAAAGAACTATCCAAGGCCCGTTACAGACCGCCCAAAAGGGGCGGTCTTGGGCCGCTGCCGGTTGCAGCGTGGAGGAGTCGCAGCAGCCAAACCACGCAACTCCTCTGCACTGCAAAGAAGGAGCACAAAAATCGCGCTCCTTCCGGCAACCCGGAAGAGACGCCGCAAGTACCAAAGCGTGCACTTGCAGGGTCATTTCCTCCATGCGACATGTGGATGCAGAGTGTCCATTATGTCAAAATGGCGGTGGCCATATGGAATGGCCGCCACCATTTGTTAGGGACTATGTCCATAACAGGGTAAGGGGCGTCTAGAAGAGACGCCCCTTTTTCAAACTGGGACGTCCTGAGGACGTCCAAAATGGCGGTCTGTAACCCGCCCAAGCTACTGATCCCATTTTGCAATTATGGTTCAACATCTTTGACAGAATACTTTACAGCATAAGAAAAGAAAGACAAAACCAATCAGGAGAGTAGCAGTTTTCTCTGTGCCACTCCACATGCCAGCGTAGCACTTATGTTCTTTTCCCAAAGAGAGACAGTAATCAAAGTGTGCCTTTTGCTAAAGATATTATTCCATTCAGCAAAACGCACACTTTGAAGACCTTCTCCCCTCAGGAAGAGAACAGAAGTGCTACAAGGGCATGCAGTGCAGCATGGAAAAAGCTACTACTCTCCCAGCTTTCTTTTCTCAAGTACAGTGTACCCATGTCATATGTGGGCATGCCATACACTGCTTCCAGCATATGCTGAAAGCTGCACCAGTAGAAGCAGCGCCACACGCTGGAAAAGATAATGCCGCACATGCCTCCTAGGGCACGAGCCCCATTATCTTTAATGGGGCTTGAGAATCCATGGAATTCCCCTTATGCGAGGTGTCCAGAACGGATCACCCACGTAAGGGAAGGGATCACTGTAATAAAGTCCAGAACCTTAAATTTCAGACAGGCACCAAGAGCACATTCACTTCTGACTGGAATGGAAGCCACCAACCACCACCATGTGATAAACCTGACACTCTCCTAAATTCTGCTGGCTTTGATACGTCATTAAAAGCATCAGGAGAGTGTTCCTCTCTGCATTCAAAGAAAAAAAGCATCTGGAATGTTGCTACTAGAGGTGCTGGTCAAAAGATGCTGTGTGCCTATGCTACCTTTCTTCTGACTCTCCCTCCTAAATGTTTGTTCAAGCAAGAAAAAAAGATGTGGAAAGTGGAAGTGAAGACACAGAAGGGTTGTGAATGGCAGAAAATGGTTTCCCTATAAAATTATATGAAAATTGTAGGACAATAGCACTAAAGAGATCTCATCTAGCACCCAAGAGGAAGAATTGTCTCATTTATTATAGCGAGCTCTCTATATAGACAAGCTTTGGAGCTGCAAATTCAACTACCTGGGGATTGCCACATCCCATATTATTCAACAGCAGTGATGTGAACACATGGGTGGAAAAGAGAGATAGGGTGGAGTGAGAGGGGGAAATTTTCTCTGGACATAAGTGAGTGAGAAAAAAGAGATTGGTATTTGGAGAGAGG
Source organism: Sceloporus undulatus (assembly GCF_019175285.1). Classification (NCBI taxonomy): domain Eukaryota; kingdom Metazoa; phylum Chordata; class Lepidosauria; order Squamata; family Phrynosomatidae; genus Sceloporus; species Sceloporus undulatus. The sequence continues at coordinate 125,735,680 of NC_056522.1, read as the reverse complement.
GAAAGAGAGAAAGAAGTTCCAGAAACTAAGGCACAAACATTCCAAATTGTTAAGATTACAACACTTGATGGCCAATATATTCTGTGTGGAACAAAAAGTGGCGAAGTTGTATGTTGTTAAGAGTGCAGGCTCTCTTTCCCTAAATAGGAGCTTTTCCCTGGCCTGGCTATCCCACATGAGTGACCCAACAGCAAAGACCCCACCCACAACCACACCCAACTTTTATCTTATTTCAAACAAAATACACAGGCAGCCAGGTTCTGTTGGAGTGCTTTATTTTATAGTGGGTTTTAAAAGAAATAAAATATGTGCTTGTGTGTGTTTTAATGCATCCAATAGTACAAAAGAAAGCAATTAAACATCAGGAGGGTGTGTACATGTTCTCCAGAGTTTTTCCTGCTTATTAAGGAGAAATTTCAAGTTTGCACAGGTATCTTCCTTCTCCCTGAGCATTCAGCCTTTGGGAGGAAGGGATAGAAAGAAGTAGAGCATGGAAGGCCAGGTCCTGTTGTAAGGGACATCCAGTGGACAGCACACACAAGGAAGACAAGGGAGAAGAGGAAAAGAGAGAAGAGCTATACAGCTGGAAATAAACAAACCACAAAAAGAAAAGGAAAGCACAGGGAGAAGAGAGAGAAAGAGAAAAGAAAATGAAGAAGTTCCACTCAGAAAGAATTTCTTGTCTTGAATAATTCTGCACCATCTCTTTGAAGAAATAAAGAAAGGAATGTTTACCTTCAGCCTCTATTGAGCAGAGAAGAAGAGCTGCACATAGGGCAGCTACTGCTGCGGCAGAGAGCCTTATCTTCATTGCTGCTGTTTTGGATCACAACCACATGAAGGACTCTATGAGGAGAAAAGGAGGAGACACAGAATCAGCACAGACTGCCAAAAATGTTAAAAGGGAATAGAGAGGACAGAGAGTCAAGCAGCAACAGAGGGGGAGAGAAAGCTCCAAATCACTTTGTTTATCCAAGTCCATCTTCTTTCCAACATACACACACACAAGCACAAAGCCAAGTGAAAGCATCTAGACTTGAAAGCCATGGAGCTCTTATAATCAACAGCTGCTGCTGCTGCTGTTTATGTCTTTGGCAATGAAAGGGGGAAAGATGCATGTGTGCAAACCCTTTTTGCATCAGTGTGAATGAGACTGTGCAGGGGTGGACAGTTGAATTCCTCCAGATGGATTTGGCTTTACAGTTGCCCTTTTCTCAAAAGAAATTTGCCCAGTGACCTTTGGGGCAGAGAAACTGGTGATGCATGCTCATCCACAGCCTTTTTATTTTAAAAAAATGTATTGGGACTCTGAAGGAAGTATTTAAAAGAATTACCATTTTATAAATTACTTTTAAGAACTGAGTTAGAGAATGAACAAATAAAAACACAAATGGTGAAATGGGCGCAAGAAATAAGACAAAATATAAATCTTGACCAATGGAAAAAACATGGGAGGAAAGGCTAAAGTATACATTAAGTGCTAATTACAATGAAAATTATTATAAAATATATCTTCGATGTTACCACACACCTTATAAAATGTCAAAGATGTTTAAAAATGTTAAAAAGATATGTGAGGAAAAAAACAGGTACATTATTTCATATGTGGTGGAGATGTGTGATGGCAAGAAAATATTGGAATAAAATACATAAATTGATACAATCTATCCTACAAATAAAATTAGATAAGGACCCCAAAATGTATTTACTGAACATAATCCCAGATGAAAAATTGGAACAAAAATATGGGGAAATTATGTTCTATATGAATTTGGTGGGAAGAATTATTTATGCACAAAAATGGAAACAGAAAACAATACCAAATCTAAATGATTGGTTGATGAAATTGTACGAGATTATAGAAATTGATAAACTAACACATTTAATTCCAAAGAAATCTATGAGTAAATTTGTAAAACAATGGAGCCCACTGATTGAATTTCTGAAAACAAAATGGGGAAAGGGCATTACGATCAATCTGGAGTAATCAAATGGATAATGAGAATCGGGATAAGGACATTTACTATATTAGAAGCGGATAAGCATTACAATCATGCAAAGATCATGAATACCTCTTGATAGGTGAGATATGTTTATATTTATGTTCAATATAAGTTTAAGTGACTTATAGTTTACATTATCTGGAGATATTAATATAATATAAGCTGACAGACAAAATTCAATGGAAAGAAGGAAGCAGAAGATAATATGAAATATTTTGTTTATTATTCTTTACGAGCTATAAATAACACATTGGCTTATGTTGTATATTTTGTGCCTTTTGATAATTTATGTTTTTAATTCTTATTTAAAAAAAACTAATAAAGATTATTAAAAAAAAAATTGCCGTTCTCCCACAAGGTGTCAGACAGACAAATAGCACTGTGTGGGTAGTATGGTGTCCTTAGGAAGGCATGACTAGTGGTAGAGAAGGGTAACAGCTACTACTGATGTTGCTGTTGTGTTTCCATTTCCTTTGGACATCAAGGGTGTGGTGCTTGTTTGTCATCCACCACTAACTGCCTCCTTCCTCATCAACAGTTTTGTCAACATGGTGGCAAAAATATAGTGGTGACATTTCCAAATTTGTAATATACAATGCCAGCTAAAAAGAATGATCCAGGGGACTATGGCCCGTTACAAACGGGCAGGAAAGTATGTGCGGAGTGCGTACTAGGGTTAGAAAGGGGCGGTGCTTCTGCATCCCCCTAACCCTAGTGCGCGCTCTGCGAGCACAAAATGGCGGCAGCCATTCCACATGGCCGCTGCGATGAAGACGTCACGACCGCGCCGCCTCTATACGGGGCGGCGCGGATGTGACGTCCTCACTCTGCGCCAGGGCGCTTAGTGCGCCCTTAGCACAGAGCAGGAAGGAGCTTCGTTTCGAAGCTCCTTCCTGGTTTGGTCCGCTCGGCGCAGCCTTCACATGGCTGCGCCCAACGGACCAAAGGAGAAAGGGGCCTCCTCCTCCCCACCGCTGCAGGGGGTTTGGTTTTTTTTTTTTTTTTTTTCCCCCTTGGGCTTGAAGCCCCAAGGACACCCCTTTCCAGGCTGCGGGGAAGGGGCCTTTTGCCGCTTCCCCGCAGGCCTGACAAAGCGGGTGGATCAGGGCCTCCGCGGCTGCCCTCTAGACACTGAGGCCCTGATTACAGCAGGGAAAGGGGCGGCTGCAGCGCCCGCCTCAAATGGACCGTTTGTAACCCGCCAATATGAAATAAACACACACATCAAATGTTAACAAAATGCCACAATATATGCAAACTTTTTTTTTTTAATGTTGCTGGAAACCCGTTTAAAAAACTGCTTCACTTTACAAATTGACACAATTATTCCAGGAAAGTTGTAATGCAGTTGTTGTTAATGCTTCTACCTTCATGGACATATATCCTTTAAAAAAAACCCCACTGATACAGAAGTAGTTAATGCAGCCTGTCTCTTTCTCCCATGCAAGCCAACAGCAACAGGAGCAGGGATCAAAATTGCTTTAAGCAGGGAGTGTGATCATAGAAGTGGTGTGGAATTTCATTCTTTCCATCATCCCTGCTGCTCCAGAGGAAATGCAGAAGCAAATACTGTGCTCCAGTGATGGCTAATTCAGAAGTTGTTCCCCACATCCTCTCCTCTTCATCTCTGCACCAAATCAAGTCTAGTTCTTCATTCAGCTGGGATTTCATTTGGCTCCTTTCTCACAACTGTAGAACCACTTAGCTACAAATGACTTTGTAAGCCTCAGAGTAGTTTGATTGCTGTAATAAATGCATTTAAAAATTGATCTACGCACAAACGTGTATCTGCTTAGACCCCATCTTCCCACCCAACAAAGTCTGAAACAAATTAGACACGAGAGGATGCCACATACCACTGAAACTTGACACTCCAGGCAAGTAGCCCTCTGACATAGCCCAATCCCTTTGTTCATATACTCAGAGTGGGAGAACAACTCTAGAATGTAGGATGAAGGGAGGGGAGTAGGCAACAAGAGATGACATCCATCTAGAAGTAAAAATAACTGGCTGCAAATCTGGAGCAGTCCTCTTGAAATTCTTTGAACTACTCTGAAAAGAATTTATTAACTGGCCCCACTCACTGGGAAGGCAGTGGTTTTCTGCATGCCTTGAAAATGTATGGAATGTAGTACAGGATGGATAGTACGGTATTCTTAGGAAGGCACAGCCAGTAGGAGAGGAGAATAAAATCTCAAGATTTCACTTTTTACCCTCTCCCCAAAAGGATTTTTGTTTGTTCTGATCGCTGCATAGATAAGCATAAAAATGCAGATCCTGCACAGTCTGTTAAAACCTAAATTAAGGGAAAAGGAAGTCTTTAGTGCAGTGGTTCCCAATGTGTGGGTCAGGACCCCTTTGGGGGTCGAATGACCCTTTCATGGGGGTCGCCTAAGACCATTGGAATACACCTATTTAATTACAGTTATGAAGTAGCAACGAAAATAATTTCATGGGTTTGGGTCACCACAACATGAGGAACTGTATTAAGGGGTCGTGGCATTAGGAAGGTTGGGAACTACTGCTTTAGTGAGATATCTGGTATCCAAGGCTTAGTTCCTTGCCTTTCCTCACATCTATCAAGAACAGTTATTCAGAATAAGAGTATCTGTGCCAAAGTGTTAGATTTGCACCACCTATCCAGGTAGAAGAATTTAGGTTCCAGTGTTGTAGCAATAGCAATAGCATTTACATTTCTATACCACTTCACAGTGAATTAAGCACTCTCTAAGTAGTTTACAATCTGTAAACCAATTACCCCCAAGAAGCTGGGCACTCATTTTATCAACCTATGAAAGGATGGAAGGCTGAGTCAACCTGGAGCCCTCTGGGACAGAATTCACAACGTTGTGGCTGCAGTACCAGCATTTCACCACTGTGCCACCAGGGCTCCCTCTGTGCTTCAAGAGTCAATACGTATTTCTGTTTTATACAGAGCTATTTTTGCTGTCAGTTCCTGATTTATATGCCAGTATGAATCAAATCTACACCAGTGCTACTCAAACTGGTGGTCCATGGACACCAGTGCCACTGGCTGCCAGTCCCTGGCAAATTTCTAGGAAAGAAAGAAACAACTTTAGACGTTGGGCACAAAAATGGTATTGGTCCCTGATATATTGAGGAGAGGGAAATTACTGGTTCCCCACGCTCAACAACTGGAGAAGCACAGATCTAGACTGGGCAGTATCTAGCAAATACTTACTAATGTTGCTTTATAAGATTCTTTGACCAAAATCCAAGAGAGTATCCTTAATCCATTCTGATTAATGCTGTAATCCAATGTACATTCAACTGGAAATAGGTCCTATTCATATCTCTGAATTTTGCTGAATAAACATCCAATAGCACCAGGCTGATGGCATGCCCAGGTCCACACTGGACTGCTGGGCCTTGATCCAAATTTCTTTGACAAAAACTGGCAGATGCAAGGGGCCTAAATGGTGGGGAACAGGATAAGCCTCAAACCTCCAGACAGTGTATCCAGCAAAATACAGTGAAATTAATAGGAAACGTTTCTGTTAGACGGAATGGACCCCTCCTTAAATTAAGTTCCACTGGATCTGACAGAAGAAACTTTTACACCCTCTTAACAAAAAGAGTTGGTTTTCTGGGTGCTTTCCCCCTGCAAGAAAAGGAAAACCTACCTAACTAGGCTGCTGTATACATACTTTGGCTGATCTATTGTCTAAAGTGATCTCCATACCTGGTGATACCAAACTTTCAGAGTTTCCTCCTTTTTTTATTGAAGGTTGTGGGAGAGAGAAAGTGTAAAATGATGTCTAATGAAGCCTAGACCACCAAGCCTTTAAATTGCCCAAATTATGAGAACTATCAGCCTCCAGCCTAAAAGAAGCATCCAAGTTTCTTTGATTAAAAAATAAATAAAATAAAACCTAGTCTCAGCATGCCTTTTACCATGACTTGATAAAACAGAGAGAGAGAGAGAGAGAGAGAGAATGTGCATGTAATTAAGCAATAACTTTCAATTACCAGTGTGTTGCCAAGACCAAAGCACAAAGAGCAACTCAGTTGATTATAAATCATTAGGTGATTAATAGCTCAAGGGGATAAATATTTCTGTCCTATTTAAATATCTTTGTTAAAAAAAACAACCAGCTATCCCAAACCAAAGAATGGTCTATTCACAATATGAAAACCAACAAGATTCGGCAATGCCTTCCTGGTTCCTGTCCAAACACACTCAAGAGGCGATAGACATACCCATCTTTTTAATGGCTATCTAATGAATTGCTTTTTGCAAGAGCTCGACACCCAGAATTTCAGAGACACATATAAAGCCATAAAGTTTTTTGCTTGGAAAGCGGGCAATCCGACCACTTTAGCAATTGCCTCCTGCATCCAGACATTCACATTTTCCAACTTCAGGCATTTAATGGTTGGACCAAAGGAGGAAACCAAATGTCCTGGAAAGGGGTCCACATCTTACGTAGTATAAATTTGCTTCACAGAAGTTTCAAGCAGGGCAGGGCAGGGAAGGGAGGGCGAGAAACCCATTGGCTTCCCTGAGCCAAGAGTGCCATCTTCTGGGCATCGCAGCAAAAAGTCAGTGCAACCAAGAAACAGTTGAGCAACTTTTCAGCTTTCTTCGCCCTGACACCAAAACTGGAATGCCCACCACCAACCCTCTCTCTTTGACCTACCCCAAATAATAATAATAATAATAATAATAATAATAAATCTATCCCAAATTCCCAGGATTTCACTGACATTTTCTGCTGTCAACAACAAGTCTTTCAATTGACCAACGTGGCAGCCCTGACAGGGGCAGGGTGACCAGAGCTCCTCACCGCAAAAGAGGACAAGATACCACAAAATGTAGGACATTGAAGAGAAAAAAAAGAGGACATTATAAAACAAAAGCTAAAAACATGCATGTAAGTGGTCAATTCATGCTTCTTTGTCATGCTCCTCAAAATGACAGTTTCAAAATTCCTGTTGGACAGAAAGGAAGGAGTGGAAACATGTCCTGGAAAAGGAGGACGTCCGGTGAGTCTGGGCAAGAGTGACAAAGGGCTTTGCTTTGGCATCGCCACCCAGGGGCCCGGTCAGAAAATTCACATCGAGCACAAGAACAACAATAATAATTCAATAACTGAAATAAAAGCTCCGTCTGGTGCAGTTTCTGTCTAGCACTTCCTCTCCCAGCTCAAAACTTCTCCGCTTTGCATTGAGCAAAAGGGTGCCTTTCCCTCTGCAAGCGAAAGGCTGGAAAGGGACATATAAGGAGTGAAAGGACCAGGGGAGGCTGAGGAAGGGGGAAAGCTTGCCATCATGCCAACCCAGCAGGGATAGAATTGGGTTGTTGCTGTGGTTGTTTTTAATTTGTAGAAGTGGGACAGAAATCCCTGCTCAGCCATGAAACCCACTGGGTGACCTTGGGCACGGCACACTCTCTCAGCCTCAGAAGATGGCCATGGCAAACCTCCTCTGAACAAATCTGGCCAAGAAAACCCCATGATGGGTTCACCGCCTTAAATCAGAAACGACTTGGAAACAAACAGCCACCACTGACTCCTCCATACTGAAGAAGTACTATTTCTGCAATATTTTTAGAGGGATAACCATGAGTTTGGTTTTTTACCCATCTTCTTCCCACATCCATCAAGACTCCTCTAGTCTAAGCCATAGTCCCATTGTAGAGAAGAAGGCACACAACCCACCGCCAAGAAATGTGGGCAAGAAGAAGAAGAAGAAGAAGAAGAGAAATGGGAGGGAAGGGAAGGCATTTCTAAGAAGCTCTAGACCCCAAGCCCACCCAGCCCTTCCAGCCAGCCTCCATGGCTCCTCACAGGAGGAGGGGAGAGGGAGCCCTCCAGTGAGTGAGCAACTCCTGGGAGGGACCCCCATTGTGGGCGCCTGGCTTAGTCTCAGCCAACCCCAGAGCAAGAGGGGCTCCTAGGAGGCAAAAGGCCAGCCCCACAGCCCTCCTCACACCTCACTCGCCACAAGGCTTGCCCACAGCAGGAGGAAAGGAGGGATGATGCTGCCCTTTCCTCCCTCCGCATCAGAGGGGGCCCAAAGGAGGGCAAAATGGAGGACCTTCCAAGGGGAAAATGGGGCACAGACAGGACCCGGGAAAAAAACCTCAAAAAACAAAAGCCCACTCCTAGAAATAGAAATCCATGCTTCTTTGTCCTCTTCCAAATGGAGGACCTTTTCTGAAACTCCCTCCTGCACAGGAGGCTGGAATGGAGGGCAGGTCCTGGGAAAGGAGGACCCAGTCTGGTCACCCTGAAGCAACAACAACAACAACAAAAATACTATCACGAAGAGAAATGCCTTCCTCTTAGCCCTGTTCCAAACAGAGGACCGTTTGAAATGCAGGACCTTCAAGGTCTGGCCACCTTGAAGCGGAAAGAAAGAAAAGCACACACTGTCTATAGAAAGAGAAAGGCATGCTTCTTAGCCATCCTTCTCCCGGGCAGCAAGGGTGGGGATGGAGGGCAGGTCTCCCCTTGGCAAAGGGGGTGGCATCCATGCGTTGCCACTCATTCCGCACAGACCTTTGGGGGGCCAGCAGGGGATGCTCTCTTGGAGGCTCCGGAGGCGTCCAAGCAGCCCCTCTGTCTGGGATGGGAGCCTGAGTTCTTCCCGGGCGCCGCGCCTTCTCCAAGTGGGAAGAAGAAGACGAGCCTCGCCCCAACCTTGCGCCTTAAGAGAGAGAGAGAAAGCCAGGGGGCTGAGCCTCGCTGCTCCCGACTGCTCCTCTCTCCGAAGCGGTTACGAAACGGCGGCGGCGGCGGCGGGGAAAGGTGGACGGCTGCCACGGGATGATGAGGAGGAGGATGATGCTGATGATGATGCGCTCTGACTCTGAGCTCCCTCTCCAGCAGCAGCAGCAGCAGCAGCCAAGAGCAGGAGGAGCCAGGGGGGGGGGCTATGGCGTTGCCCTGCGCCTGCTGGAAAGGCATGCATACCTCCGCGGCATTCCTCGGGCATGAGGAGTCCCCACTCCTCCCCCCCGCACAGGGCTTGGCTGCTGGCACTCCCCGCAGGGACACACACACACACAACACTACACTCTTTTCTCCCCCGTCCCCCCAGGAGGCTTGCCATTGCCTTCCCCTGGGGCTGAGAGGGTGTGACTCGCCCTAAGTCGCCCAAACTACTGGCTCTCTCCTTAGACAGTGAGACAGGCAGAAATTACCCATATCTATCAATGCAAATACACAGAGATACCCTCTCTAGGCAGAGAGAGAGAAAGAAAGCATCCATACCTATAAATACAAACACACACACACACACACACGGAGAGAGGGGGGAGAGAGTACTATTTGGATATCTATATATCAATATATAGATAGATAACTTCTGCCTCTATATAAAATAGACTCTGTGTGTGTGTTTGTGTGCCTTCCAGCCATTTCTTGTTGTGTGGCTTCAAGTCATTTCCGACTTATGGAAAGTTTCTTCAAAGGGGTGTGCCATGGCTTTCCTCTGAGGCTGAGAGAGTGTGACTTGCCCAAGGTGGCTTTTCACGCCGGAGGTGGGATTCGAACCCTGGTCTCCAGAGTTGTAGTCTCAGACCACTACAGCAGACTGGCTCCGCAGGCGACTGAGGAGAGGGACTTAGGGCCATAGGCACTCCCCAGCCTCCTTGTCTGTCTTTTATACAGAGACAGAACTCTATCTCAATCATCTATCCATCCATCCACCCATCTATCTCTTATCTATCTTATCTGTGTGTGTGTGTGTCTCTCTCTCTCTGAAGTTCTCTCTGTCTATTTTATATAACGTGATATACGTTATATAAAATAGCTACAGATGCTGGCGAAACGTCAGGAAGAAACTTTTCTGGAGCATGGCCACATAGCCCGAAAAACCCACAAAAAACTATGGATGCTGGCTATGAAAGCCTTTGACTTTACAGTGATACACAGAAGTTCTCTCTCTCCCTCTGTCTCTATCTGCCTACCTACGAAGTTCTGTCTTACAAGGGGAAAATGATACACACACACACACACACAGGCAGCATTGGGTGGTGGTTTGAGCGTTGGGCTAGGACTCTGGGAGACCAGGGTTCGAATCCCAGTTCTGCCCTGAAACCCACTGGGCTTGTCCCATGGGCAAGCCACACTCTCTCAGCCTCAGAGGAAGGCCATGTAGCAAACCCCCCTCTGAAGAAACCTTTCCAAAAGAAGAGCCCCTCCCATGAGAGGGTCGCCTTAAGTTTTAAAAAAAGACTTGGAGGCGTACAACACAAAGACACACAAAGAGACATACATGCATTCTGAAAGGGATCCCTGCCCACCCCAAACCTTTCTAAGGGAGCGTCTAATGGGGTCTCTCCAGTCTCCCCGAAGTCTTTCCTCTTCAGCATATGGCAAGAAGAAGGAGAAGAGGGGCACTTTCCCCCTCCGTCTTTGCTCCGATGCCCCCCCCCCATGGCTGGCCTCCCTCTCCCCCACGGAGGCTGGGAGGACATGGAGGACATGTCCTGGAAAAGGAGGACGCCTGGTCAGCCTGCTGTAAGCCCCATGCATTGGCCATTGGGGAGTAGTCCAGCGCGGCTTCCTTTTGGCAACTTCTTCCGCCAAGGGACTCCCTTCGCAGGCTGCCGCTTGGCTCCGGGAGCACAGAGACTCCGGAGGGAGAAAGTGGGGGGCAAGGGGCTGCTTTAGGCTGGGCATCCCCCGTGTCCCCCCCCCCCTCAGCCTCAGAGGAGGGCCAGGGCAAACCCCCACTGAAGAGACTTGCCAAGAAAACTCCATGATCCTTTGCCTTAGGCTGGGGAGGGCCTATGGTCCTAAGAGTCCCTCTCCAGAGTCCCCTGCGGAGCCAGTCTGGTCTGAGTAGTGCTCTGAGGGTTGGACTACAAGTCTGGAGACCAGGGTTCAAAGCCCACCTCGAGCGTGAAAAGCCACCTTGGGCAAGTCACACTCTCTCAGCCTCAGAGGAAAGCCATGGCAAACCCCTTTGAAGAAACTTTCCATAAGTCGGAAATGACTTGAAGCCACACAACAACAAGAGTTCTCTCTATACACACACACACACACACACACGGGGGGGGGCTAGTATGCCCAGGCAGACAGCGCCTCTGTCTGGAAACCCCGAAGTCTTGGGGGAAGTCCAGAGGAGCTGCCAGGGGAAAGGGGACCTGTCCCTGCCTTGGCCCCAGGGCTCCTGACTGGCCCCTCACTCCACTTTGGGGTTTCCACCAGAGGACATTATAGGGCTGTTCGTTGCCTGACTAAGAAGCATGAGTGTATATTATGAGTGTTTTGAGCTTTTCTTTGGCCATGTCCCTTTCATTTTTTCATCCATGTTGGGATGCCTCGTCCACCTTGAAGATTTGGACACCTGGTTCCCAAGGTCCCTCTTCTCCCAGACGTCCTCCTTTTCCAGGACACGTCCTCCCTTTCCACTTTCTGTCCCAGGAGGAATTCCCAAACGACGTCCATTTTGAGCATGACCAATAGGTATGAACTTTTCTTTAGTCAAGTCCCCTATATTTTCCCCTCCAATGCCCTCCATTTGGCGGTGCCCTGTCCTCCTTTGAGGTGAGGACACCCGGTCACCCTGGCTTACAGCCCAGCTCCAGCCCAGTTCAAGCTCTTGGATCCCCATCACTCTGGAAAGAGCAGGGTTACTTGAAGGGACTGAAGTCTGCCATTAGCTTGCATTACAAGGCTGGGGGCAACACAGCAGAGTGCCCCCTCACTCCATCCTTCCTCCATGGTCAGCAGGTGGGGCTATTTTGGGCGGGAAAAGCCCAGAGGTTTCCCACCAGAATAGAGGAGTGCTTTGGACGTCGACCTTCTGCAACCTCTGGAGGGCAAAAGACCATTGCTGGAAGACAGGAAACCTTTGAGGAGGCCACTTCTGTTCATTCCCAGACTTGGCCCTCCTTTTCCAGGACACGTCCTCCATTTCAACCTTCTGTCCAGGAGCAATTCCAAAAAGCCCTCCATTTTGAGTAGGTCTAAGAATCATGGTTTTTACATCTGAAACGTCCTACATTTTCTTCTGGAGTACCCTACGTTTTTCAGGGCCTTGTCCTCCTTTGTGGGGAGGACACCTGCTCGCCCTGCTTCACTCTCCTCTACCAGGCCAGCTTTTCAGCCCTCCTTGTTGGTATTACCAGCTGGCGACCCCAAGGGAGTGGGAAAGGCAAACGCAGTCCTCCAAATGTTAAATAAATCCCAACACTCCTGTGTTTGCATTCCTAGCAAAGGCCGGTCTCTCTTCCCCAGGGGGAAAATAAGCACACAAACAATATGTGCTCGAACTGTATTCACACTGCAGAAATAATCCGGGTTTGCACCGCTTCAACTGCCATGGCTTGATGCAATGGAATTCTGGGCATTGCAGCTTGTTGTGGCACCAGAACAGAGCAATTAAAGCGGTGCCAAACCTATTTCTGCAGCCTAACAGTCAAACAGGACCAATTGGGAAAGGAAGAAGCAAAGCGAGAGTACAGGAGTGTTGGCTGAAGAAGACAAAAACATCCCAAACTGGAGCATTAAATAACAACTGAACGTGCATTTTGGGGTGCACCACCACTGAGTCCAGATTCACAAAGCGAGAGTCTACCATAAGGACAGTCAATTGCCACCAGTGAGACAGCATGGTGTAATGGTCTGAGCATTGGACTCCTTGGTTTGAATCCATCCTTTAGGCATGGAAACCCACTCTTGGGCAAGTCAGCCTCAGATGAAGGCAAAAGCAAACCACCTCTGAACAAACCTTGCCAAGAAAACCCCATGATAGAAATATAAATCCATGCCTTAAGGTCACCATAAGTCAGAAACGTCTTGAAGGCACACAACAACAGCCAGCAGAGGTAGCACTGGGGAGGCACGAAGTGGTTACCCCCCATCCACAAACCATGAGAGCCAGCCTGGTGTGGTAGTTAGAGCCCTGAACTACGTACGACTCTGGAGACCAGGGTTCGAGTCCCTGCTCTAGCATCAAAACCTACTGAGTAACCTTGGGCGAGTCCCACTCTCTCGGCCTCAGAGGACAGCCAGGGCAAACCCCCTCTGAAGAAACTGGCCAAGAAAACCCTAAATCCACCTGAAGGTCGCCATAAGTCCCAAATGAAGGCACACAACAACCACAGAAACGACACAAATTCCCGGGTGAGGCACAAGAAACTGTCCCCTTCGCATAGCCAGGCTGACCAGAGACCCTCCTTTTCCATATTTTAACTTTCTGCCCAAAAAAAGGAATTTCAAAAATGCTCTCCATATGGAGCCTTGAGGAAGAAGCCTGGATTGCTATTTCCAAGGGTTTCTCGCTTGGTCCTGTCCTACATGTTTATCTTCGTCCTCTTTTGAGGGGAGGAGGTCTGGTGGTCACCCTGGATTGAAAAGGAGGGTCCCCTTGGAGGCAACCACAAGGAATCCACAGACAGAGGAACCCTTCCTCAGTGCCCACCACCTTCCTTGCCTGGGAAGAGGATGGAGAGGCAGGGCAAGGGCGGCAAAAGTGGGCTCAAGCTCCCTCTCAAAGCTTGTGTCTGTGTGTGTGTGTGTGTGTGTGTTGTGTCCTAACACCCAAAGCCATCCCCAAAAGGGCTCAAAGAAAAGCAAGCCAGCAGGTTGTCCAAAGGGCGCGCATCCCTTCCCGCACAAAAGGGAAAGATGATGAGAGAATAATAAGGGGAGCAAGTAGGGAGAATACCAGACACGAAGGGATGGATGGAGCAGGAAAATCAAGCCTCCTCTCTTCACCAGCTGCCCAGTTCCTCCAGGCTCCAGCCTTTACAGGCAAAGCTTTCCCCTCCAAGGTCCTCTGTGGGGATATTATCCTGGATTTTACGCAGGAGGTGTCTGCGGCACCTGGAGGGATCTTCCCAGAAACTCTTGACTGGTGGCCTTTGGAAGATCCAGGCGATCCCAGCCCTTTCCCAGCCCCTCTGCTCTGTCCTTGGGAGGCTGAGACACACCAGCCCTGGGTTCTCCTTGCTCTGAGGGAGCTCTCCCCATCCTGGAGGAGAAGGGCTCCCTTTTAACCCTCCCTGAGAGGAGGAGAAACCAGTGAGCAAAGCTCATTTCTTGTCCAACAGCCCGACCTAGTGGCTCTCCTCCTTATTGCCGCCACATCATTTCACTCCCAAAAAGGCTAGAGGAAATGGCTTTCCCAGCTTTCCAGCCCAGGAGATTTCCTTCCCAACATAATATGTTACTGGCAGGTCTTGCTTCATATTTGGCAGCTGTGGGGACTTCACTTGAAGAGGTACATTTTGCCTTGGGTTGTGGATTACTTTTTTTGGCACAACCTTTACCTTTCCGCAACAAGTTTACACATTAGCGATAGCAATCACACTTTACATTTCTATGGAGTTTATCACACTGGGGCTAAACCCAGCATTAAAGAGAGATTAATGCACATTTAAAGCATCCTGGAAATAAAGCAAAAATGGAAAGTAACTGCACAAATGATTATCACATGCAATTGCGCAAATAAAGCGATATCAGATATTAGATGCCAGCCACAGATGCTGGTGAAATGTCAGAAAGAAGCTCTACTAGAACATGGCCACATAGCCCAAAAACCCCACAAAAAACTATGGATACCGGCCATGAAAGCCTTCGACTTTACAATATCAGAAATGCATTGTCGCTGAAATCCCGAAAGTAAAAAGATGCAAGTTAATGCTTCTTTCTGACCACTTTAATGGCAGGTTTTGTACTACGTCATGTGAAATAGTTTTGTGTAGTTATGCAATTTTTCCGGGATATTCATGGGATAAACTCTCAATCTCACTCATGTGATAAACTGAGCACTCTCTCAGCAGTTTACAAATGCATCTGAGGAGCTAGAGTGAAGTCTGCGAAAGCTCATGTTGTCAACTTCTTTCTTTCAGTTAACCTCAAAGGTGCTACAATATCTCTCTGCATACAGTTTACATTACAGTCAGCCGCAGAGAGTTTAGGGACCCTCCATCTTTTTCAGCCTCAACCTGATGTGAACTGTAAATAGGGGCTTGAATCCTGTCTAGTATTTTCACCACTGTAAATTGACTTACGGTCATGCAAAGGTTAGTTGTGATGTTGTGCAATGCTCATATTTTCAGGTAGGGAGTGTAAACTTAGCAACATCTCTGGGACAGTTCTGCAGAGCCAACAGCACCATGGGTCCCGATATGAAATGGACATTAGAGTGCTATGGACCCCTTTGTGCAATGGGCAACAGAACACGATAGGATTTGTTGCACAACAGGAACTTCTATTACCAGCAAAACATCATGCAGAATGCCCTGATCATAGAATCATAGAATCGTAGAGTTGGAAGAGACCACAAGGGCCATCCAGTCCAACCCCCTGCCATGCAGGAAATCTCAATCAAAGCATCCCCAACAGATGGCCATCCAGCCTCTGTTTAAAGACCTCCAAAGGAGACTCCCCTACACTCAGAGGAAGTGTGTTCCACTGTCAAACAGCCCTTACTGTCAGGACGTTCCTCCTAATGTTGAGGTGGAATCTCTTTTCCTGTAGCTTGCATCCATTGCTCCGGGTCCTGGTCTCTGGAGCAGCAGAAAACAAGCTTGCTCCCTCCTCAATATGACATCCCTTCAAATATTTAAACAGGGCTATCATATCACCTCTTAACCTTCTCTTCTCCAGACTAAACATCCCCAATTCCCTAAGTTGTTCCAGACCCTTCACCATTTTAGTCGCCCTCCTTTGAGCACGCTTCAGTTTCTCAATGTCCTTTTTGATTGCGGTGCCCAGAACTGGACACAATATTCCAGGTGGGGCCTGACCAAAGCAGAAAAGAGTGGCACTATTACTTCTCTTGATCTAGATACTATACTTCTATTGATGCAGCCTAAAATTGCATTGGCCTTGTTAGCTGCCACATCACACTGTTGACTCATGTTCAACTTGTGGTCTACTTGGATTCCTAGATCCTTTTCACATGTCATCTTGTTCAGCCAGGTGTCCCCCATCCTATATCTGTTCATTTCATTTTTCCACCCTAAGTGCAGTACCTTACATTTCTCCGTGTTGAATTTCATTTTGTTAGCTTTGGCCCAGCTTTCAAGTCTATTCAGGTCATTTTGAATGTTGATCCTGTCCTCTGGAGTATTAGCTATTCCTCCTAATTTGGTGTCATCTGCAAATTTGATGAGTATGCCTCCAATTCTGTCATCCAAGTCATTGATAAAGATGTTGAATAACACTGGGCCCAGGACAGAGCCCTGTGGGACCTCACTGGTCACTTCTCTCCAGGATGAAAAGGAGCCATTGTTGAGCACCCTTTGGGTTCAGCAGGTCAACCAATTACAAATCCATGTAACAGTTACCTTGTCTAGCCCACCTTTTACATGCTTGTTTGCAAGAATGTCATTGGAACTTGTCAAAGGCCTTACTGAAATCAAGATATACTATATCCACAGCATTCCCTTCATCTACCAAGCTGGTAATTTTATCAAAGAAAGAGATCAGATTTGTCTGGCATGATTTGTTTCTCTGAAACCCATGTTAACTTTTTGTGATTATGGAATTGCCTTCTAGATGTTCACAGACTCTCTGTTTAATGATCTGCTCCAGAATCTTTACTCTTATTGATGTCAGACTAACTGGACAATAATTGTTGGGATCCTCTTTTTTCCTCTTTTTGAAGATGGGGACAACGTTTGCCCTCCTCCAGTCTGCTGGCACTTCTCCTGTTCTCCAGGACTTCTCAAAGATTATTGCCAATGGCTCCGATATTACATTTGCCAGTTCTTTTAATACCCTTGGATATAGTTCATCTGGTCCTGGAGACTTATATTCATTTAGATTAACCAGGTATTCCTCTACTATCTCTTTACTTATTCTGTGCTGAAATTCCCCTAATTTGTCCTCTGCTCCATTATCCTCAGGTTGAGCACCATTTGCCTTTTCTGAGAAGACTGAGGCAAAGAAGGTGTTGAGTAATTCTGCTTTTTCTCTGTCTTCTGTTAGCATTTTGCCATCTTCTCCACGCAGTGGCCCTACCGTTTCCTTCTTCTTCCTTTTGCTGCGGACATATCCAAAAAAGCCCTTTTTATTGTTCTTAACCTCTCTAGCAAGCCTGAGTTCATTCTGTGCTTTAGCTTTTCTGACTTTACCCCTACACATGCCTGCTATTTCTTTGAATTCCTTTTTTGTGATTTCCCCCTTTTTCCATTTCTTATAATGCTCCGTTTCAAACTTAACTCGGTTGAAAGTTCCTTAGTCGTCCATCCTGGTTTCTTGAGACACCTCCGATTTTTCTTTCTCACTGGAACTGTTTGAAATTGTGCCTTCAGTATCTCTCTTTTGAGAAACTCCCATCTGTCCTGAACTCCCTTCCCTTTTAGTATTTCTGACCATGGGATCACCCTCAATACTTCTCTAAGTTTACTGAAATCCGCTCTCCTAAAGTCTAGAATGTGTGTCTGACTATGCCTGGCTTCTCCTTTCCATTGTATAACAAGAGAACATGGTCACTTCCACCTAATGATCCCACCACTTGGACCCCATTAACCAAGTCATCCTTGTTGGTTAGATCCAGATCTAAAATAGCTGACCCCCTTGTTGCCTCTTCCACCTTTTGGACAATGAAATTGTCTTCCAGGCAAGTGAGGAATTTGGTAGACCTTGAGGATTTGGCTGAGTTTGACTTCCAGCAAATATCAGGATAGTTGAAGTCCCCCATCACTACTACATCTCTCCTTTCTGAGTGTGTAGTCATCTGTTCTAGAGAGGCATCATCCAATTCCTCCATCTGATTGGGGGGTCCATAGTAGACTCCCACCATAACATCCTTGTTGTTTCCCTCCCCTTTAAATTTTATCCAGATGCTCTCCACCTGGCTTCCATGACTGATGTCCAGGATCTCTTCACTGGTGTAAATATCTCTGACATATAGTGCTATTCTTCCTCCTTTCCTGTTTGGCCTATTTCTCTTAAAAAGGTTATACCCCTCTATTTCTACATTCCAATTATAAGACTCATCCCACCAGGTTTCAGTGATGCCTATTATATCATATTTGCTTTGTTGTACTAGAAGTTCGAGTTCATCTTGTTTATTTCCCATGCTCTGTGCATTAGAGTAGAGACATCGCAGACTAAGGGTCCCCTTTACTTGCTGTCTGTGCAAGTTTTTTTGCCTCCCACTGTTGGGTCCTTGCACTATTTGTCTTGTTTCCTCTATGTCAGTTTGACTATTTTCTCCAGCCCTTTCGCCTTCCTTAATATTGTCTCCCTCTCACACGAAACTCAGTTTAAAGCCCTCCTGATCAAATTCTTGAGACTGTTGGCAAAAACATTTCTTCCAACTGGCGTGAGATGCAACCTGTCCATTGCAAGAAGTCCCTCCTCATGGAACCGCAGCCCATGATTGAAGAATCCAAATCGTTCTCGGTGGCACCATCTGTGGAGCCAGTTGTTCACATCTGCTATTTTCCTCTCCCTTCCTGGACCGTGCCCTTCGACTGGCAGAAGAGACGAGATGACAACCTGTGCATCCATTCCTTTCAGCTTCCTACCAAGAGCCTCATAATCCCTTCTGATGTTCTGAAAGCTGTATCTTGCAGTATCATTGGTTCCCACATGGACCAAAAGGAAGGGGTATTGGTCAGTAGGCCTGACCAGTCTTGTAGCCTCTCTGTCACATCACAGATCTTTACCCCTGGGAAACAACACACCTCTCGAGGCATCTTGTCCGGCCTGCAAATCACTGCTTCTGTATTGCTTCAAGGATTTGGACTGAAAGTGTGGGGTCAGGATTAGAAAGATGAATTCATTTGCATAAAGCAGCAGCACTAACCAGCATTGATAATTGTGAAGAATCATAACAGCATGGAATCATAGAATTGGAAGAGACCACATGAGCCATCCAGTCCAATTCCCTGCCATGCAGGAAGTCACAATCAAAGCACTCCTGACAGATGGCCATCCAGGAGAATGCTGGGAAATGCTGTCCAAAGCATCTGGAGATCACATAACTCCCACTCAATACAGAACCATGTAGGAGGGGGAGGGAGGGAGGGAGGGAGGAAAGAAAGAAAGAAAGAAAGAAAGATGGAGGGGGCACTGGGGGAAATTAGTATGAAGGACAACTTTAAAGAAGTAAAGGACAGTTATTAGAAGACCTGACCAGAACAACCCAGTTATTACATTAGCATATATTACTTCCCATCTAGCTGAATTTTATCTGAGAAAAAATTAAAGAGAACTAAAATGAGGCAACATTTGAATGACAGGCCTGTTAATCTGATGACGTTTCCATGAGGGAATACTTTTATGGGTATTCTTGAAAGAGAGTTTTCCTGGTTGCAGGTAGGCTTCTAACTTTTTAGCAAGGAATAATGAAGCATTGTCCTGATAATACGTGCTTTAACATTTCCAGACACCTTGGGGAAATGAGTCAACTGCTTATAGGAACATACCACAAATTCAGCTGTCTGGTAATCCTAAAATGTACTTTCCAGAACCTATGTTTTCCTCAGTAATAAATTACAAAATGCCCTTGAACTACTGAATCCCCTCATGAATTTTCCACTCTTTATATTTATTAGTGTGAATACTACAAGTTACTGTGTGCTTATGCTATTAAAATAAGTTGTATTTTTCTCACTTACAAAAAGTTTGCATATCTAAGTACTATATCAAAACAAATAAAATTAATCAGCTCGCTTTTCTTGCTTTAAGACAGTCAGTTCCAATTCCAAAGGAATGTGTGCCTGTAGACTATCATATACATTTATTGGGTTTCCTTTCAGTATTCAATTCATTCAAGGCACCAGCTTAACAAAATTATCTCTTTGAAACTCATATACTGATTCAAAACCCACAGCCCTAGGGGAAAAAAGGAACTATTTTATTTTTACATTTCTTCCACAATGTTACTATCTTGGTAATCTGGTGCAAGGCAACCTGAAAACTGATGAAGAGAGAGAAAGATGTTTCAGTCTATTTTCAACCAATAATTTATTTTCTTTGCACCTCCAGAAATAGACATGGATCCACATGCAACTTGTGGCTGGAAAGCCATATATTTACTGCATGGATTTATGATCTCATTTACACACAAAAAATTATGTATGTGATAAATATATTCCTTTGAAAAAATGCACACAAATATGTTGTTGTTGCATGAACCAAAGAGAACAGAACTCTGAAGGTACACAGTGAAAGATTCCAGAGCCTTATTTATACCTGGTGTCATCCTCAGTCAACAGCCTCTGATTCTGCATACAATGAATCCCAGCTCATTTTGGTTTTGTATGCCTTCAAACAAGATGACTAGATGTCATCACTGCAAAGGAGGACAAGGCACTGCAAAATGGAGGATTTTCAAAAAACGTAGGGCATCACCTTATAAAAGCTAAAAACCCTCATAAATTTATGCTACTTAGCGATGCTCAAAATGGAGAACATTTTGGAATTCTTCCTAGATAGAAGGCTGAAATGTAGGACATGTCTGGGAAAAGGAGGACATCTGGACACCCTGCTACAAATGACTTTCAACTATGAAAACCCTAAGGTGACCCCATTATGGGCAAGATTTGTTGGGGGGTTGCTGTTGTCTTCTTCTGAAAGTGTGTGACTAGTCCAAGGGCACTCAGTGGTTTTCCATGGCTGAGCTGGGATTTGAACTCTGTTCTCCCAGAGGTCCAGTCCAACACTCAAACTGCTCATTATATTATCTTTTTCTTTATTATCATATATGTCTCAATACTGTACGTCTGATGTGAATTCCAAACTGAACTCATTTCTGTGTGTCTGACTCTAATTCTAACACAATTGCTATTAGACCATTGAACTCTTCCATGCCCCAAATTATCCTAAATATCTTTTGAATAGTATGCCTTGATTGGGCTGAACCAAAATAGCAACTTTTGACTGATATACTGGATATCTGGAGATTTCTATCCAAGGGACCAGCATGGATACCTTGATTTTAATGGGACAATTTCAGTGAGGAAAGGACTTCTGTCAGTAGAATGGACAAATCCAGAATGATATTGCGTTTTGGACTTGTTTTATATATGTATAACTATCCCAAGAGCCATTCTTTTCCTTTCCCACAAACTTTAGCATCTGGATACTTGACCAAGCAAACACACCTGTAGTTAGGATATCTCATTGTGTAATCAAGCCTAATCTTATTTGTAGCAAAACTTAGAGTTCTGCACTTAGTAGATTCTGGCATAACAAAACTTATTTGACTTCACTAGGAACTATTTGGATCTGTTTATCGTGTGCCCTAAGTGAACTTTGAGTACACACTGTGCTATTCAAAAGGCATTCCTGCAATGTACAAACATTTACCAGCATATGCTACTTTGTCTGCATCTTGGATAAGGATGTCAGTCTGCAGCCCTAAAAGACATATGTGGAAGTTGCTTAACCTCAAAGGATCTTCTTACTCCCCTTGGGCCCCATATAGTGTTTACCAGTAAGGCCCGCACCCACAAGGGGTGTGAGATGGAATTTCAGGGGCTGCAACAAAGAGTGTCTCATGTCCTTCAGTGTTTAATTTAGGTTTGCATTTTATACACTGAGTTAAAAGGTTATTTTTTAAAGTTCAATTTCTTCACCTGCAGTATTGTATGTGGTTCACTATGAGGTTAAAAAATTAAAAATTAGACTTCTCCATCTTCAAATCTGATATTAGTTTTGTAGGGGGTGTGAACATTAAACAAACATTTCCTAGGACTTTATCACACTGGGGAAAATTGGAAGGCTAACCAAGTGAGAATCCGGGATTATCCAATGTATTGCACGTAATTTCGCAAAAGACTTTCACATGATGTCGCGTGCAAATGGGTTGCATCCCAAACAGAAACGTGTGAGATCCAGGGAATAGCTTCTTTTGCAAAAATACAGAATTTGCAAGTCCATTTCCATATCGAATTTGAGTTAGTGTGAAAAGCATTTCCAGTTCAACCATGGGCTTTCCCCCACATGAAAAAAACCCCTATAATTTCCATGACCCTTTGTTGTGAGTTTGCTTCCAGTACTCCTTTGTCTTCCCTGGCTGCCAAGAGGAAAGCAACTCTTTTTCAGAGCAAAGGGGTGAGGATGAGGAGCTTGAGCATGCCTCCTTATTCTTGTCCACCTCTAACTCAGGGGGGTTTCCTTGGGTCCTCATATAGACTCTGATCGTATTGAACCTGAAGTGTAAAATCTTTGTGATGCATTACTCCTCGCAAACACGCTAATTTGAAATCACGAACCTGATGGGTACATACTCGTGTGATAACTAAGTTCACATTCATGCTACTTTCCCTCTCGCATGCACACTGTGTTGCTCTCTGTATGTGATAAGGAATCACACAACTTCAAGCATTTCCAGGATGCTACCACTTTCTTCTTTTTTCGGGATGATGATACATTTCCCCCGTGTGAAGAAGTCCCTAGGGAATGTGCAGCATAGAAAAGGTTGGGAAGCACTGCTCTAGAAGAGATCAGTGTGGTTCCAATATTTTCTTTGTTGTTGTTAACTGTCCTCAGGTCGACTCAGACTCATGGTGACCCTGTGGATGAGACATCTCCATGCTTCATTGTCTTCCACTGCTCTGCTCAGGTCTTGTAGAATCGGTCCTGTGTCCTCCTCCCTCATTGAGTCCATTCATCTGGCATGCAGTCTTCCTCTCTTTCTACTGTCCTATACTTTTCTTAGCATTATTGTTTTTTCTAATGAGTCATATCTTCTCATAATGTGGCCAAAATATGACAGTCTTACTGGTTTCATCATCTTGTCTTCCAGGGAGATTTCAGGCCTGATCTATTCAATGACCCATTTCTTTGGTATCCTCAGCGCTCTTCTCCAGCACCAAATCTCAAATGAGTTGATTTTCTCTTTATCTGCTTTCTTCAGTGTCCAGCTCTCACATCCATACATGGTGATAGGGAATACAAATGACTCAGACGATTCTAATTTTAGTGCTCTGTTGTGTATCTTTACTCTTTAATATCTTGTCTAGTTCTTTTATCACTCCCCTTCCTATTCCTAGCTTTCTTCTTATTTCTTGACTGCAGTCTTCTTTCTGATCAATGTTTGATCCAAAGTACAAGAAATTCTTAACTATTTCCATTTTCTCACTGGCTGGGTTGAAATTATGTACATAATTTCTTTATATTCAGCAACAAGCCTGTCTTTGCACTTTCTTTCCTGACCTTCCTTACAGTTTGAAAATTTTGTTCCATTTATTTCATTCCTAAACAATCCAACAACATTTATTTAGGTGTACCACCTATAATGTTTCATTTTATAGTTTGACAAACATAAATAATAGTTCTTGTTCAGGCAAAAGCACCCCTAAAATTGAAAGACATCCCTGTTTTCTTGGCATCTGTTTTTCCCCTCCAGTGTTGCTTAAACTCTGTTTTCAAGATTATGTATTTAAGTTCTGAGTGTGCTATGCACAATATGTTTTCTGTACATATTTCTATACCATTTCATAGAATCACGGAATTGGAAGAGACCCCAAGGGCCTTCCAGTCCAACCCCATTCTGCCATGCAGGAACACACAATCAAAGCACCCCTGACAGATGGCCATCCAGCTTCTGTTTAAAAATCTCCATAGAAGAAGATTCCACCACTCTCCAAGGGAGTATAACCACCCTGTCAAAGCTGAATGCATTTGTAGGCCATGAAGGAAAGCCCAATAGCAGCTTAGTAACATTTTCATTTGTGATGCCTGCCAGGAACCAGAGGAGGTAATGTTGGGAACAATATTGCTGGCAGGCTGCCATGTCTGACCAATGGTCTGTGTCTGGCTTGATGGGTCATAATATTACATAGACGCTTACCATATGGGAAACATCCACATTAACACAGATCCAGCAGTCTAACTTAGGGCCCTTTTGCACTACACAATTATAGCACTATTATTCTACTAGAATTCTGGGATCTGTAGTTTCCTGAGGTCTTAGAATGGTAAATAATCCTCCCCAAACTGCAAATCCCAGAATTCCATAAAATGTTGGCCTGGCAGTTGAAGTGGATGACAGTGCTATAGCTGTGCAGTATAAAAAGGGCATGTGGTTTTCAACTTTGTTTTGAATTTTTGGTGGAATCTAAGAGCCCTTGTGGGCTGGGAGGAGATACATAAACACTTTAAATAAATAAATAAACAAACAACCTTTATTACCATTTTGTAGGTGATTATATGGATGGATACAGTGAGCTAAATCCAG
This sequence comes from Sceloporus undulatus, assembly GCF_019175285.1. Classification (NCBI taxonomy): domain Eukaryota; kingdom Metazoa; phylum Chordata; class Lepidosauria; order Squamata; family Phrynosomatidae; genus Sceloporus; species Sceloporus undulatus. The sequence goes on along the minus strand of NC_056522.1, from coordinate 125,711,549 downwards.
TGCTAGCCTTTCCTAGAAAGGACCCATTGAAGTCAATGGGTTTTAAGTTTATTGTATTTGTATCGATGGGTCTACCCTAGGTAAGACAAAAACTGAGTTTAGCCCATTAATTGTTTTAGTATATATCTGCTAAAACTTGGTCTTTCTCTCTGGAACAGGCAAGAGGAGATGAAGATCAACTTTCTTATAGATGTCATATTGTTATGTTTTTATTTGACAATATATCTGCCCTTTCCAGTGAAATTTGTGAAATACAGAAGAGGTATAAAATACACAGTACATACTCTTTGGTACCTTACATCGTGTAGGAGCTTTAAAAACAATGGGCATCCTAATGTCACAGCATGTGTATTTGATCCATTTCACACCTTTCCATTGCATCCTCTAAATGTAAGGTGTCAATTGCCTCTTCTGTGTCTGCATAAAATGAAATATTTGCATAAAATAACCATTTCAAATAACTAAGATAAAACTTTCAGCATTAGTTCAGTCTGTAAACATTAACTAAACATGAGGTTGGCGTTCTAAAGGGCCATAGACACAGGATGGTACTTTGTTTTGTTTTTAATGGAAATTAATTCCCTCAGTGACTATTTATTTGCCAGTTTTTAAAAAATCTAATTGTTCCTTTACATAATAGTTTAGAAATAATACACCAATGTTCTACTAAATTATAAAACATGGCGGGGGGGGAGATGACCACAACAGTTTCAGTAATAGAAAATACATGTGAAACAGTTATCTCTGACAGTACACTTGCTTTCATGCAATTAAATAAAAAACTGTTATTAACATTTTGGAGAGAAGGGACATGTTGCTTGCTTTTCTTCCTCTTCTAAAGAAAAAAGACTTCAGTACTTCAGGAAAATAAATTTAATATCAGGAGTACATATTAATGAAGTATGCAATTTACACCTTCACATGATGTATTAAAATATGCAATTTATATTTAGTTAATCTTTCAGGATGCCCAGCATCTCAATTATGTGAAAATCCATGTTCTGAAATGGATACATCTCTTCCTTTTATGAAATGTGGTAATCCATGAAGTGTTGTCTGATGATACTATAGGCACAAGTGCATGGGCAGAAGATAACATGCTAACCCCACCATATTTTCCTAGTGGATCTGTTTCATTCCTGCCACTGGTGCTTACCTGGTCCAGTGCAACAACTGATTGATGTTCAGATGTGTGTCTGCTGTGCTGCCACCACTGATGACAACAACTTGGCCATTGTCTCCACCATTCTCCTTGCATGCTTCTGCCATTGCCCATGGCAGGGCAAAAATGGGGCAGAGCCCCTTTTCATAATTGGGGTCTGCAAGGAGAATGGAGGTGGTGGTGGTGATAGGTAAGGGATGAGCACATAGGCATCTGAACTACCAACTGTCACAGTGCTGTTTCAGGGGAAACTCTGCAGCAAACAGATGGTTATTTAAAAACAACCCAAGAGGCAGTTGGACTGGGATCATGCCAGATCCACTAAAATGGCGTCTACCTATTCCTGATCCAGAGTTGTTGGCCTGCAACATCAGGCCAGGAAGAAAATGGGTCTTTTCGCCCACGTGTCCTCCCCTGATGTCTTGAGCTATAATCCCATTCATCTAGGAATAAAACCCATTGAATTCAGTGGGATTGACTCCTCAATCAACATGTATATATTTGCACTTTAAGCTTCAGTTCGTATGCCTGATCATCATGCTACAACCCCAAAGGCTGCCTTTCAAGATCCAAAATAATATATCCTTCACACAGAGGGGTCCACCTAAAAATAGACTTGAGAGTCCAGGTCAGGGGAGAGGAAACTCGATCCTGTGATCCACATGTGGCTTTAAATCCTTTTTGCATCCCAAGTCTGGCCTCTATCGCATACCTCCTAGACACCCAATATTTTTTATTGAGGGGACCTAAAATCATGCCCAAATGCTATGGAAGTGATGGCATGCCTAATCCAATATTCCCCAGTCCCTCTCCATTCTCAAAGGCCCCACAATTAGCCAGAAAGCTCACTAGTGGTCATTTCTGGAATGGTTTTGAGGCTAATTTGTTCGTTTGTTTTTCAAATCAGGTGATGCAGCCTGTTGTAGAAGAATTGGTCCCTGTTGCAGCAACCCACTCCTGGGCAATGATCACTTCTGCAATTCTAGCTTCCTCATATTTACTGTATGTGCCATCAGGCCACTTGTCGACATATGACAACCCCGTGAACTTCATAGGGTTTTCTCAAGCAAGGAATACTAGAGGTAGTTCTGCCAGTTCCTTCCTCTGAAATATAGTCTACAGCATGTGGTATTCGTCAGTGCTCTCCCATCAAAGTATTTTTCAGACCTGACCCTGCTTAGCTTCCCAGGTCAGATGAGATCTGGTGCCTTTAAGGTACTGAGGCCCTTCACATGTACTGTTGCCCTAGGTAAATTTAAACTCATGATGTCATATTTTTGGACATCCTCTGATGGGATCAACTGAACATAGAGAACCACCATGAACTTCATCAAAAAGCCTAATTTCACTGAACTAGACTGTTATCTTTTAGAAAGATATCTGTACCACAGAGGTCCCAAAGAGATAAGCTGAAACAATATTTTCCCTATTTGTTTCATTTTCAAAAGGACACTGAGGAAATGATAAGTATTGGCATGGCTCCTGTAAAACTCCCTTTTCCCATTGAACAAAGATTATTAAACTATTTTAGTCATATATTTCCATTTATAAATAAGATGACATAGAGCAGATGAGTCGTGGAGTCAATATTTCCAGTTAAATGTGTGTGTGCATGTTTGTGTTTCTAATGTTTTATTTATCAGCAACAGAAGGAAAAATCATGGCATGACTCAACTTGACAAAGGATTTCTGATCAAGGCAGCTGGTGGCTAGAGGACTGGCCTTTAGGAAACCAGGGTGTACCCTTCACTGCAGAAATAATGCAGTTTGACACATGCTATGAAATCTTGGGATTTGTAGTTTGTTGTGGCACCAGAGCTCTCTGATAGAGAAGGCTAAATATCTCACGAAACTATAAATTCCATACCATTGAGCCATGGCAGTTAAAGCAGTGCCAAACTGTATTATTTCTGCAGTGAAGATTAGACCTCAGTTGTGTAGTGAGAGGTTTCTTTCATGTCTTTAGGAATAATCCCTTAACCAGTCTCAGGGAACTGTCTTAATTTGTACTTCTTTGAGCTTGCCCTACCTTTTGGGCATGATTGTTAAGATATGGGCAGTGGGACCTTGCTATTTGCCTTTAGAAGCACGAAACTCAGTTTGGAGTCAGTCCTAATTGATATCTTTATTTTTCTAATCTAGTTTAGTCCCATATAGTAAGTGGCTTCCTTTAGGTCTCCAGTGAGACTGGAAGACATTTGTGGTGGCATCTGTAAATAAATTACCCTTTCAAACAGATTTGAATGGCAATCCTGTACCCAATTATTTGAGAGTAATGTCCCATTGAACACATTGATGTTTACTTCTAAGTAGACATACATTGGCCTGCCATAGAAATTCCTGACTAGGTTTGAATCAAATGTTATTTTTTTCTATGCAATGCAAGCAAGTGTAAAATGGAAGAAAATAGAGGAGAAAAAAAATAACACAGATTATTTCTGTACTGTATACATATAAATGAAATTTTATAAGGAGGGGGTATAACATGTAAGAGATACACATCTGCTGCAGTATAGCTTAAGATCTAAATATAGAGAAGCAGAGAAGAGGATCTTTGAAGTTTATATAAATAATGTTCCATTGGGAAGTTCGTGAAAGATTCATGGCTCTTTTATATTGGAAAGGATCTTCTCCTCTCTTTCTCTTCCCAGTAGGAGCTATTTAGTCTTTTTATTAGGATTTTTGTTTGTACTATCCTTTCTGAATTACTGATGCACATATGAGAGAGTATGTGTTTACAATGGTTTTCCAATTAGCATTGTTGCATAATTACCTGTTTTCTCAGGGAGATTGTGTATGATAACACCAAATCAAGCTACAACTGACAAGTGTATTTTTAGCCTTTGGGGCTGATTGTCTGGCCACATTACACACATAGTATGGGGGGAAACCAACTATAAATTTTTAGATTGTAAGCCTGAGGGCAGGGAACCGTCTGACTAAAAGATTGTATGTACAGCGCTGTGTAAATTTACAGCGCTTTATAAATAAAGGTTAATAATAATAATAATAATAAATATATGGAAACACTATGCATTTCTAGTTTTCAGTCAATTGCAATTTGCTTTTGAACAATTCTTTATTACAGAGCTTTCTTGATTTCTTTTGGTTTCAGCTTGTCACCTCTTGGTATCTTACGATATCATTTGCTGGACCATCGTCAGTAGATAAATTCTTCAACAAAGAGCTAAAACTGGATAAAATATTTCCCATTAATCATAAAACTGATAAAACAGTTTTAGATGTAGGTTTAGAGGACCCTTGCCTACAAAACTAATAGAAGCCAATGTACCTTTTGGGTAAGTTGGGGGTATTGTGCATGTTCAAACCCTGTGTAAAGTTACAAACATCAGCCATGACAATGAAAGCAAAGTCCAAGGTACATGTCAGACTTCTGAATTTTTGAATTATCTGCCTCTGAGACAGCAAAAATGACAGTAGGTGGGATTTGTCCACTCATATCATGTGACTGGGGGGAAAAGATGTGAACCTTTGTAAAAATATAGCTGAAGTAAACAAAAGAACACAAGAACGTATACTTGGAGCGTTCTTAGTTTCTCCTAGAGAAGCTTGAACAGATATTGTGCATCATGATTAAAATCAAATGAAATCATTCTTTGCTAGGCCAGATCATGTAGCTTACCTAGTCTGCTACAACGGCTTGATAAAAAAAATATGAAAAACCTCCAGGAAGTGTGACTGTCTCTTAAAACATGATATGTACCACTGGTCTTCCTCGTTATGGTTTCTGTTAGGGCTTTTTCAAATCAGAAATAGATTTAGAGTGCACCTACACTGTAGAAATAACATATGACACTACTTTAACTGCTCTAGCTCCATCCTTTGGAATCCTGGAAACTGTAATTTGCAAGACCTTCTGCCTCCTCTGCCAAACAGTGCTGGTGCCTCACAAAACTACAAATCTCAGGATTATTTAGGATGGAGCCGTGGCAGTTAAAGTGGTCATAGTTGAAGATATGGAGTAGCCCCTTGGGCCTAGTGAAGTTGCCAACCTTACTTTGGATGATAGATTTCATCTAAAATTAGACTTATGGACAAAATTCAAAGAAATATGGAATAATGAGTGCAAATACACTTTAGATGTCCTTTTTTTAAAAAAAAAAAACCATGACCTCTATTCCTTGAATGTGACAAATGCCTTTGGGAACTGAAGAGAATTTCAAAAACAGTTCATTATATGGCATCAAGGAGCTGGAAGTATTCAACTCCTTAAAAAAGAAAATGGAAAATGTTCTGCTGAGGTTGTGCAAGAGCTTAAGTGGTTCATTGGATACCAGCCACAATATTCAAAAACTATATATAGGTTCCATAAAATTTGTCTTCTGAGTCATGTATATTCATATTGTTTTTGGTGATGTTGCTTCTACAACTGTATTTTTTAAAACAAAAACAAAAAGAACTTTTACTTAATATAAACAAGTTAGTTTGTGCCTCTGACTAGTTCGTAGCCCTTACAGAGGCAAGAGACTGACCAGCCACATTATTAACATGCTAATAACTGTGCATAATGTAAAGCTGGCTGGATGAAAGAAACATGTGAAATAAAATAAGATGTTTTCTTTTGCAGGCAGGAAAGAGAGTAATAGTATTTTCTGTACATAGCTCAGTTTCACAAGATCTATGGCACATTTCAAAAGCAATGCACTTGCCTGTTTAAGGTGCCCTTTGGACCTGAGGATTAAGGCAGGGTTAATTATGAATTAAATAAAATCTTCCTGTATGTTGCTGATTTTTGCATTTATTGCTCACCTGGAGCCTTCAAACTAGAGTAGGTTATATGTCTAAATAAAATAAAATCCAGAAAAATTGTAATGGTGATGCCAAGACTGTACTAGAGCATCTTCTAAACGTTACTATAATACTATGCAGTGGTGATGGGGGGAGATTTCCCATTTCACCTAAACATCTGAAGCTATGAATTTTCCATTATTTTAGTGCCAACCATAAAGGTAAAACTAATTTAAACTTTAAAAATTAATTTGTGTTCATTTAAACTCAATATAATGCTAGATTTCTATAGCCTGTGTAGTACAAAATTCTTAAGTATAAGAGACTGGCTTGTTTTCTAAGTGAAATGAAAGTACATATTAACTAGACAGTACACATCTTGGCTGTGTAGTATGGACAATCATGGTTATTTTCTGGGTGTGGTTGCCATACCTTTGGTATTTCAACCATAATTCTTTAATCATATTTCCAGCTTCAAACACTCACGCCTCCCTTTAGACATTTCTCTCTGATCATCTTACGCATACTGTAAGTTGTGAAAAACATTGCTGTAATTTTACACAAAGAACATGTTCTTACCTGATCATTTCTTTTTATCTGGTTCTTGGGTCCCTGAAACATTTTGAGCGTTGATATGTTCAGTTTTGCTCTTTCAGCCAAAAAAACAAAACAAAACAAAACCCATAACCCATTACAGAATTCCAAAGCTGTGAATATTCTAAACTATATTGCAACACAAATATTTGAACCAAAAAGAAAATTCTATACATGATAAAGACAAGACTCTGCACAGTGTCTTGGTGCAAGATACACATAAAGGAAATCAACCTTAGAACTTAAAGAAAAGTACATTTCAGGCCAATTCAAAGTTTTTGTTGCACTTAGGGCACTATGTTGTGGGAATGCTCTGCTGGAAAAATAGCAGGATCTTGCACAAGCAAGACAGGGAATTCAAACAAAAATCCACCAATTGTAAATTTTGGTTGGCCAATAAAGGTATCACCGTTTGATGGATTTTTGTTTGAATTTGCTAAATGGCCAACACAGTTACCCCTGAATGTAACCAGGAAAGGGGTGAATTTCTCCCCTTCCAAATCTTCCCACTCCCCCCCCCCCAATGGGTCTGGAGATCTAAAGGAGAGGAGGACTGTTCTGTCCTGATCACTGCCAGCATATTAGTTTTAGTCTTTTATTTCCTGCTCTGGTTTACTGTGAACTCATTATAATATGGTTAACATTGCATCCAGCAATAGCATTGTAGTTTCAATTCATGGAAAAAATCACAATCAATATTTTATGAGATATAGGAATGATCCAGAAAAAGTTAGTCCTGGCTACATCTGATTCCATTGTTTTCGTTAGGACATGCAGTCAGAGTTGAAAGACACCACAAGGGCCACCCAGTCCAACCTCATTCTGCCCTGCAGGAATGCACAGCCAAAGCTCTCCTGACAGGTGGCCATCAGCCTCTGTTTGAAATGAGCATCCTAGATGAGAATCCAAAGAAGTGTTCTACGGATGCATCTCCATCTGCCAATAAAAATGCAAGGAAACCCTTCAGAGCCAGTTTTTTGTGTATCCCAGAAGAGTGTAAGAGGAAGGGGAACAGAAAGTCTTTGCATACTGCCAACATGATGTTGGATTTAAGCCCTATAGTTTTGATTCTAAAATAAGTCTAAATGTGTCCATTGTGGGCTTATGTCCAGGCAACTATGAAGAATAGTGCAACCTAAGCCACAACCAGCTGGCACCTGTGTCTTATAAGTGTAGCCAGTAATGTATGCCATGTGTTTCTAAAATTCATACCCTGAAGTCCATTCACACTACATAATTATAGTGCTATTGTTTCACTTTAACTGCCATGGCTATATCCCATGGAATCCTTGACTTTGCAGTTTGATGAGGGCTTCACACTCTCTGCCTGAGAATTTTAAATGCTCGTTCTCTAAACTGCAAATAGCAGGATTCCATAGGACAGAACCATGGCAGTTTAAAGTGGAATAATAGCACTACAATGGTACCTCGGGATACGAATTACCCAGCTTACGAATTTTTCGGGATACGAAAAAATCCCATAGGGATTTATTGTTTCGGCTTACGAAGGTTTTTTCGGGTTACGAAAAAACCCCGGCGCTGTTTTAAATGGAGCCGCGGCGGAGCCGCGGCTTTTTCTCCATTAGCGCCTATGGCAATTCGGGTTACGAAGGTTTTTCGGGTTACGAAATTAGCCGCGGAACGAACTAATTTCGTAACCCGAGGTACCACTGTATAACTGTGTAGTTTGGGTGGGCCTCTGCCCTCCTCCAATGGAACTCAAAATGTCCTGTTTTATCTCGTAACATCCATGTGGAGTAGCAGTGGCAAAATCTTTTAAGACTAGCCATTAAAATTACACCAGATATAGGAAAAACTACCTTGGAGAGCCAATTAGACCTCCCCAGAATTACAGAGAAGCCAAAGGTGCTAAATCAGTTTGAAGGGGGAGGGTAGCAAGCCCTCCCAACCTATGTTGGAAGGGTTCTTGGAGCACCCAGCAACAAAGAAAGTTCAGAGTCCGATTGTAGCTCAAAATAAGCGCACCACCTTTATTCTCCGTACGGGATGACAGCTGCCTAAATGGCAATTCCAAGACTGTCATACCCAATTGTCTTTCTTCAAACCTTTTATACATTCAAAAATGCATAGTTTTAGCAACATCCTTTCTTCAAGTTACCTTTTAACATTTCTTAATTTCCAGAACCAGTTTACTGACTAATTCCTGTCTTCCTGCCTTCCTGGCAAGTTTCCACAGTTCTGGTTAATCCTTCACAATCCCATTGTTCCTCTTTATCCCTAGTTTGCTTTAGCCATGTTGTGCTATAATCATTAAACTGCCCAACTGTCTTTTAACCTTTTGGTATTTGTTCCTCTCAAGTTTTCCTGTGAAACACTTAGAAAAAGGATAAATACAGGAGAAGCTGACAAGAGTAGGAATCTACATGAATGGAGAAAGGAAGATTTTCTCCCTTTTTCATTATACTTGAACCCAGAGATATCCACTAAAACTGACCAACAGCAGATTAGGGTATGGAATCTGCTGCTGCAGATGATTACTACTAGTTTAGATGGTATTAAAAGGTGGTTAGCCAGCCTTACAGAGGACAGGTCAAAGATTATCCGTCTCAATTGCTAAATGGAGCCTCCAGCTTCAGACATAGTATGACTTCACAACAGTTTGGGAGATGGTAAGCAGCACAGGTAAGTAGCTGCCTCCATGTGGACTTAAGGATGTATCTGGCTCGTTCTTGTTGGGAAAAGGAGGACCCAATAGACAGATCTGGGATTTGCTCCATCAGGTCTGTCCCCATACTCTTCAAGCAAATGATGGATTATTTTTTTCCTTCTCTCCAAGAATCTACATTCTGAATTGCTCACACATAACACTAAAACAAACAAACATTAAAACAGCTAAAAGAAGGAAAATGATTGTATCTGGACACTTTCCAGAAAACACTTTACTGTACAAGCATCTACATGAAAGGATGTGTAACACAGAAGAGACAGACTTTGTAACTGAGTCACAAAGGAGTCTCCCTGATACAATTCATTCTCTGCTGTCTGATTCCGCTGCCAGTGATGTGTTTCTGCTTAATTCCAGGTGTCTGACTCAATGGTAGTTGTGCAGGAGGAGATCCATTTTTCTTATACATGTCATGCTTTATGGGATATAACAGTAGCGTCAAAGCAGCTGGAACAATAAATACAAAACAACTTTTCTCATTTAAATTACAGGAGATAATAATTATATTATAGGTCATTAAAAACTTAACTTGCCATAATCCAGGAGTGTGGGTGCAAGTGGGGGAGAGGTTTTTAAGCAGGACCACATCCCTCTGCTTTCAGTTTTGACTAATGCAGTTATGCTTTCACTGTATCTTGAAGAACGTAATGCATTCAAAATTCAAGGGTACCATTAGGTGGCAATATTTCAGCTTCTTGCTGTACAGTAAATAAAGTTTCATCCTGATAACTACCTCTGTACCTTCCACACACTCAAAGAATTCACAAACAGTCTATTTTCTGCAAACCCCTAAGAGGAGAGTGTGGATACAACAGGGCTTATTTTTGCTTACTTGTGCACACACAAAAATAGGCTACAAGTTGTCCCAGAACTGGCTCAGAATTATTAGATTCACTTAAAAAAATAAGTGTGCTTGAAGGAAATATGATAGAAATGTTGTTGCATTTAACAACACATTTAATAAGAATGGTTAACCTCTGGACTTCCACATAGTGGGCTCCCAAGCCTCAGCAGAGCCATCTATATATGTAAGAAATAAAGCAAACATCACCCCATGTTTATGGAAGACCTGTAGACAGCAAGCATCCTATTCTCTCATAGAACACATCTTAAGAGTTTAGGAGCTGAGTTTTTTGCCCCAGCTGTTGGCAAACTCCGAATTTCCAGCCAAACATAGCCAGTACAACCAAGAAGAGCAGAGCCATGGGATCTATATATAAAATGATCTGCCAAGCACAGGTGCCCACCCACCTCTAAACAGAAGGAAGCGTGTTTCTTGCTCTGTAATCATTTTTACCCAAACAGTGGCTTGAAGGTATGTAGAGATCTTGTAGCACCCTTGAGACTAACTGAAAGACATTGGCAGCATGAGCTTTCATAGACTTAAGATCCAAAACACACTGCAGAAATAATCCAATTTGAAACTGCTTTAACTGCCCTGGCTCAGTGCTAGGGAACTGTGGGAATTGTAGCTTATTGTGACGCCAGAGCTCTCAGACAGAGGCCAAATGGCTCTCAAAATACATTTCCCAGAATTCCCTAGTATTGAGTCAGGGCGATTAAAGCTGTCTCAAACTGTTATTATTTCTACAGTGTGTTTTGGACCTTAAGTGTACTTCCTCAGATGTATTTAGTGCATCTGAGGAAGTAGACTTTAGTCTAGGAAAGCTCAAGCTGCCAATTTTTCTTTCAGTGAGTCTGCATACTGATTCTACAGACTAACTTGGCTATATCTTTGAATAGTATCTTGCATATTCTCATTGCCGTTGACTTTTATACATGTTGTGTTGTAAGATGGAAGAGAAGTGGATTTAAAAGCGGTGGGTTGTTGAGTATCTTGCATACATCAAGGGATCGCAATAACAATTAAAGCCATTTGGATTCTATATTGTAACAAAATGTTGAAAAGTCAAAGGGGGTTAATATTTCTGCAAGGCAGTTATGTGCTCACTTAGTTAACTGCTGACTAAAGATCATGGTTAACCATTCAAAGGATGGAATTTAGAAACTGCAAGAACCCACAAGCACTACTGCAATGAAGGCATTTTTGAAGGTATTCATGCAGCATGCAAGTGTCCCATTTTATTAGTTTGACTAAATGTTCTGTCCCAATTTGTCTTCTTTTAAAGGAAGAAGACACATGCTCTTCCCATGTTACTGACTGGAGAACTTCTTTATATTCTCTGCTGCAATTCCTCACCACAGGGCATTCTGTCCTACAAATACCCAAGAAGCCAACTAGCTTCAAATGACATAAATATATCTTTTCAATGCAAGACAATTGAAATGTAATTAGTTTAAAGTTGGCTTACTGTATGAAGTGTACTGATTTAGGCGATCAAGAACATTCAATGCTATTGATTACACTACTAGTTCTTGTAACAACAGTTACATGATAATGTCAGTGAGAACTCCATCCTTTGAAAAAACCTGAGAAGAGCATATATAGAAATGTTGGGCTACAAGCTACTAAGAGATCTTGTGACAGAACCATTCACCCTTTGTTTCAATGTCAGATAAAGAATGTGAGTGTTTAAATAAGGTTCTAATTCCTACACTACAAGGAGCCAAGAAAATTACAAAAGCGTTTTATGTAACAATGAGCAATTCGTGTATTCTTCTAGTGGGATGTTTACTCATTCCATTTGGAGATTTTTGAAACTTAAGACAATTAGCAGGGCATATTAACACTATAGAATGCAACTGATCCTATTTGTCATCCTTGGAATGAAACTGAAAACTATGAACTTAAATTCAGCAAGTATCTTTTAATAGACCTGAATATATCCAGTACACTTTCAGACCAGACAGACAGGAATGACTACTTTATTGGCTGCAATACATAACATTTCAACTCAATAAATATTGATCCCAAACACATAGTCATTTATGACAAGGACAAAGTAGGTCCCTGAAGAGCGTAATGGAATGGGACGGAGAGATGCTACTCCAGGATGCATCCTGTAAAATGGAGTCATTTGTTTTTCTTGGGCATAGCAGCCATGAAGAGTTCGTAAAGGACGTAGCCTGTTCCTGAAGATAAAAGACAAGATATTAGGGCAGATTAAGTGTACATGCTTTATCCAGCTACAAATTATTTGCATAAACTCTATGAGAATTGTACACATGAAGCCCACTTCTTCTATTAACAAAATAGATTGGAATCCCTTTCAGATCTTCAGATTAGGGGTTGGAAAGGTGACCTGAATACCAGGATTTTTCCATTTCAAAGACCAGCAGATAAAATGAAAAATAATTTTGGAAAATTCATAATGGTATAAGAAATTTGGCATTGTGGTTTGAGTGTTGGTCTGTGACTCTGGAAACCAGGGTTTGATTCCCAGCTCAGCCATTAAACCCATTGGGTGACTTTGGGCAAATCACAGGCTCTCAGCCTCAGGGGAAGGCAATGACAAACCTTCTCTGAACAAAGCTTGCCAAAACAAAACAAAACACCATGATAGGGTTGCCTTAAATCTGAAACTACTTGAAGGCACATAACAACAACAACAACAACAAATTGCATCTGTAGTACAAATCCATATTCACTTGTTATCTATAAAATGTTCACCTTAAGGTTGTGACAACCTTGCTCTGCCTTATTTGTTGTGTGCCTTCAAATTGCTTCCGACTTCTGGCAGTGGTAAGGTGATCCTACCACAGGGTTTTCTTTTTTGTAAGATTTGATCAGGGGTTCCCTTTGCCTTCCTTGGGGACAGAGAGTGTGTGATTTGCCAAAGGTCACCCAGTGGGTTTCCATGGCTGAATGAGAATTCAAACCCTGGCCTCCAGAGTCATAGTCCAATCCTCCAACCACTACACCATGCTGGCTCCCTTGATCCATCTAGCAGGGTTTTTTGTTTGTTTTGTTTTCAACTTCAGTTTCCACTCAAGGATTTCTGTTTAGGTTTCAGAGATTCAAACAAATACATAAATCAGGTTAATATATATAGCATGCAGATGTGAATGGAAAGCTAAAGTTAAACCTACTAAATTTTTACCTCTAAATAAAGTAAGACCTCAGATTCCTTTGTAATGCAAATTTTATAGGCCACAATGATGCCCGTAAAAGAGAACCACCAAGACACAAGTGAAGCACCTTTATTAACACAGTCCCAGACAAAGTGATACTTTTATCAGTTTCTGTGAGAGCAATCTTAAGAACAGACTTGAAGGATGTGTTTGTATTCTCTCTGTTACAAGACTACATGTGGTATTGAAAGTTCATATATTGTGGTATAGGTTGCCATGTCAAAGGCAGGGACGTGAAATTCTCAGAGGACATAAAATGTTGATGTGGCATGCAAGTTAAGTTGTATTTGCACAGCTAGAAGTGAAGGAATTTTTAAGTTACAGTTATAGATTTATTTTTAAAAATGGACAAGTTATCAGAGGACTGACAGCCCAATTCCAACTTTCTTAAACCTTACCAAAAATAGACAGGGTCATGGTGAGTCGATACAGCAGTGTATCCATTACTCCACCTTTCAGATAGACTGGAATGCCATTATCTTCCTAATACCAGAGAAAGAAAGAAAAAATTATACAAGTCCAAACTAACTCAGTAAGGTCAGATAAAGAATTAAACCTATACAATGACAGCTACTATGTTAGAAATCTAACTCTGCTCTCTATGTAAATGAGACACAAAATTATTCTCTGTGCTAGATTAATTGCCAGTTACCTTTATTGTCAGTTTAGATAGTGAAGCACCTTGCTACATACTGTTGATCAGGAGCTGAAACATATGGACCTCTAGAATAGATAATGGACTGCCTGCATAGTAAATAATAATAAGAACCCATGGGAATTGCAGTCTATCATGATCTGGAGGACCACATACTCTCTATCAACGCTGTACACTCATATTCTCCTATTCATCTATACATATCCTACAGATAGGCTGCTTGTCATTAAGTTGGTTTTTTTTTAGTTTCATTCCTCCTTAGAAAGGAAATTTGCAGAAGTTCAGAGGCAAGTTGTCTTAGTAATTGTATTTTGGGAGAATTACTGTACATACCCAAATCTATTACTGAGTCCACTATTTGGTATAGAGGGGAAAAGGCCTGAATGGTGTTTCATTAAGACACATAAGAGAAACTCAACTTTAGTCTAGATTCTAAATTTCTATAACCAACATAATTTATTATTCAAACTGGCTTAACTTGGTCATGCCCCAAGTTCCTGTGATGGCTAAACAAGCTAGTCTAGATATCTCCATCAATGCTTGGACTCAAGCTCTAGAACAGTAATGGTGAACATTTTAGGGACCAAGTGCCCAAACTCGAAGATGTTCCTGCACTATGTGCCCTCAGAAATGGCTTTGTATGCCAGAGAGGGCACACGTGCCATATGTTCGCCACCACAGCTCTAGGATAAGACCATTTTACTGTCTGTGTTCCCTAGTAAGCAATATGATACTATGGAAAGACTCAAAACCAACAGTACAATTGTCTAAAGAACCCACTGCATGAACTCAGTCTTGAATTCTAGAGACAATATATAGCATTGTTATAAACTAACTCAGAAGGTTACCTATTCTTCATGTGCTTCCAGCAGTGGAAAACCTAATTTGTCCTTACTACTTATTAATAACTCACTCACACAACTCAGCTGCGTTTGTGGATGCACACAATTCATATGCAAACTCAGTTGGATTTCAAAATATTTAACGGAGATTAGCAATTATCACAGCAATCAGACTGTGCAGACTTAAAACTCTTGAGCCAAGCAGGGTACCTTCGTGAATGCAGCTAAATATTTTTATTTGGCTCACTTCTCTTTAGGAAGAGAAAGTATTACAGTGAACTCTCCCCTTACGTGGGGATCTGTTCCGGATCCTTCCGGTTAAGGGGAAATCAGCATATGCTGAAGCCCCATAGGAAGTAATGAGGCTCACGCGCGTGGCGGTGTGGCCCATTAATTCTTCCGGGTTGCACGACAGGCTCTTCAGGTGCGGCTTTCAGCATATGCTGAAAGCTGCTTATGGTGCGCCCACATAAAGAGTGGACACACTGTACATTAACATTCCCATTCACTCTCAAGGTAGAAATGTATCCAATACCTGGAAAAGTTTCTGGTACTCTGGAACCTTGTTTGTGATCTGCCTGCGAGAGGCAGTGCTTATGGTTTTTTGGGAAATCTGTCGAAGAGCCTGCAACAGAAACACAATGTAAAGTACACTTCTGTTCATACTTCCTTGAAGATTTAGCCAAAGTGGACAGTAATAGTAAGAACAATTGGAGGAAAGAAAGGGGAGGAATCCATAGGAAATAACATTCACAGAAGATACTGAGGCAACTATTAATAATTAATAACGTACCCATAGTTTAGCAGTTATTACATTACATGTATTAACAATGTGCATACATTAAAGCTAAGCTCAGAGCAGAAAAGGAAAGCAAAGCTGGTTAACTCAGTTTTATCAGGCTTTGCATCTTCTCCAGCTACTATCCAGCAGCTATTTCTTCAGAGATGGAGGCATGATCCAGTCCTAAGGACTAGAGCGCAGCTTTTGCACAACTTCCAGACTCTTGGTATGCATTCATTATGTAAACAGCACACCTGCAAAATGATCCGAAGCAGCTTTATTTTGGCCTGTCTGTATGGGGCCAATGAAAGGAGGACCAACTCATCAATTCAGCTGAAAGACCAGCTGTTCTGAGCTTTTCTTTACTTTGAACATTTTTATTTCAACTGGTAATAATAAGGCAGCCACTATATTCGAGATATATTACAACCCTTATAAAAGACTGTAACATCTGGAAAACTTTATTACAACCAGCTATTAATTTGATTTCCCCTAGTCTGGAGCCTATAAAGCACTGGAATGTTTTCTTGTTTTCCTCTTCCTTCATCATATTTTTTTTCCTTCTCAGTTGCACATTGTAGACTGTTAACCAAAGGGTTGGAACAGTCTTACATTTTTTTTTTTGTCTGTAAGCCACTCTGAGCTTTTCTGGTTGGCAAGGAAGGGTTTAGAATACTAACAATGGCCATGTACAGATAGGCCAAAATAAAGCTGCTTCGGGTCACTTTGAAAGTATGCTGTTTAAATGATGCGTGCATCTTAAGAGTGCATAAGACACATCAAAGCCATGCTCCAGTCCTAAGCACTGGAGCGTGGCTTTGGCATGGCTTCTGGCCTCTTAGGACGCATGCATCATTTAAACAGCATACCTCCAAAGTGACCTGAAGCAGCTTTATTTTGGCCTGTCTGTATGGGCCCAATGGTTTGATGATCTTCAGCAAACCTCAGTGTGAAACAGGCCATACAGACACTGGCTGGCATCCTGTTGGTTAGTCCCAACTAAAGTAAACCCATTAAATCAATTGCTGAATGGTGAATAAAAGCATACGTAAATCTCACTGATTCCATGGGTCTAGTCAATTCAAGACCAACAATAGGATTTATACCACTATCTGCAACCACATGACATTTCATTGTTATTAAAAAATTACAGGCATCTGTGGGATGACCACATGTACAGCTTTGCTTATGCTGAGGTTTCCCTTACTTATTACAGCTAGAAAGATAACTGCAGTTTGTGATTATGCTATTACATGTCTTGTATGTTATGCCTCTACAGCCTTATTGCTGCCTCTTACACTGAACCACTATTAGGTTCGCCCTACCACTGAGGATAACTTTCCCTACATTTTAATTAGGTTCCAGCTGGTTTCTCATTTATTTGTTAGTTTTCAAAGGATACTACAAAACTTTGACTTTATAGAACATTAAAGTTATTGTCCTTTTGAAATTCAGCCTTTCCACCCATGCTGATATCTTTTTTTCTCAATCTGCTTCAGATCTGAATATAATGTTTTCTAACTGAATACTCATTATGACCAAATCACAAGCCATGGGGAAAGGGAGGCTATAAACTGATTAAGAAGCTATGGTTATTTTCCAGTCTGTGAATGAATCTACACTGATGCTAGAGGCACAGAAAAGGAGAGGTTGCATACTTGTAATTGTAGTTCTTCAGGTGGTTACCTGTGAATTCATATGAATGGGTTACTCTGTACCTGCATAGTGCATCTTTTCAAAAGCTGCACTGTGCAGGCACAAGATAACCCACTTGTGTGAGTCACAGAGACCATGAAGAAGAACTAGTTATCGCACTTTCACTCTGTCCAAGCTATAAATCAATTGAACCACACATTTGGAAGCCTCACACCACATAAATGGGAGCCCCACAGACTATGTAATGTTTGTTGTGTGCCTTCAAGTCATTTCTGACTTATGGCGACGTCAAGGTGAACCTACCATGGGCTTTTCTTGGCACGTTTCTTGCCATTAAAGCATCTCTAAAATAAGAAACACTTAGCAACACTGTAGGGAAAACATCACACATTCCAAAATACTGGAAGTACAGTCGGCCTTTGTTATCCACTGAGGTTTGGTTCCAGAACTCCCCATCGATGCTCAAATACCATTCAATACAATTGCATAAAAACATATAAAATGGCAAAATCAAGGTTTGCTTTCTGGAATTTATATATTTTTAAAATATTTTCAAGTCATGGATGCTTGAATCCCTGGATAAGGAGGGGTGACTGTATTATAATTTAATGCTTTATGGAGCGAGCAAAGTCTTATAGATTGGGTATTTGAAGCTGAACATGTTTTAATGATGACTCAAGCCTTAAAATAAGGAAAACGGTGGCATGCCTAGCACAAACAGATACAAGAAAAGTGCCCAAAACTTGCTAGCAGAAGCAGGAAGGCTCACAGAAGAGTCTTGTAGTCAGATATTCCTAAACTCAGCTCAACCAGCAGCATATATCACTCTTTACATACATAATTTGTAAAACAGTTACCAGTAATCTCTAGGGAGTTGTGCATTATTTTGTTTTTGCAAAGTTACTCTGGCAGTTTACTTAGCCAACCCATACACAAAATAACAATTTCCCCTCAGGCTTCCTAACCTCGGATTTATAGTCTAAAAAAACCTTCACACACCTGAAATTGGTAAAGGATGAGGAGAGGGAAAGAAGAAAATGAACAGATAAAGGTACCAAAATTTCCCAGTTACCTAGTCCATTGCACTATTGGACTACAAGACGTCCTAGACTTTTGTAGTCTAGTCCTTAATTCATCCATCACAAAGGCTGAAAAGAGGGAGGGAGTCTTCCTGCACCTTGGAGACAGATGGGCTATACAGACTGCCTCAAAAGGGCAGCCTGCAGCCGCCCGTTTTTTGCCCCACACAGAGGCTGTACCAATCAAACGACTCGGCCTCCGGGAGGCATAAAAAGAATCTGCTCCCGGCATGTTCCTTTTGTACCATACCATTGCTGCCCTCTCGCGCAACGATGACATTCGTGCAACGCCATTTGGATGTGGCACCATGTGTACATCACCATGGTGGCCCCCGTGTGGACGGGGGTGAGCCAAGATGGTGCCCGGATGATGCAGTAGGGCTCAGGAGTGTGTGGACACTCCGCTCTCCCAAGTCCTAAAATTGGACCCAGACTGGCGCTTTGCGCCAGTGGGTACTGTGCCTGACAGATTTATTTCAGCATGAGTTTCTGAGCACTTCAATCCCCTTCAAAAGTGAGTATCAAGAAGTGAATTGAAATCTACAAACATTCATGCTTACATAACCCCATAGGTATCCAAAATCCCGCTATATATTATACACACACACACACACACACACACTGAGAGAGAAAGAGTTATCTTTCAGAAGCTGAAACTGAATTTCTCTTTGAAAACCCACTTTAAAAGTAACTGATGGGTTTAAGAGACACAACTCATCAGTCAATGGGGGCGGGGGGCTCGTTCTTTGTTGATGGTGTTATATGGCTTCGAGTCATTTCCAGTTTATGGCAAGATTTGTCCAGAGGAGGTTTGCCCTTGCCTTCCCCTGAGGCTGAGTGAGTGTGACTTTCATGGTTGAGCTGGGATTTGAACCCTGGTCTCCAAGAACCCCAGCCCAACATTCAAACCACTACACTAAAAAGAAGGTATTTTAGCAGGGCTTGCTTATTATGCAACCAGATAACGAACACCTGCTGAAATTCCGTCTTCTGCACAACTGTTAAAGGTACAGAAGCCACCTCCATTTTTCACTCTGCCAACACTACAGATTTGTCCATTTGGGGCAGGAGTTTTGATCACTTAGCTCCTCTGAAGGTCCAACTTTAAATATCTATTATATTATTTATTAGCTTCTCTGAAAGTTTATCTTTCAATATCTATTTATCATGCTACTTATTTTGTGTGTGCCTTCAAGTTGTTTCCAACTTATGGAGAATCTAAGGCATCATTGGGTTTTCTTGGCAAGCTTTGTTTAGAGGAGATTTGCCATTGCCTTCCCCTGAGGCTGAGAGAGTGTGACTTGCCCAAGGTCACCACAGCTCCTCTGAAAGTTTAATTTTCAGTTCTTATTGATTATACTATTTATTAGTTCCTCTGAAAATTCAACTTTCAGTATATATTTATATGTTTATTAGCTCCTCTGAAAACCTTTTAACTTTCAATGCCTATTTACTGTATTATTAGCTCCTTTGAAAGTAAACAGCAGACCTCTTCCGAACTAATCTTGCCAAGAAAACCCCATGATAGATTTGCAATATGTCTGAAACAACTCGAAGGCACACAGCAATAACAACATACCTCCTTGCCTGCAAGTAAGCTTACCAAACTCATTGTGACTTACTCTTCAGTAGAGTAGAGGCATGATCCATCAAGGAAGGGAAACAAACCCAAGGCAAGAGTTTGGATCTTTGGGGGGATGACAACTTCCAGAATCCACCAGCTGGGCTGGGGTCCTGGGATCGCTATCCAATGATGGCTGGCAGCTTCTATGCATCTGGAAAGACTGTGATCATTGTGTATATTCATTACATTTGCATCCTCATAGTATTTTCAACCATCCATCATAGGTCTGCCTTAGGGCCAGAAGTGACTAGAAGGCACCCACCACCAGCAGCCATGTAAACCCCTTGTATGGCGTCAGACGCTTCCCTTTCCTTTCATGCCTCCTTTGCATGTGTGTATACAGACTGGGAGAGCCAGTGTGGTGTAACGGATTGAGTCCTGGACTATGACTCTAGGGACCAGGGTTTGAATCTCCACTGAGCCATGGAGACCCACTGGGTGACCCTGGGAGAGCCACACTCTCTCAGCCTCAGAGGGTGGCAATGGCAAACCTCCTCTGAAGAAAACACCATGAGAGAGAAAGCATCTTAGGGTCGCCATAAGCCAGAGCTGACAATACAGGGAACAGGGCACTGAAAGTTGTGTTCAGAGGAGCGAAAAGACAGTATAGTCAATAGGCACTGAGAGTTATACTTATCATATCATGTACTCTTGTGTTATATCCACTACGCATTTCATTTCTTATCATCACACTTTCCCTATCTTTCCTTACTCGGGCCCTCTGCCCCCTTAGAGCCGCCACAGACCAAAACATGGCTTCCTCTGCCTTTGCCTCTTCTTACCCAAAGATTACGCAGCATCTTGTCGGCTTCTTCTTCTCCCTTCACCTCCTCGTCTACAACGTCGAAGCAAGGGCACCGGAAACAGGAAGATGGGGACTCCAACCGTCTCCGGTTTGACGTCACAGTCGCCATCTAGTCACGTAAACGAACTTCCGGTTGGGAGCCGGCTGCGTCCGCCATTTCATTTCGCGAAGAAAATGTGCAACGCTCTAGCCTTCCTCCTCTCTCTATGGTTATTTGCGAGGACGCTCTAGAATTTCTCCTCTCTATGGTCATTTGCGAAGACGCTCTAGCCTTCCTCCTCTCTATGGTCATTTGCGAGGACGCTCTAGAATTTCTCCCCTCCATGATCATTTGCGAAGACGCTCTAGCCTTCCTCCTCTCTCTCTCTATGGTTATTTGCGAGGACGCTCTAGAATTTCTCCTCTCTATGGTCATTTGCGAAGACGCTCTAGCCTTCCTCCTCTCTATGGTCATTTGCTAGGACGCTCTGTCCGCCTCCGCCTCGATGGCATTAACCCTTTTCCAACTGCCACTGCCGTTTTTGGACTACAACTCCCAGAAGCCCTAGTCAGCTTGGCCAAGAGCCGGGAATTCTGGGAGCTGAAGTTTCAAAAACACCTTCAGAGGATCAAAGTTTGGGGATCACTACACCCATTGGGAAGCAAGGCCTTCTGGAATAAACAAACAAACAAAAAGTTTTAACCCCATGCTTCTTGGAAGAAAATATGAATGTGTGGAATATGAATATTAGTAGAAAATATTTTTTTAAAATATTAAGGCCAAACAAAATGTTGGTCAGTTGGGTGCATCTACACTGTGGAAATAATCCAGTTTGACCCCACTTTAACTGCCCTGGCTCCAGAATCCTGAGATTTGTAGTTTTCTGAGGCACTATCAGCACTTTTTTTGGCAGAAGAAGCTACAGACCATGCAAAAGTACAAATCCCAGGTTTCCATAGGACGGAGTTTGTTGTCGTTGTGTGTCTTCAAGTCAGCTTCCAACTTATGGCAACCCTATCCTGGGTTTTTCTTGGCAAGATTTGTTCAGTGTGACTTGCCCAAGGCCAACAAATGGATTTCATGGCCCAGCTGGGATTCAAACCCTGATTTCCAGTCACAGTCCAATGCTCAAATCGCTACATCATAATGATAAAAACAACAAACAAAAACCAGATTGTTTTGTCTTGGTGGCACTGGGATGATTGCCAGAGTGGAAAACCCCACAATTGGTAGGCAATGGTGGGATATAAGCAAGAGATCTCCACATTTGGTGCACACAGTGGTGCGACAAACGATGTCCCAGCAGTAAGTGGGTTAAAAACTCCACATGGACCTGTTAAATTTGGTTGATTCAGCTAGCTGGGAACTGGTACTTTTGGGCTATGCATTTCTGCTGGGGTTAGGGGCGCAGGGCCCCTGTGAATGTGGAAGAACCACAAACAACAAAGACATTATGTTTTCACCTGAGAGAACGCCTCTCTAGGAATCTCTAAATTCTTCAGTGCCAGTCACTGACCATAGAATTGCGTTGGAGGAGCTACAAAGGCCTAGTGGAGTCTTCTCTCTAGGAATCTCTAGGTCCTTCTGTGTGACTTTTGGTTAAAGTTGACCACAGAGTTGCACTGGAGGACCTAGATATTCCTAGAGAGAACATATTAATAACATTCATGAATAATCACATCCAGAAGTCAAAGCCGCAAATGTGGAGGGACAAGTGTATACTGGTGGTGGTACATGGTTTCTTTGAATGACTCATTTTATCTATTTATTTCAATATTTCTCACCCCTGATATATCAGCAAGTCTCAGAAAGTGACACGATCAATAAAACAATTCAACATAAAACCATATTTTTCATTTATTTATGTAGTCATAAATAACAGTAATCTACAGTGTAAAATTTAAGTCAGCAGTGTAAATCAGAAATAAATTATGATTAGTAAGACCCCAAATCCTGGTAAATAGCAAGGTCTTAATTCTGTGATCCCAAGGGGTAGTGTCAACTGTTGGGTTGCCAAAGAGAGCAATGCACCACTGATGTATCCTTCCTATCCTCACATAATGCACTGCTTCTAAAAACAGGATAACAGGAGTCACTTGCGTGTTTAATTTTGTTGCCGGTCTGTTGCAGAAAGAGTCCTTTAGCACCTTAAAAACTACCCAGTTTCCTGAGTGATTGCCTTTTCTGAGTCAGAAATTCCATCATCAGAAGCAGAAGTAGAATCCTCAGGTGACCAATATGTATTTTGCTTGTTGTTGTGTGCCTTCAAGTCATTTCTAACTTATGGAGACCCTAAGGCAAAGCTATAAAAAAATTTGGCATGTTTGAAGCTTTACCATTGCCACCCTCTGAGGCCGAGAGAGTATGACTTGCCCAAGGTCACCCAGTGGGTTTCCATGTCTGAGTGGGGATTCGAACCCTGGTCTCTGGAGTCACAGTCCATCACTCAAACCATTACACCACACTGGCTCTCCTAATACATATATGCACATGTAAAGGAGGCAGAAAAGAAAGAGAAACGTCTGACACAGGGGTAGGCAACCTGTGGCACGCAGGCCGGATGCGGCCCGGCAAGGCCTTGGGACTGGCCCCAGCCTGGTCCTGCCGCCGATTGCCACCGGGGCCTTTGGGGGGCAATTGTCTATAGAAGCCTCAGAAACATGCATTTATATTAACATTTTTTTAAAAAAAGCAAATTTTTTCGTGTGTCCTCCATTTTTTTTAAAAAAGTGTCTTCCATTTGAAAATTTTGTCCTACATTTGTCCTAGTTTATTTATATATTTAATTTTTTTTTAAAAAAACATTTAATTATTTATTTTTTGGCTTCGGCCCCCCAGTTGTCTGAGGGACAGCAACCCGGCCCCCAGCTCAAAAAGGTTGCCTACCCCTGGTCTGACATCACACAGGTTGGGTCTCCCTTCTCCAAAATGTTTGGGACCAGACGTGTTTTGGATTTTAAAGCATTTTGGAATATTGCATATACATAATGAAGTATCTTGGAGATGGGACCCACGTCCAAACATGAAATTCATTTATCTTTTGTATACACCTCATAAACATATCCTGAAGATACCTTTGGACATGAAACAGTTTGTACACACTGAACCATCAGAAAGCTGTCACTATCTCAGCCAGCCAGGTGGACAATTTTTGAGTATTTCGGATTTCAGAATTCTGAATAAGAATACTGAACCTGTACTAAGCAAAAAGTAGTCTGTGACAAATGGAAAAATTAATGGTGTACAAAATAAAGGACATTTGCAACAACAGTATATGGTGCTCACATGCCCTTGCTAGCACTGATGAATTTAATCAATAGTTGTAATAGGACAGGAAAACACCATCCTGATTCATGACAAAACTGAATCAAGTATCCTGAGAAATCAATCCTTCTTCCATTTGATGTTATAGACTCCCGTGAAATCTATTTGTAGGGAAATGTAGGGATTTGAGCCTTGGTTTGGAAGGTTCTCCTTGCAATCACACCAGAAATACTTTCAAAATGAAGTGATTGCTAATGTCTTGCTGAAACAGGGTGACTAGATGTCACAACCACAAAGGAGAAGGCAGCTCAAAATGTAGGACATTCAAGAAAAATGTAGGGCACAACTAAATAAAAGCTCGAAACATTCATATAAATGTAAATGCTTGCTTCTTAAGTCATCTTCAGAATGCAAGGCATTTTAAAACTGCTCTTGGCCAGAAGGTTGAAATGTAGATCATGTCCTAGAAAAAGATGGCATCTGGTCACCCTGAGCTGAAATCTGAACTTTCTTCACTGCCTGAAATTTCCTGAAAAGTGAAATATAAAACCAACTTCCCCATACGCTTGTTACAAAACAACTGGATTTACAGGCAAATTATTTAAGATGTGAATCAGGAAGTGCATTACAAAATAAAAAACAATAAAAACACCATGCAGGCTTTTAATCAATAGTTGCAAGGGCTAAATATGCAGCACAGCTTTTATGGGATATTTTGCATTTATTTTTAATTCACTTGCAAGATGCCCTAAGCACTGTGACTGCAGTTGCGGGTAAGGTACATATTTTCCTATTACAACAAACAAAATTTCAAGAGCAGCAAATTAGTACTTACACAAAAGATTTATTTTATGTTGTTGAAAAAAGACATAATTCAGGTATGTGATAATGGGCAATTCAGGAACAAATAATGAATTTAGACATGATGTATAGACATGGTTTCAGGGCCAAAGCTTGAGTTTGTACTACTGCTCTAAAAGGAAATAATTTGTAAAGTGTTACTCCAATCCTGAGCTTTCTCCCCTCTCTCTATACAGTATATATATCTTACTGATATGAGTTTAAGACAAGAACTGAACTGGATTTTTATAATACTAATTTTCACAAAAATATATTTACATAGATGAATAGCTGAGAATCACTGGGAAGTGTAAAGAGTACTACTTTGAACTATAGTAACATTTGTTTATTCATTCATTCGAAGTATTTCTGTATCGCCTCCCAGCCCACAAGGGCCCACAAGGCAATCAAACATTAAAACAATAAAAACATAAAAATAGTTTTAAACACATAATGCTCTTTTCAAAACTCAAAAGCAGTCTAAAAACAATCCTAGAATCCATGCAGAACAGCCCTGTTTTGAATTCAAAGAGAGAGAAGGAAAAAACTATGGATAAACTATGGATCAGACATGCCTCAGAAAACTACAAATCTCAGGATTCTTGTTCCAGACCTCTTACAGAGCTGGTTCTATCAGAACGAGGAGCAGGGAGCATTGAAAACAACTTCCATTTTCTAATAATTTGGCACAATTAACATTAAAACAAGGTATTTAGGCAAGAAATTATCTCCCACTATAAGAAGAGCAATAACTTACCAATGCAATGCAACATTCCTCTTTACAAACAACACAATCTTTCATTATTGGCCATTAATACTGAGGTTATATCTATTTTAAAAATGGCATGTGGTAAAACAGGACATGGCTGGCAAGATACCCAAATGACAAACGTAAATCAGCTCTTTAGCCAAACCCTAATGATGGACTGATGGTAGTACCACACCTCATTTGTCCTAGCTGTTTTATAAAAACAGTTTACAGTACATAACTGCTTTTGCAAAATGATAGCTCTGAGAAGTCAGCTGCTGGGAAACCTCTATCTAGTTTTTCTTCACTCACTTTATGGTTAAGAGGTTAAGTCATAGGCTTGATATATAAGTTTTTAAAATCTCTGGATAAAGATCAGTTAGAAAATTTAACACATCATAAGTTGATCATGAGTCAGCAGTGTGATGCTGCTGCCCAGAGGGCAAATGCACTCTTAGCCTATCTTAACAGAAGAATAAAAGGATAGTTTCCAAGTCAAGGGAAGGAATAGTCCCACTCTGTTCGGCACCAGTCAGGAGTACTGGTGCTCATTTTAAGAATGATAAAGACAAGTTGGAGCCAGTTCAGAGTAGGGCAATGAGAATAAAATGTATGGAGAACAAAACATATGAAGAAAGCTGAAGGAGCAGACCATGTTCAGCTTGATGAAAAAAAGACTGAGGGTCCCTTCCAACGCCATGATCCTATAACATTGTGAATGCTCCAAGCCATTCAAGATATAAAGACAGCCAGTGTGGTGCAGTGGTTTGAATGTTAGACTAGGACTCTGGAGACTCAGATCCCCACTCAGCCACAGAAGTCCACTGGGTGACCTTGGGCAACTCACACTCTCTCAGAAGGAAGTAAGGGCAAACCCTCTCTGAATAAATCTTGTCAAGAAAACCCCAGGATAGGATCACCTTAGGGTTGCCATAAGTTGGAAATGACTTGAAGGCATACCACAACAGAAACAACAACTACCACCACCCAAGGCTTCTAGAATTTACTTTATGTTACTACTTGATTTAGTTAAGTACTGTAGTCATAAATACGAAGCTGGCAGAATTAAAACAGTGATGTTTGAATTGTTCATTTGGGTAACCCAGTGGAGAACTGAGGTACAGAATGGGTCCCCACCTTGTATCACTAATTTCAAGGGGAAAACATCCAAGAAAGCAATTTTGGTATCTCTTATATTAGAAGTTGGTAAGAAAAGAAGCAATTTAGTTAAAAATATGTCAAGTCCAAAAAATTGCAGCATTTTATCAAGCAGTCAAACCAGATTGTTTTGTTATTCTATCCTTTTCATTAAAAATTTAAGCAGAACACGTCATCTCATTTTTCACTCTAGCACCCAAAGAGGACATATAATTCATATGCATGTCCTGGACAATTAAGTTAGATGCTCCCTGATAAGTATTCATGAAACCCTAGAAATATTGGCCTTCATATTTGCACAATATGGTGAATGTGTCAGTTCCATGGGGGGGGGGGTTACTATAATTGTGAAAGAAAAGTGTTTAAGTCAATAACACCGACCATCTACTATTTATTCTGTAGTGCCACCATGATACTTCTGCTTCAGACTCCTTACACAGTTGTTTCCATACTCATTTTTACTGTATTCCTGATTTTCAAATTATTCTATATATAAAATGATGCAATGACTCTTAGGGTCTAAAGTGCCTGTTATTATTAACCTTTATTTATAAAGCGCTGTAAATTTACACAGCGCTGTACATACAATAGTGCCTGTGTACTAATCTATATTGGGAAGTTTTGAGCTCCTGTTCTCTTGGCTAACTTTTCTGTCCTCTGGATTGCCATCCAAAATTGAGCTACTTTAAAAAAGCCACACACACATTTTTGCTAATGATATTTTCATAAACAAAAACAGATTTATTCAATAGCCAATATTCAGACAAACAAACCAGTTTCAAATAATATAATCTCCATGTACATAGCAATACAACATGTACAATTTTATTATCAGTGAGTGGGTTTCTTAAAATCTGGACAGATTTGATTGAAAATCTGCAAGATGCAAAAGTCCCCACTTATGCCACCACAGCGATTTTATTGCTTGCTTTTTATTGGCAAGCTAAGTTACATCTGAGGAGCAAAGGAACTTAAGGAGCTGGAAAACTCTTAGAAGTTTAATGCTTTTTCTGAATTAGGAATAAATGATGAATTGTGGACACACCTTGCTTTGAATCAAAGGAGACAATTTCTGTACTTGACACACGGTTGAGCCTAGCTTTCAAAATAAAGTCTCCCCAATTCTGCAGAAGACATGCTATGAGATTTGAACAACACAAGGTGCTGGGTGTAAGACAAAAGCATGTACAATTTAACAAAAGAGCTTTATATATAGCAGTTACTCCCATGTGGAAAGCAGCTTTTAAGAGACACTCATCAAGAGGTAAGCTTCTTGCACAATTTCACATGCCTAGCACATTTGGTGGAAAGTGGTCTGACCTTTAAACATGTAGAATGAGCTCAATGCAGAATGAGCTGTATAAGTTGAATACAGTAAGTGCTGTAGGGAGCATGAAGCCCATGCGCACAATGTCATGTGAGACAAAACAGTGGACAGCTCTCTTTTTCTTCCAGTAGCACCAGCACATTCTGATATCCCCCAAACACTAACAAAGCTATTCTATCCTAAAAACAATCTTGTCACACAGTCTGTACACAGTACTGACATATTACAAAGTATATGAACAAACAAGCAGCAGATGCATTAGGTGAGGGAAGACTATATGCGCATCATGGCACTTGTCCAGCAAGAGGAAAATGTCAAAAATCCGCTAACCTGCATAATTTTTATTTAAGTTAACTTTTATAGCTGTTATCCTCAAGTTAGTCCATTGTAAGGGAAACAAGGCTTCAGATATACTTATGCATTCAGTGTCATGAGTAACATTTACCAGGGATAGCTTTGAAAAGCGGTGTCCATTCTGGACTGGCCTTGATGCACATGCAGTACATGTGATTTGGAGAGATGGAATTAATTGGGTATGTCCGCACTACTGTTCCTATTTCCATATTTGTGATGTATGAATAGCAGCACTACACCGAGAAAAAAGCAGATGGAGCCAACAGTTATGTAAGCTATTCCCAAAAAGGGATTCTTGCCTCCCATCCATGAAATGGTGCTCAAGATCATCCGTTTTCTCCCATCAAAGCTGTGCACAGGATAAACTGATTCAGGTATAGGAAAAACATTCACCAATGGAGACAATAATGCTAACATCCAATCATCAAGAGAAAGGAGTGTATGTACCATCAATGCTTCAAAATGATATTATTGGTTTCAAGATCTTATAAGTTATGGCTATTTTGTTACTCAAATTATTGGTTGGAAAAGGAATTGTGGAGGCAATTACTCCAAATCATATGGACTGGCTGTAGAAGTTACGAGAAAGAAGAAACTGAGCGATGGGATGGCCCCTCCAGTGCAGCTGTATCTGACTTGTCAGTGTCTTGGCACCTAAAGAAAATATGGTGTTTGGCTTGGTTTGGGGGAATTTGATCATTCATCCCATCTATTCTAGGGCTGCAAAGCAGAAATAGACCAATATCTTTTACTATGGGAAATTGTCAGTGGTTCCAACATGGTAGAGATTAAGCATAAAGATGCGTAATTAGCTTTTAAATTCAATCCCACCATTTGTCTTCTTCATGCACTACTCACATGAAGAGGTACCATCTCACATTTTCATCCCCAATACTGAGATATTTGCATAGGTAGTTGGGAAATATATATGCATACACATCCATGCATGGTGAATTCTTTGAGTTACGGGAACCCAATTGTACAGAGTGTCAAAGCTCACAGAAGTCTACATAGGAATGCTTATCTGCCTGAGATGTACATGTGAGTACATAGAAAGTGTAGCTAGATGTAGCTATGCTAAGAGGAGCTATGCATTATCTGAGGTGTGGCTACAGGCACAGACCCTACCTACACAGACCTCTTTACACACTGGTAACCTAAAAGGTAAATATCCCACAGCAATGTACAGTACAACCCCCATATCCACAGGGGATATGTTCTCAAACTTACCTCAGTTAGTGACACATCGTACTGGATTGAGAGGCAGGACAAGACTGGCCCTCTAGGGTTAGCTCCACTGATGTGGGGTCACCAGAAGGTCTCTTTTTACTGCCTGCCTATCTGGAGTGAGTGGGAGGAACATCACCCAAACTACAGGATGGGAGGAGGGTCTTATCTACTGGGAAAGCAGTCCCTACAGTAGTCTCAATGTGACTCCACTTTCCAATTTAAATCACCTAAAAAGCCCCCCATGCCTTCTAGGGACCAAAGAGGGTAATTTCATCTGGTCTATACATTAGATCACCTACACATATACTTTGAGGCTGGGAGATGAGCTTTTTCAAAACAAAAAAACAACTCCTGGGACAAAGATAGACCAAGGTTTAGTCTATGGGAAAGTGTATTTGCAGTCAGCAGCACAGTCAATGCCACAGCAAGCGATATTACCTAGTAAATATCATATTAAATAAATTAAATGTAAAATTTCATGAATTTCAACTATTTGTGATTAATGTACTTTTACAATATTAAGAATCTTCTATGTGAGTGTTGGGATAATTTTCTTTTTAATACTAATAATAACTTTAATAATATTTACTGAAATAAAGTAACTGTGACTAGTGGACATTTGGGGCCCTTTTAAACTTTGAATCTTAAGCAACGTCAGAAACATCAACAATGAGCATTTCTGCTGTTATATCTCTTACAGTATTGGAATCTTCCTGCAAAGAAGAGGTGAAAAAACAAAAAGGTTTGAAACAGGGAGGGGAAAGTGCAACCCTTGAGTACGTGGTCAACCTGAAAAGTGGTCCTGGCCCTACACCAATTGTCCACCTTGAGTTAGAGGATGGCAAGAGCTTTTATCTTTCAACAAATTTAAAAAAAAAAAAGATTTTGGGAATGCAACATATAAGCAGCACTACCTGGAATCTTTGAATCAGCTTAGTCATCAAAGCCAACGTTTGGATCAGGAGAAATGTCATTCAAATAGTTATGTAACCTTCTTTTGGCTCTGCCTAAACATTTAAAAGGAAATACATCAGCTTTTCTTTACCTGCACGTCCTGATTTACTACCTGTTTAATGACTTCAAAGTTTACTTGAAGCTTTTGGAACTTCCAAATAAAGGATACCGTAGTTTATAACCAAAGAATAGTTTCCCGCTGGCAGAGTAGGAAGTAGATTATCCTTCCTTTCTATAAGGCGATATAGTTTACGAAATGTAGGTAGTGCTGCAGTACGCATCCACACAATGAAGTCTTCATTGATGAACCCATTGTTGTCTGGATCTGAATCTAGCAAATACACTGGCTTGGGCCAGTTGACAGGTTTTGATGTGCCTTAAAAAAGGAAAAGGAAACCAAACATCAATATCTGTGGAGGCAAAGCATACACCTAGGCAAAAAGCTGTTTTCAGCTGTAAGAAGCCCGCAGACCCCACTCAAACTCCCTTACTGCTTCAACTTTTTAAAAAACAACAACAACAGCTTGTAGCTATACCAAGAAGAAAAGGGAGAGGGATTATATGCACACAACAGTGGGAATCCTACTAGTGACATATGCAGAACTAGGACCAACCTAGATAAACTTGTTTTTATGGTAGCTTGGCAGGAGCAATTCACAACCTCTACTGTGCAACAACCTCTATCCTCTTCCTCTAGCAGCCCCTCTCCACAATCATTTTATGGCCAGTGGAGTGTGAGATACAATGGAAAAACATCTGGCTATGGATGCAGAACAACAAAAGCATCCTCAAGCAACTCCTGGGCTCTTCCCAAGGTGCCAGTGGATAGTACTGTTCTGGTTCTGGCTCTCAGAAAACAGTCAGATACTTCTCTAACTACCTCCACTCTCCCTAGTCACTAAATGTCCCTGCAAAGTGGAACCAGCAGAAGGAAACTCTTGCGGTGGGGAGAAATGGAATTGTGGCACAGTTCCAACCAGGTGAAACCTGATGTTGTGTCTCCTGTTATAGGATGTCAGCCAATGTTTGTGTAGCTTATTCCCTAAAGGTTTTTGCAAGGAGTAAAATACTATGTCCAGTATCATTTACTGGTTACCTTAACTTTTAATGTCTTCCACTAAACAATATTAAACAATCGGTCGAAGTACCAGAGTAAAAAGGGAAAAATATGGCTGCAATGAGAAATGAATGTATCAGAAGAGCTACTGTGAAAGAATTTAAAAATAACCCAAAGAACAGGAATTTTAAGAATACAGAAGTGAAAAAAAACCAGTCAGTCAAGCAAAGCACCTAAAAATCATGCATGCAAAGCTATAAACACCCTTAGATGATTTTCTCCTCTGCAACCTCTACTTCTCAGACTGCATGCTTTCTATTTAAGATCCAATGAAGTGTTCCTCCTTTCCTTCAAAGCAAAAAACAAGTTCAGTTCAGACTTCAGCTTCCAAAAAGATACCCTCCCAAGACTTATTTGAGAGAAAAATCAAAATCTGAACCTTTAAATTGTGCTATTCACATCCTGAATGATAGTCCACAATGATATCTTACCATGGAAAAGTGCAGTCAAGTTTTTTGTATCTCCCATAGGATTTCTGAATTTAACATTTTTGTCTGTCCACCAAGCAATTCCCTTTTTAGTCAGATGAATAGGTATAGGGTGTGTTTCGTTAGGCTCAATACGATACAATGTCAGTGTATCTAGAAGGAAAAATGAATAACAGTTCATCACTTTCAACATTCCTTTTCATGCTTTAACTGAATTCTATCACTTGCAGAAGCTAAGTGTTGCTATTTCTCCATCTAATTTCTACATGTAAACCCTGTTTCATGATAGTTACTGTGATTGTAGGGACATGAGGCTTCAAAGCACAGACATAATATGCATATCTGTGAAGAACACAGTTATCTGCCTATTTTTTTTTCTTTTTTAAAAAAGAACAACCCAAACAAGACAAAAGTTACAGTTACAGATTGTAAACTATTAGTAACCCTCCTTACTATCTGAGGTCCTCTACTATTTGAGGAGGAAGAAATATTGTGCAGACTCCAACTTCATGGGCTAATAGTAATAAAACGAACTACAGGATGTGGGGGTATTATCTACCGGGAAATTGTCTATATTGCTTGGAGTGGCAATCTCCAAATTTTCAGACAGGTCCAGTGAATGGTATATGTCTTCCCCATCCGTACCTGGAGATGTCAAAGAATGAACCTGCCCACCTTCTGCATGTGCTCTACCACTTGACCAGCAACTATCTGCTGTCACTAAGTGTGAGGTGTTAAAGTGTTAAATTATTCTACCTGTTGTGGGTACAGAGTCAAGGTCACCACTGGAAACTACCTAAGGAAAACTAAACATATTTTTGTTTGGTAGAGTTCCTCAGGCTATGTGAAGGCAGAAACAAGCAAGGATATATGTCTGGATTTGATAAGTTTGCACTTATTTAAGCCTAGTGCAAGCCTGGAGCTCAGTGTTATTTCGTAACATACTTAACAAAAACATACCATTGAACATGCTGTTGGCAATAGCTCCGCAAGGAGCGACAGGTTTTCCTTCACTGGTGCGGTAAGGTTCACACTCCTTACTGGGGTTCTGATTGATTGGAAGGGAAAAAAAGAGGGGGACAAAGGGAGGGAGAACATTTTCATTTTGATCACATAAAAGCAAAACTGGCCAGAATCTACACAGATCAGGCTGTTTAACCAATACTGCAACAGCTCCTCCTCTTCTGTTTATGTTTACAAGAACAATCACAGGAGAGACTCACTTGGCTAACAGCTCTACAATGTTTATTCAACAGTAATCAATTTTAGAAGTTCTCATTTTATGGCATAATTGGAGCTACCAAAGAAGAAGCTAACATATTCTCTACTACAATTACACAATCTGCGAATTAGAATAGTTTTAGGGGGAAAGACTGAAAACACAGGAAAGGAAGGTTTTAACAGTCTGAAAAGTATGTCAAGTTAGTCTCTCTAACAGTATGTCAGACAACTAATAGACTGGGCTTAGTTTGCGATTACAACAAATTTGTGTATTGCTGTTTGACTATCAATAACCAAAATAAGAGTAACACAGAGAGATTATAGCTCCTGATAAAAGTTCAAGTTGTTTCTGATACATTTAGAAAGACAACTTTTTTGTAACCAGCAACAGTATTATTTTACTATGTGAAATTTATAGATACAACGTAGAATTATCTTGCATCTTAGGAAAAAGTGCCCCTACTACAAGCACACACAACATATATCCAAGGCCAAAATGGTTTTGTTTGGTTTTATTTTGCACTAGAGAAAGAGATTAAGGTTAGAATTGTGTTCCTCCATGTTTATTTTGCTATCTTTTCATGGCTGCTGCATGCTATTTAATTCTTGTCTTCCTCTCAGAGAGGTATGTAGAATAGCTTTTTACAACAAATCTCTTCCCTGTATAATAATTAACAACTCAATACTAAAAATAAACAGTGTCAAAATACAATCCACCAGATATAGCACAACTTCCTGCTTAAACACAACCAGGAATTCATTTGAACGATCATACTCCACTTTTCCATTTTAAAAGTCTAACTAACTCATGGCAGCTAGCAATAAAAAATATCAAAAATGCAAACAAAAATCTAATATGAAAAGAAGCATTAATAAAAACACATCTCACAATATCTTTCAAAAAGCTATTAGCTGAAGCCATTTTAAAACTGCTTCTATAAATCTTTCACCAGCTTAATGAAAAAAAAAAGGCTTAGATACTTAGCTAACCTTAAAATGGTCCAATTTTTTTTTTCATCAGATGCCAAAAGAAACAACCAATTATAGTAACAGCCAACCTCAGCATACAAGAAAGAGTACATTCAAACACTCATATGGAGAATGTACTTAAAATTAATAGCACACACTTTAAGAACAGAGGCAGACCAGATTGCTCTGATGAATGTGCAAAGAAGCTATTTGAAACAATTTCTTCATACCAAAGTAGAGACATATTAATGGAATAATAAAAGAGATACTTTTGTTCATAGCAACCCAATTGGCTGCTGGTGGGTTTTTTTTTTTTGTTTTGTTTTGTTTGTTAAGGCTGGCAAAAAGTTATTTTTACACTTAGGTTGTTAATTATTATTATTATTTTAACAATACATCCTGCTTTTCTCATGACTGAGAATCAAAGCATAAATTAAAACAGAGCAGTTCAAACAGTATGAAGTACAAAAGTAAAACAAAAGTATTAAATAGTAACTTCAATAAAATAATTAAAACACTTAAAAGTTAACTGGATGCACAAGGTTGAACTCTTCAATGGGAGCATCCTACCCACTATAGATTGCTCCTTATAAAATCTCTTTGAAAGGTCAGAAAATACTGAACAGGATGAACAGGAATACCCGCCTGATCTGGAGCAATTTCCCTTTCACCTAGAAATCCCTCAAGCTATAAAAGAAGAGCCCTCACCCCTTTAGAGGGACAGCAGTGGGTCAGAGACACTAGGAAGAATCCCTTTCTACAAGTTCTCTGTGCACTGCTTAGGATCCAAGTTATACAAATGAGGAAACTACCTAGATTTATTTAAACAGTAGAGGAGCACCAGGTAGGGTGGGCAAGCAGGAAAGTCTGGGAAGTATCCACCTATGGAAACATTTTTTTAAAATGTTCAATTTTATCTATATAATTTATTTTGACATTCTAAAAGCCATCAGGAGTGCTAAAAGCTAAAGACATGAGATAAATAAATAATTTACTTACAAATAAGGAACTATTATCTCCATTTAGCTGGCTATCGTCCCGAGACTTCACATAGCGCCGATGGTTTTGATAGAAATTGGATAGTCCATAATACATGAACACATTGCTCTGCAAATCAAAACAAAATGCTATTTTTTCCAATGTACAATCCTTCACATACTAGGCTGCTTCAAATAAAAAAGCAGCCCTACTGATATGCTACAAAAACCCATGGCCTTGGGGACCCCTCCTGGCTTTACCAAAGTGGCAGCTTCCTCCTCAGGAGGAGACTGCAGCAAAGGAGAAGAGCCAACACACCCTTTTGCCCACCACAGTCTCCCCTGTAGCTCCCTCTTGCACTAGGTGACACCATGGATGGGGACGCTTAATTTTCTATGCAGAGGCACAGACCACAACCTATGCACATTTATTAGCCTTGGAAAAGCCAACATTAATCAAACAGAGGGAGTGTGGTTATGGCTCCGGGCACAGTGAAGAACAGGCTTCAAAATATCCGTTTGCTTTGTCAAATGTGACCTTAGACAATTCATATTTAAAATACTTCTACACTGACTTTTTAAAAGCCAAGTTTAAAAGATGCATTGAAACATCTACCAGCGCTAAGGGACTGCAATCCAGAGTTTAAAACCAACACTGATGTAGTTTTTCCCATGTGCCCATTCCTAGGAAAGTCAGATCTGGCTGGTGTGGTACTGGCCTTAGTTACATCATGCTTTGGATTTCTGTAACACACTCTATATGGAGCCGCCTTTGAAAAAGTGCTCAGAAATTTCAGTTGACACAAACAGCGGCAGCCAGGTTGTTAACTGGAGCTGGCTAAAGGGAGCATACAACTCCCTTGCTATAACAGCTCCATTGGCTGGCAGTCTGTTTCCAGGCACAATTCAAAGTGCTGGTTTTGACCTATAAAGCCCTATATGGCTTGGGTCCAGGTTATTTGAAAAACATTATCTCCCTTTATGAACCCCCATTAGAGGGCTAAGGTTGTTCAGAAAGACACTTCTCTCTGTCCCATCACCGTCTCAGACTCTTTGGGTAGGAACAAGGGAAAGGGGCTTCTTGGTGGCTGCTCCTAGACTCTGGAACTCCCTCCCTGCTCTCCATCTCTGCTCTCCTTTTGACAGCAGGCTTTTTCAATCTGATGAGGGTTTGACTTTTAAATGCTGTGCAATTCAGATATCAAGCTTTGCAAATATTTTTCAATATATTTTAATCTTCCTAATGTGTAATGTTTATAAATTGCTTGTTTTTTAACTTTATACCTTTCTAAAGCTTTTGCATTGTTTTATATTTCTACTGTTTTAAATTTGTTGTTACCCATCACTAGGAAAAAGGTAGGGTAACAACAAAACAATAATATGCCAACAAAAGGGCTCCTACAAGTGGGAGGGAGTCTCTTCAAAAGGATTTTCTACTGCTGATTTCTAAAAATGGGAAAAATTAGAAGAAGAAAAAAGCAAGGCTCTCTAATCCTTGACAAACTGAACATGTGCAACCCAGGTTTAATTCCTAAGGCGTTTTCTTCTTTAGAAAAAGCTTGCCATAAAATGTCATTCCACCATATTCCAGAGATAGATAGAACAAGTGAGTAAATCAGGAACTGGGTAAACTTTGTGGTGCCAGATAAACTAATTAAAAACAGAGCATACAACAAGGATTTGTTTAGGAAAGAAAAGAGATATAGAACATCATCAAATAAGGTGTTGTGTAGAAGTGCAGAAACAGAGCCACTTCATACTGTAATATATGCATGCACACATATAGTAACATACCTCAAAAGGATGATCCAATGTGAAGTAAATTGTACACTGGCAAGGTGTGCTGTTCCAGGACACATTTAAACATTTATGACAGGGACTGTTTGGTTCTACTCCTGTATAATCAATCTGCAAAATAAAAGGGGGACAGAGAGAGATGATCATAAGCCACAACACACACAGAAGCATTTTATCACTGATACTCCAACTGGCAACTATCATAGTAAGTTATTAACTCATCCACTTTATGGCATTTCAAAAGCTCTGTCTTACATTTCTATTGAAGTCATCCAGAAATTTTGTTCTGGTGAGTCCCAGTCCTTTGATATTGTATTTTACATTACCTTATTTTTATTACTTAAACTGCCACTGTAATTCTTGTAAACCATTTCTTGTTATGTATATGATGAAGAAATAACAAACGTTTTCAAACAGAAAATAACAAACATTATTGTAGAGGCAAGATCCAAAAAACCCAGACACATGCTTAAAATTACTCCTGTATGTGCATGCAGTACATTACTTGTTGGTTTTTCTTCCAAGCACCAGTCCTTCCATGTGTTATTGGGTGTCACTCTGGAAGGTGTTAAGGTTCTTCAGAAGAATATGACAGTGTAGTGGGATGCATCAAAGAGACAGTGAGCTGGTGTTTGTAATTTGGTAAGGCACTAAAGCTCCCTGATTAAGAACTTTATATATCTCTCCCTAAAATTCAAATCTCCAGATGCCACAGTATATTGCCATGGCAGTTAAAGTGGAATCATAACACTGTAAGTACCATGAAAGGTTCCCAATCCTCTTGCAAAAACCAGCCCCTGCACTGCACACTGCATCTCAGTTCAAAATAACAGACAGCCTGGGTATCTCACTAAATATTCTTGCTGACTTCAGCATGCATCTGCAGAGGTTCTAGGAAATGAAGTCCCATGGAAATCTGTTTGGACTCCTCCCAGGCTACTCACAACATACTATAGATCTGTTAATATCCACGGCTGTCTGATCTAAACTTTACAGTCTAATATTATATAAAATCTCCAGGGGACTAGAATGAGTCCTAATACCACTTCTTTCATCTAGATATGGGAGCAGTATAAAAATCTTTCTTATTTCTCACACCAGGAAAGGTGGCACTGTAGAGTTTTTGAATCCAGTCTTTCTAGTTTTGGTTGCAACCAAAACTACAAGACACTACAGTGACAGGGACCTTGAGTACATCTCATTCAATACTGTTGTTGACACAGAGAAATCCAAATTAATGTGTAGCAATATTTATGCTCTAGTACATATAGAAGTTCTCCTAATCTTTTAAATTGGTTTTGTGACAACTAAAAAAACTCATTTTGGATAGTGTGATCAAGATATATTTAGTGTGTTCAAGAGATAAAATCATGTTTAGACATTTCATACAAGATGCTCTTTTGTGAAGAATACCTCTTGTTCCAATTCATCAACATCATTTGTTTTCTGAGACTGAAACTGCAGCCCACCAGATTTTCTAGAAAGCTCTGAGCATGATCACAAAGATTCCACCCAAGAGGCCAAACAATCTGGATGCTCCTGGCTTAAACAAGTCACATGAACATGCTTACACTAAGATGGTTATTTCTGGACTGTTGCTTTAAAACAACAGAAACTACAAGTGTTCACACTCAGAAGTAATCTCAAGAGGTATCTGTAACCTTTCTGCTTCACCATTTCTTTGGAAAGAGAACTTCACTTTTGTCTTAATATGTGAATAATATCCAGGATAAAAGATTAAAAGATGTTACTGGAGAATACAGAACTGCATAAACAAGCTTAATCAAGTGTAAAAGGGCAATCTTAAGTTGCAAGTCAAGTATACACCATTTAGACACTGCTGAAATTTATACTGAATACACAATTTAAAACTCTTGTATTTTTCCCACTTTGCATGGTAAATAGTTTTAACAGGATGGACTTAAACCATAATATTTTGGGCACTAGCAAGATGAAAAGAAGCCTGCATCTCTCATTGTATAGTCTGTTGCAATTTTGCCCTAATGAAAAGCTGAATAGCTGCTTTTAGAAACAGTAGAGGAGCAACCTATTCAGTACTGACAGATTGAGAGAAGTGCTTTGTGTCCTTATGCATGGAAACAAAGGTGCTTATTTTTAGAAGCAATTAGCACAACACAGTGCATCAGGAGGACAAAAAGAACACTGCAACCTTGTTTTTGGATTTTTAAAGTAGTTCAAAGATTGACTAAATGAGACATTCATTTTAATATGAAACATTCATTTTTAATACAAGATGAACGTGAAGAATTAGTTCAATAATACTATTATTTTAACTGTCTCATGTTATCCTGGATCTGGTGGAAAGCAGTTCTTCCATCTCCCCCAGAACTGACATCTCATCCACTTCCCTAAAACTGAACAGCTCATCCAGTCTGTTTCTAAAATGTTTAAAATTTGAGCTAGGGAGATTACATACATAAAAGAAACATTCAGTACCTTTAAAAGCCTTGAGATTATAAATTCAAACGTATAGCCATGCTAGTCTATAGAATCAGTATGTAGAGAGATCTTGTAGCACCGTTGAGACTAAAAGAAAGAAGTTGGCAGTATGAGTTTTCGTAGACTTCAGTCTACTTCACCAAAAGCATCTGAGGAAGTACCCTAGACTGAAGTCTACAAAAGCTCATGCTGCCAACTTCTTTCTTTGAGTTAGTCTCAAAGGTGCTACAAGATTTCTCTACATACTTGAGGTTATCGTTCCATAACTTTTCTGAAATCCAAAATATTATCTGTGTGTTGATATCCAGCAATAATCTGTATAAACTATGACTACACTTCTGTTTAAATTTATGCTTGCCATAACAGTACCTAATTACATACACAGTACCGACGATAGATTTTTTTAAAACAATGTATTCATCATCTCTGAAGTTGCCATCTACAGATGCTGGTGAAGCATCAGGAATAAACTCTTCCAGAACCCAAAAACCTCACAAAAAACAATGTGTTCAGGATTTAGCCCAAGCCATAAATCACACACTGACCTCAAATACTGGAATCAGTCAAACGCCACCTAGCAGAAATCTTAACTCCTGTATTCTACTTCTAGCTTAACATATCAATTATAGTTTCAGAAACATATTAAGAATCTAGAAGAAACGAGGTAATAATATGCCTGGTATATATTTAAACCCAGACAGTTCCCAAGGGCTTTACTGAAAATATCTCCTGGTATACTTGCCTAATGTTTTAGTGCATCTTATTGATTAACACTATGATAATGGTCACACACACAAAAATCAATGATTGTTATAAGTTCTCACTGTATGCAGCATCACGTAAAGCTACTGCCCTGTGCATGATGCTGAACTCTACACACAGAAGCATCTAGGCCATAGAATTCAATTGACAAATGCTGAATACACGTAAACAAACTTCTTTTAAGCAGACTATGTACAGCAAGGATGGGGAATATGTGTCCCTCCAATATAGTTGGACTGCGCGTCTCATGAACCCTCAACCTGAGTTATCTGGTTAGGGCTGCTGTGATCTGCAACAGCAATACATGGAAAGACACACACTCCCCTTCTCTGGCACACAGCAGCTAGACTGATAAGTCCCTTTACATAGTTATGATCACAGTTGATCTTTAATCACCACCCGCAACCTGCATTTGATCAAGTCGTTTCTCATCCTATCATTAAAAATTTATCTCCAAGAAAACATACTTGACAACGTGGGTCATAATCTAATGGAAAACAGAAGCAAGAAGTTCCTTCTAATTGCTATAGCTTATGGTTTAAAGGCTCATTCCCCATCATCCACTATACTACTGACATACCAAATTTGGTTTTAAGAATCCTACTTCCCCTTACTAAATACTGCTTAGACTTCAAGTCATCTTCACAATTCTAAAAATTAGAATCCTTGTGAATAAGGCCACTTTCTCCATAGCTCTCTACAGGGAGGTAAATCCGTTGAAAATCGGAAACAAGCCCACCGAGAAAAACGGAGTTTCCCACAAGTTAATTTAACATCCTGCTACCCATTTAATGCTCACATAATTTAGATCAGAGGATTATGATTATGAGATTTAGCCCCAAAGGTATAGTCTTGTTAATGTCATTCTTGTATTCTTTGGTTACAATTACTTTCCCAACCACTGTGCCCAAAGATATACAAGGAACACACCCAGAAGATGGGGAAAGCAAGTAATGAATATGAAACTCTATATATGCTCTTCAGATTACATAGATCTCACTATGAAAAATTAGTCTCACGTACAGCTTTGAAGACTAACATATCCCTATTTTTCTGCATAATAAAGGACTTCCCAACAACTGGAGAATATCTGCAAAAATAGCAAAGAGATGCTTTGGATATTGCTCTGCCACAACTGTGCATGTTTGTTCATATTACCTAAAGGGTTAAGTGCAAAATTAGCACACAATTCCAATACACCAGGTATGCAAAATCCACATAACGTATTTTTGTACAGAGCCTTTGGGCATTAGTACATGGTGTACATGTGTATATGGGTATGTGTGTTGGGGGGGGGGGGTCCCTCTTCCTTCTTGAGTAGACAAAGGTAATTTCTGAAGCAGCCCACAAAGTAAGCTCAACTCTTTTTCTGAAAGAAAGAAAATTCAAAATGTTCTTCAACAGAACAGTAGTCCAATTCAACAAGTCTCAGAGCTCATATAGCCCTTATCTGCACCTTACCTTCAAGCTTCAATCTGCTTTACCTCATGTACCACAATACATGTCTTTCCAATATTTTTCTTTCCTAATCAACTAAGCCTTCTGTTTCTTCAGAGTGTGGCCTTCCAGCTTCTTCCTTACCAACCTTAAAACATGTTATCCAATGCCACAAATCTAATACAGTATTTAATACTCCCACTCTATCAACCTACAGCATTTACTGGTAGATGACACATGCCCCGAACGTGCCAGCAGCTGCGCCGAGGCCGTGTCTTCACTGAAGAACCAGGACAAAAAGGAGTGGACAAGATCTGCTCCTTCTGCTGGCCTGGTTAAGGACTGTGGCGACATCCCAGATCAGAGCTTGGGCTATGTGGTTGTTGCAGCCCTGGTACAATCAGTGCCAGGGCAGCCACACTCTGCATTTTTCGGCCCATCTGTTTCAAGTCTAAGACTGTCAGCATCATAAGCCAGCACTAGATCAAAAATGGCCATTCTGGGATAATAGTCTCAAAAAAAAAAAAAAAAAAAGGTCAGGAATGTGATGTGGAATCTTTCTTATAATTATTGAACTGTTTTCGTATTTCTACTTTTAATATATACTGTAATACCAAAAACTTACAGTGTGTGTATGTGTATATACACGCACACACTGTTATTAATTATATCTGCCTGCAGTTTTGGCTTTCATAGAAAAGCCATTTCCTCATTTTCTCTATCCGACACACATCATACCAGGGAAAGATCTGTCTGAAACAACTGATAAGAAAAAGGCTGGTTTATACAGGATGTGAGCTATTCACAAAGCCATGCGAGTGTCCTTATGCAGATGTTATACTTAAACGTATGCACCAGACACAGGTAACAGTAACACAAGGGCAGTGGCTACCACTGGCATGCAAATAAGGCTGGCATCCTAAGCAGAACGGGCCCATTCAATCCATTCTTGAATGGTGAATCAACACATAGGCAACTGACTCAATGGGTCTACTCTAGCCAGGACTAACAAAGAGGTTTAGGTTCATACATTTATTCAGATGAGAGCTTTCCCTGCATCCGAACTCGGAAAAGTCACTTGGGTGGGACAACGATTCCCAGATTCTCCCTGACAGCACAGCTAACTGACCATTTTGGCTGAGAGTCCTTGGCACTGTCCAGCAATCTGAAAGTGCTGTAGTTTTCCAGACTCTGATCTGGACCTTGCGCAATCCAGGCAATCAGCCTGCCACGAAGCTCTCCTGCGTCACCTCTGGGGCCATTAGCCCATTCAATGGCCTTCTGAACAAAACGAGTCTGGTGAGGCAAGGAAAAACCAGTCAGGCCGAGCCACATTCCTTCCCTCTGG
Organism: Sceloporus undulatus; assembly: GCF_019175285.1. NCBI lineage: Eukaryota > Metazoa > Chordata > Lepidosauria > Squamata > Phrynosomatidae > Sceloporus > Sceloporus undulatus. Next base: position 125,668,513 of record NC_056522.1, on the reverse strand, counting down.
CTCAAGGGGAGGCTGTGGGTGTATCCACACTGCAGGATTAAACCAGTGTCACACCATTTTAACAGTCATGGCTTCATCCCCCAGCATCCTAGGTCTTGAAGTTTGGTGAGGCACCAGTGCTCACTGATAGACCAGGCTGAATATCTCACCAAACTGCAAATCCCAGGACTCTGCAGGATAGAGCCACAGCAGTTGGAGTAGTATCAAACTGCATTATTTCTGCACCTTGAGCTACCCTTTCCTGGGAACCCACCTCTCAACTGGCTCCCTCCCTCTCTCTTAGGGTGCATCTGCAATGCAGAATGAATGCAGTTGTTGGTCTAGGGTCCAAAACACACTGCAGAAACAACCCAGTTTGAGACTGTTTTAACTGCCTTGGCCCAATGCTAAACAATCCCGGGAACTGTAGTTTGGCAATACATTTTAAGCCTTCTTAGCCAGAGGAGAAGGCAAAGACCTTGTCAAGGTACCAATCCCAGGAGAGTGGTGTCAACCTGCGCTGTTTCTCCTGTGCAGATGCAGCCTCCTCCTCCTCCTCCATCCATCCATCCATTCGTGACAGTTGAAAAGGCAGATAGGGTCATGTTGAGCCCAGAGAGGGACGGATTATTGAGGATTCCAGGGAGGAACTGAGTTAAAGTCCAGAAGTGAGGGACTTGAAACCAACAAAGAAATCCAAGTGAGGGAGTTTTTGTAGGGAAATATCTTGTGGGATAGAATTAGCCTGGGAGGCAGGATTATTAATTAAGCTTAGGGAAGATACGCCAGAAGGAAGACTGTATGAGTGTCATTGAGAACAATAACATTTGTTCTCTGAGGAGAGTGGAATAAGGAAAGTGTCATTGCAACAAAGGGACCGTAGAGACAGGCAAAAATAAAAGCTGCTTCAGGTCACTTTGGAGGTATGCAGCTTCCTAAACTACAAACCTCAAAATGCAACAAGAGGAAAAGACTGCATTTAAAGCAACCTAGACCTGTTTTAAGATTTTAAGAAGCGTATTTAAATGACACACGCATCTGAAGAGGCCAGAAGCTGCGCCAAAGCCTCGCTCCAGGCCTTAGGATTGGAGCATGACTTTGGCATGGCTTCTGGCCTTTTAAGACGCATGCATGTATTAGACAGCATAAATACCTCCAAAGTGACCTGAAGCAGCTTTGTCTTGGCCTCTCTGTTCAGGCCCAAAGTTAAAACTGAGAAAGTAAGCTTACCACCTGAAACAAGGAAGACAAGGGCACAAAACAACAACTGCCTTATTCACACGCAATTAAGTGGCTTTTGCTTGGCACATCTGTTTAATAAAGTTTGGATATCATTTCAGTAAAAGCTTGTCTGCCGTTCGAATACACATCCACGTTTCCAATATCAGTTACCTTTCAGAACCAAGATTTTTGTTAAAGGGTCTGTGTTAATTGGGGGACAGTGGTGGGGTACGAGGCCCAAGTGTGTGTACACATTCATCTCTCCATATCTGCAGCTTTGATATTTGTGGATTTGATGATTCACGGATTTGGTCAATATAATAATAATAATAATAATAATAATAGATTTTATTTATATACCGCCCAATCACTGGGAATCCGAGCGGTTTACAATAATATGTTCTCTCTAGGAATCTCTAGGTCCTCCAGTGCAACTCTATGGCCAACTCTAACCAAAGGTTGCACTGAAGGACCCATGAAGATTCCTAGAGAGTACTCTACTAGGCCTTTGTAGCTCCTCCAGGGCAGTCCCATGGCCAGTGTCTGTTGGACGTTGGCCACAGAGTTGCCCTGGAGGACCTAGAGATTCCTAGAGAGGTGCCCTCTCAGGTGCTCTTGTTATCTGTGGTCTTCCCACATCCAGGGGGTCCTGTGCACCCAGCCCTAGCAAACAGGGAGGGACGAGTGTGTATGTTCAATGGCCCACAGATGGTCATTTCCCCAGTTCCTTCCTGGTCCCCAACTGGGCCCTTTACCAAGATTCTGGACTTCAACTCCCAGAATCCCAGAGTATTGGCCAGCATGGCCGAGGCTTCTGGGAGCCGAAGTCCAAAACCTCTTAAGGGGCACTGCTGAGCCCTTGATATTATGACAGTGGTCCCCAACGGTGCCCTTTAACAGGACTTCGGACTCCATCTCCCAGAGTCCCAGGCTACTGGCCAGCGAGGCCGAGGCTCCTGGGAGCTAAATGTGCAGCGCTCGTTACCTCGTACTCGCGGATGTTGTTGGAGGTGACGAAGATGCCGATGCCGATGGGGATGAAGATGAGGCCGATGACGAAGAAGGCGGGCAGGACGGTACCGGCCGTGAGGATGGGCTGCCAGGCCGGGAGGCGCTGCTGCTTGAAGGCCGTGTTGTCCGGCTTGCGGCTCTTCAGGGCGGCCCCCACAGTCCCGGACACTCCGCTTCCGCCGACTCCCAAGCCGCTGCTCCCGGGGCCCGAAGGGTGTCCGTCTACCGCCGCCGTCGCCGCGGCCTCCTCCTTCGCGTTGTAGTTCATCGCCATAGAGGCGCCTTCCCGAGTCGACAGCGGCGCTGACACTGGCCGCCCCCTCCGCGCGCGACGGGGGTATAAGAGACACAGCTGCGCCTGCGCAAAGAGAGGGCCCTATCTCTGGCCCCCAAACACCGCTTGCCCTCCTTCCGGAAACAAAGGGCCCATCCACACTGCGCAGGCGCAGCGCGCTGACGTCCTTCTGTCTCTCCCTCGCGCGTTCGGCCAGAGGAGAACAACCCGGTTCCGAAGCCGCGCGTGCGTAGCAGGGGGGTGCTCCACAATGCGCAGGCGCAACGCGCTGACGTCACCCTGCGCTTCCTCTATATGTGTCCCTCCCTCTCGCACATTCCGCCAGAGAAGAACGCCTGTTCCGAAGCTGCGCATGCGTAGCAGGGGGTCTTCCACCCCGCCCTCTCTCCTTCCCACATTCGGCCAGAGAAGGAAACCCCGCCCCGCTCTGAAGCCGCGCATGCGTAGTAGGGATTGACCGGAGTCGAGTTTGAGACTAACCGCCGTGGCTCAATGCCGAGCGTTTCTGGGAATTGTAGTTTTGTGAGACGTCCCGCTTTCTCTGTCAAGAGAGCGCTGGGGCCTCAACAAACTACAGTTCCCAGTGTCCCATATCACTGAGGCAGGGCAGTTTAAAAGGGAATTGTTGTGTTTGTGAGACATTTAGCCTTCTCTGTCAGAGAGCTCTAGTGCCAGATTAAACTACGTCTCCCAGGATTCCCTAGCACTGAGCCAGGGCAGCTAAAGCGGTCTCAATCTGGATCACTTCTGCAGTGTGTTTCAGACCTAGAATCCTGCCTTAGCTGACCCTACCCTCTGTGCCTGCCTACAGCATGCAAGTGGAGATGGATGTGGGCAGCAGAACAGAGAAGGGGAGAGCTGCCCCGTTCAGTACCCCTGGGGGAAAAGCATAGATGGAAACTGACTGGACTGCTGTTCCTTTTTCCTTTCCATGTTATGGCTGCCTCTGTTTTTGTGACACATCTGCTGCATTCACTGAGGCTAGTCTTATAACTCTGTACTGCTGGGGAGAGAGAAAAAGTGGGGCATGGAAAGACAGCCCCATGGATTGCTTTTGCTCTATTTCCCATGATGTCCATTTATGTAGTGTAGAAGGAAGGGAAATGTGGGCATGGTTCCCACACATTAATACCCCCCCCCAATATTTTGAACTGTTAAAGCTTGCAAGTGACAGCTTGCACTCTTCAGCTGACAGAAGGCAAGGTGGGGAGTTCGGTCAACTACCACCTTATTTACTGAATGCAAATAATCTTGGTTCCAGTGTGGAAATACTGTGCAATCTTTGAGACTAAAACAGTTAAGGCAGCCCTTATTGCAGATCAGTATTCTGACTGTGTAAAACCATGACATCTGCTTCTTGAAAGTATGGAAAACCACATTAGAGATTGTCATTCGATTACAATCTTCAACCATTTTGCGTGTGCACATTGTGGTAATCAGGGACGGAGACCAGTTCTATTGCTACATGCATCTTCACATCAATGGGCCCTAAGATGCTGGTGCCATTGTATTGTAGTTAGACAGGTACCCACTTCACTGTGATGATACAGCCTAAAGGCAAAAATGCTCCTCTTGGCAGTGAAAATAGGCCCGCATGTATGGCCTAAGGACAGTGCATGCAAGTACCACTTTAACAAGGGCACATGTGGGCCTATTTATACCCCTGTGAGCTGAGCTGGGCTGCAAGAGCTGAGGCTCCTGTCTTTACCATACAGGTCAGAAAATAAACTAAATTACTCTTTCCAGATGCATACAGATCAGTCACATAATAATAATAACAATAATATTTTCTTCTCTTTATCATAAAGTAGTCCTGTGGGACTGAAGGAGACTCCACAAATAAAACTAGAAGTCCAGAAGTGGCAAAGGACAGTATAAATCTACAGATAGAATGTAAATGGAATCATAGAGTTGGAAGAGACCGCAAGGGCCATCCAGTCCAACCCCCTTCTGCCATGCAGGAACTCTCAGTCAAAGCCGACAGATGGCCAGAAGGCATACATTTAAAAGCAAAGAATTTCTAGCCCAGAACTAGAGAGATGACCATCCTTCCACAAAATAAAATTAAAACTGAAAATCATTCCTGGTTAGCCCAGGTTCTTCGTTTCAACTGGAAAAGGGGTGTTTTGTCATCTTATGGTGTGAGTTCCAAACCAATACAAATCTATTAGAGCCAGATCAATATCCTACCAAGGTATTTTTTCATGAATATCAGGAAATAGACTATTTCATTCCTCCATCTGGATAAGATTGCAGACAGAACTTTCCTCTTCCTCCTCCTCCTCTTTTTCCCTCTAGCTATTGTGGTACCATAAGAGGATCAACAAATAAACACAGAAGTCTAGAATCCAGGGGCAGTAGAGTTGTCATCATAGCAGAATCAAAAGACGATGATGGACACACACACAAAAAGTAACTGAGGACACCCGCAAACAAGTGTATGTTTTTAATGTTCACCATTTTCAAACTAAGAGAATGTTACAAACCGCTGTATGTACAAGCCCTGCACAAATGCTATAAATAAAGTCAAATACATTTGATTTATTTGTCAAAAAGGCAAAAAGATTTCAGTTGAATTCAGTGAGTTCTTGTGATTATAGTCTGATCTGAGCTGTATTTGTTGGGAAACATCGCCTAGCTTCCATTGGAATTTACTTCCATGCATGAAACAAACTGAGCCCTTCACATTTTGTACTGGGTGAAAAAACTTCTCAAGTGTACATCTAAACTTGTAAAATGTTAATTAACAAATCCACATGTAACACAAGTACACTGAAGTAGCAAACTGGGACTGGCTACAATGAGTGTATATAGTTGATGGGAAATCTGAATTTGCTGCTGCATAATGCCTAAAATAGCCCAGAGTTACTTTGTTTTGGATACTTCACTTAACTTTTGCCACAATTTTGTTACCCAGACGATTTAAGGCACTAGTTCTCTCACACCTTACCCTGACTTCTTCATGCTTTTTTCTCTCCTATGTCTGGAATATCCTCCACTCTTGTTCAACTTGAAAATCCTTTTTCTTCTAACTATTTGCTTCAATAATTTTTTTCCACAAGAAACATTTTACCCATAGCCTTTCCTGTACTACTTTCATAGCTCTTTTTTATACTTATAGCAGTAAACTTGTTCTGTTTTCATTTGCTACTGGAGTATGAAAACCTGGCTTCTGAATTCACCTGTTTCTTTCTTTGGGTAACAACAGACATATCCTTATGTTGTGATAAGTTGTGGTTTATGTTAACCCTGGTTTATTGCTTATAATCAAATGCCTTATCTTACTCATTTCTATTTTTCCCCTGCCTCTTTTTTTAGCCTTTGTTTTAAAGTGGGTAACGGAGGCAGCAAACCAGGGTCATGGGCTTTGATGTCACAACAAACCGTAGTTTGAAAATGTCAAAGTTCATAAGCCAACAACAAACCATGGATTCAGACTGTGACATGGGATAGTTAACAAACCAAGGCATAAAAACAGTTTTGCTCAGCACAAGTCACCCCATGGGCTGCCCTGACTTGTGACTGTAGTCCATGGCTAACACCTAGTGACAGGTACCAGCTAGGAATGTGTATGCTTAAATTATTTGTTCCCACTAGGAAGAACAAATAATTTAAGCATATTTCTCCTCTTTGAAAACGGTGTCATTGTGGTGCAACAGATATACTGGCAGCTGTCCTCAATCATCTTCCCTTGTCCGTCTTCCACCTAATACATAGCCATGCTGGGAGGAGGGCAGGGGGCAGGAAGATAATGAATCTGGGCTGGAGTGGGCAGGAGTGTAGTCCTGGAGTCTTTTCCAGGACTGGTGGGGAGAGAATAGAAAGGGTTTTAAGCAGCAGTCTCCTTATCAGGGTTTCTGAACACTCAAGAATCCCTTCTCTTCTTTCTCTCGAGTCTTTGAATATTTGTTCCATGCCTAGTGCCAAAAAGCACAGGGAATTGATAGTCAACTCCAATCATCATACTAGTCTATCTGAAATAGCAGTGCATATGATGGGGTGTTTTTCTCCTTGCTTTTTGTGGACATCATATGCCCTAATTCACTGCACCAAGCCCACCATCAAGTTCCTAAAGCCCGATTTAGACAGTCCTTTGCAGCGTCCCGTCACGTGTTAGGGGTTGGCCGAGGACGCACCATCCATATTGGCCTCACCCCTAGCACGTTGGGTTGCCATAACTCAGGGCCTCCAAACCGGGAAAAGTGTAGGACAAAATTATGAAATGTAGAACACTTTTTTTTTAATGGAGCCTCCATTTTAAAAAAAAGTGTCCTACATTTCATAATACAATCGCTGGCGGCCCCACACGCTTCTTCACGGCCTCTGCAGAGGCCTCGGTCTCCTCGGAGACCGAGAAGGAGGGCGCAGGGCCGCTGGCGATCGCCAGGGCCTGCCCTCCTTCTCGGCCTCCTCGGAGACCGAGAAGGAGGGTGCGGAGCCTCTGGCGATTGCCAGGGCCTGCCCTCCTTCTTGGCCTCCGAGGAGGCCGGGAAAGAGGGCACGGGGCTGCAGGAAGGCGGGGAGGGTGGTGCGGCCACGCACAGGAGGCGCCGCCTCCCCCTTCGCCTCCTCCGCCCAAAGCCTCGCTGTCCTCCTCTGCCTCCATGCGGCCATGCGAGGTGGAAGAGGAGGAGGGCAGCGAGGCCCCACAGGTTGCAGCACAACCCCGCTGCAACCGGGCTTTTCCCGGTTTTTGGGAAGTGAGCGGCAGGTGCCCCAAAACCGGGAAAAGCCGGTTGCAGCCGGGTTATGGCAACCCTACTAGGCACGTGACGAGACGTCAAAAATGACAGTGCCCTGGTACACATGGGCCGCCGCCATTTTTGACGTGACAGACACTTAGTGTCCGCACATCCCGGCGCCTTTGTCACAAAGGTGCCGCAAGAAGAACCTGCTTTTTGCGGGCTCTTTTTGTTTCACGACAGAGCCGCACAGTTTGTCCGCTGCCCTTTTTGGGCGGTCTGTATCCTGCCTAAGTTATAATAAGCCTTCAGTGCTGTGCACAGCATGAGTACAAAACAAATGTTAAAGTATACTGTGGCCTTTAGTTTCAGTATGTTTTCTTCCATTAACACTCCTCTTATTACAGTTACATACCTTTAAATTTGTGCATGTGCATGCATACATACTGACAGAAGTCTAACATGGCTGTAGATGGTGGGGACAATTTAGAAACATAACTATTTTTGAATGTCATTTAATGATATAGGGATTGCATCTAATTGAATACGCAATTCCAACTGCCGTAGGATTGTCACAAAACTTCACCAGTACTGTAGACCCAAAGCCATGCAAGGGGTGGGTGGTAGAGGGCAGAGGAAAGCTGAGTCTGGCCCTCATAATGATAATTATGGATTCCATTTAAAATATATTACTGACATATCAAGAAGTAAGGCACAGTGTCACATTTTAAAAGCAGTCACAGTGGCATAAACCAGTTTAGACTTTAATTAGATGTTTTGGTATTAACATGGGAGAATTTCTATATTAACTTCAGTGTGCATTTAATGACAGTGCACAAATAAATATAGGGTGGAGTCCTGAGGAATGTGCATGCTTTTCTCACAAACTTTCTAATTTCAGCTCATTAAAAAAAAAAAAGGACTAAGGGGCGAGTGGCCTTCAGGGATGGCATTTAATGTAGCAAGAAGGAGAAACTGACAGAATACTGATAAACATGTGCAGAACCAATTTAAGATCATACACAAACTTTATTAAATCACAGCCACTGCCTTCAGTGCTGCATTGCTTATTTCAGATCTGAAATTCTTTCTATGTATAAATATTACATTTGTATGCCCTCCACTTGCAAATGGCAATGTGGAGTTTGATAATATGAACCCCACTTGTTGTCTATAAATAAAAAATAAATCCTATTATTATTATTAGTCTGAGACTAACAGATGTGCCTAGGTCCAGAAAAATCAACAACTTTAGGGACACCAAACTCTGTACAGGACTGAACTAATAATCACTCTGCCAGGTCAGTGTTTGACCCACAAGGAATCAGGCCAAAAATAAATCTTGTCAGTGTGAACTGGCAATATGGGCTTAGAATTTTTTTTTTTACCATAAAGGTATAACTGAGACACCATAGTAGTGTTGCACATTTGTGAAAATTTATTTATTACAGTGTGATAAAAAGGAACCTTCTCTTTTTTTTTGGTACAGGTATATGTAAAATCACACATGATATGAGCTTTGTTTTAACAGATCAGCACACAAGATTTTAAAACGATTCTCAATTCTAATACAGTTTCAAGGCTTTGGTTTGTTGGTATTCAGTTTTATATTAACCCACAATACAGTGCAAGGGGGAAAACCCACTATAATACTGTCTCACAAAGCAGTCTTCAGGGCAACTAATCTCACAGTCACATTATGGCTAAGCAATGTTGTGGCAAGTTGAAAAGGTGCCATTATTGAGGTCAAGTCAACATGTCCATAAAGTCCAATAGAAAATATGCACATTGGCACTTGGCAGTTTTGACAGTGTTATTCTACAAGTCAGAAAGTTGGGGGAAATACATAACAAAAACACTGCATTACAAAGTGTATTATAAAAATAAATTATGTAGGAAACATCAAACAAAAGTCAAGCAGGTGCCAATCGATTCAAAGTTAGAGTGAAACTGGCACAGGAGATGTGGTTCTCTTTTTCATCTAGTTTTTTAAAAAAATCATCAAACACATTGTTTCTTTAAAAAAACACACAATTAAAATCTGCACAACTCTCTTCCCCCCCACCTCCCCATATTGCAATGGAAGCAGTAAAATCCTTCCATACATGATCAGTAGCATGGAAGATCACAGTGACAGACGTGGAGCTTCAGAAATAATCCAACCAAGCAGCGTGGAGAGGAAGTGTGCATGTCCAGAATGGAGTGGCCATGGTGTTTCATCTTGCATTCATGCGTAACTGATGGATAATGATGCTCTCTGAAGGAAGAAAAAAACATAGCAAAGCAATGACTGTTACCATGGGAAAACATGAAAAGCGATGAGGACCCCATACTGTTAATTCTTTAATATCACCACTAGTCCAGTTACATTACATACACCTCAAATGGCCACTCCAAACAAGTAAGACAGGGCAGAACTACCTAAATCAAGAAACTGTCAAAGGAGAGATTGAGAACCAAGATGAGAGCTGAGAACACTGTATCTTCATGTTAAGATCACACCACATGATGCATTAATAGAGGGGGGATACAGTGGCCCCTCCTCATTCACTGGGGTTAGGGGCGCATGAACCTCCCCCCCCCATGAAAGTGGGGGAAAAAACCACAAATAAAAAATACCTTTCCCCCTGAGAGAACACTTCTCTAGGTCCTCTAGTGCAATTCTATGGTCAACGTCCACTAAAAGCTGAGCACAGAATGGACCTAAAAATGTCTAGAGAAGTATTTTCTCTAGGAATCTCTCAGTCCTCCAGCACAACTCAATGGTCACCTCTTGCCGGAGGTTGACCACAGCAGTGCACTGGGGGAATCTAGACATTCCTAGAGAGAACATATTGATCAAATCCACAAATAGTTAAATCTGCAAAAGTCAAAGCCACAAATGTGGAGGGACAACTTTAAACTTATCTGAAAGACCCAGTGTAGCATAGTAGTTTTGAGCATTGGACTACAACTCTGAAGACCTGGGTTGGAATCCATAGAAACCCACTGGGCGACTTTGGGCAAGTTACACTTTCTAGGCCTCAGAGGAAGACAAAGGCAAACTCCCTTTGAACAAATCTGGCCAAAAACATCCCATGATATGTTCACCTTAGGGTTATCATAAATCAGAAACTATTAGAAGGCACACAGCAACAAACTTTGTCTATTTATGTGAAGAGAATAGGATACAGTAGAATCCTGTTTTTCCACTGCCTGAACAGATAACACTAGGATCAATCAAAGGTCCATGCATACTTCCCATATCATTAGCCCTCCTCTGAAGCCAATGCAAGTCACTCAGAAGCAATTTGCACAGGGCTGAGACACGTCTCATTCCCCTCTATAGCCTGCTGTACCATCTAAATACACGTAGATAACAGTGGTGAGGGACTGAATTCTGTTAGGATTTTGTATGTATGAGCACTGAACAGTAAACTGAATAATGTCTTCAGTTTTTAAAACAAGCTTCGTTCAAGTTCAATATGTGCAGGGTGACTGGGCATCCTCCTTTTCCAGAACATGTCCTGCATTTAAACCTTCCGAATTTCAAAATGTCCTCCATTTTGGGCCTGACTAGGAAGCATGACTTTACATTTATGGGAGTGTTTTGAGCTTTTGTTTGGTCATGTCTTCCATTTTTCTTAAATGTCCTCCACTTTGTGGTGCCTTGTCCTCCTTTGTGGCTATGACATCTGGTCACCCTGAATATATTTGACTACAGGTGTATATAAATTTCATCCCAAAAATCGTTTTTTCCTTGCAATAAATTAACTTACGAACTTAGTATTTGAAGACATAGCTGCGCTGAGGTGTTTCAGCATATAAACTCACAAATTAAGGAGATAAAAAGGAATCCTGTAGCACAGTGGTTCTCAAGCTTTGCACCATTTTGACCCACTTTATATATGTACATGCAGACGCCTCCCTCCCTCCCCCGCTTGACACAGTATATGAATAAAATATTTTGTTTGTTTAATGTGAATGTTTTCATTCACACATTCATATATATTAATATTTCAACATTTTATCCGGAAATAACTCTTTTCCTCCAGTAGAAGCTCTAAGCGCCCTTCTTTTTTTTCTCTTTCGCTCAAGGACAGATAAAGTTCAGGAAGATATTAGATGTTAGGTGCATGGAGTGAAGTTTTTGTGGACAGACATATATACCAATAGTGTGTGTGTTGGGGGGGGTATGTATGTGTGTTCGTGAGAGAGAGAGAGAGAGAAAACACTACTTTCTCAAGAGTTCTAGGTAACAGATCTTTACTTGCTTACAGACAGCACCCATCTACAATAGGGCACATAATATGGATAGGAAAACAAGAACAAAACCTTGCCAGAGATGTCAACTCTTGTCCCCACATCTACTCAGTCATTTACATCACAGTGCCTAATAACATTATCCACAACATTAGAGATACTTGCACTTACTCAACCTCTAAACAGATATATGCAGTGGCCCTCAGTATTCTACATAGACATATTTTTAGTGTCTCATTTTGTTGTGAACCGAAAGTCTTTGTCCCCTTTAACTTTGACACCATCACCATACATAAATCTATTGCTTTTCTATTACATCTCACCCTCCCCTCTCCCTTGGTGTTGGCACATATGTTTGTCCACAGAGGCTTCTCTACATGAATGTGAGGAAATCAACTGCAGTCCACAAAAGCTTATACTAGTAAAGTCTTTTTTTCATTTAGTCTGAAATGTGCTATATAATTCGTTTTTAATCTTTTAAATTTATGAACGTTTAACTTATCTAACACTTTCTACTCCAGACTGTCTTGAAATTATTGTCTAATAATTCAAAGTACATTTTTATCTCAATGCATTTATTCTCTGAGAACTAGTCTGGTGTAGTGGCTTGAATGTTGGACTGTGACTCTGGAAACCAGGGTTCGATTACCCCACTTGGCCTTGAAATCCACTGGGTGACTTTGAGCAAGTCATACTCCCTCAGCCTCAGGGGAGGTCAATGGCAAATCTCCTCCGAACAAATCTTGCCGGGAAAAACCCATGATAGGTTTGCCTTAGGGTCACCATAAGTCTGAACTGACTTGAAGGCATGTAACAACAACAAAATTTATCATCTTCTACTTTTGATTCAAAATATCAATTCTTGCTGGATCCAGCATTCAACACTTACAGTACTTTTCAGTGTCAGGAACAGTATGCTGCCACCAAAAGTTCATACTTACCTTGCAGATATAATTAAGTAGCCCTTCCCTTTAAGAACTACAGTTTTCAAACAGGTTTCAAGAGACTTACCTTTCCTAAATTCAGTGTTAATTTGGGAGGTAGCTGGTTCCTATCATACCTAAATCACCACCTGGGAAGTTTCTGACTTCTAAAAATGGCTGCGGAAGTGGCTTAGACAACCCTGGTTGCATCCGCAACAGACTCAGGTAGTGATTCAGCAGCGATTTAGGTGTGATCAGAACTGGCTGCCTCCTGAATTAACACTGAATTCAGGAAAGGTAAGCCGCTCTTTTAACCCATGCGATAGGGTCCTGGGTCTAATCCTGCTGTATGTTTTATATGTTCAGCATACAAATTAAACAAACAGGGTGATAACATTCAATCTTGCCTGACCCCTTTGCTAATTGGTAACCTTTTGCAGAGAGAGTGGAGCATCCCCATCATCTGCTTCCAGTTATTTGATTTCTATATTGGCCATCAGGGGATGACTATGTGTATAGTTGTCTCTTTGTCTGCTTGAAGAATGTGATTGTGATGAACAAAATGTGGACATAGCAAAATTTAAGCAGTGTTTCCCCTGCTTCATTTCTTAACCCTATGCTAAATTTTTCTACAATCTTTGATTCTGCTCTTTTGCCTACTTTGGCATTCCAGTCACCTCTGATGAACAAGAAGTCCTGTTTGGGTGTGTGATCAACTCCCTCTTGGACTCCAGCATATACTTTTTCCATTTCTTCTTCTTCTGTTTCTGTAGTTGGAGCTTAAACTTGGCTTATGGTTATATTGATGGGTTTTCTCTGTAGTCTTACTGATATTATTGGTCAGACTTTGTAGTATATCCTTTGACTGCTTTTGTTACATCTCTCCTCACTATGAATGCCACTCTCTTTCTTTTTACAGTTTGATTTCCTGAGTAGATGCAAAATGTCCCATCCCTGTCCAGTTTAGCTGCTTACCCAATAGCAGTTTGGCAATGTTTATGTGTTCCATTTCTTATTTTACTATGTCCAGCTTCTCACATTCATGCTTCTCACATTCCATGTTTCCATGTATTGTGTAACTTTGGGCATTCCTTTCACCTCTGTGCATGTCAGCAGCTGAACATCCTTTTGGCTTGAGTCCAGTTGCGCCATCAGCTACAGTGCTACTTGTAGTTATCCTCTGCTGTGTCCCATGAGTACCATTTGACTCCCGTCTCATCTTCTGGTACTCTCTCATTTTAGTTGTCTCAGCTTGATTTTTTCATGGTAAAAGATCTTCATAAAGAAGTTTACCGGTGTCGTCTTCTGTGCATTGCTAAGAAGTGTTAGCTATGGTGCCACTATCATCTCTGAGATCCTTCACTACTACTGCTGCTCAGTAACTGTTTGCACATTTAGTCTGGCTCCTCGGCAAAAGCCTGTTTGAGATGGGAAACCCTGCCAGCAGCACTGCTACAAGCAGCATAGCCTCTTGCCTCACAGGAGCACACAATCTGACCACTATGAAAAGGTAGTGCCATAAATCACAGCAAATAATAATAAATTCTGGTATATTTTCATTTTTAAATATTAGCTATTATAGACAATTGCCACGAGATGGCACTGCTCTAACTTGATTCAGACCTAACCAGAGCAGGAGCATAATCTGTTAATATTCACAGAAGGCACATTTCTGAGTATACACACAAGGAGAAACCTGTGGTTTATATCCTATTCTTTACAACCAACACAACAGGATATCTTTGGCACAAAGCTGTTTGACCTCCAAATAGCAACTCTAATAAACTCTAACCTTGAATATAAATATTGTGAACAGTTTGTATGAGTCCAAGAATGATCAAGACACACTGAGTGAATAAAATTCTCTTTAAGATTTAGCAAAATTGAAAAAATAAATTGCAGTGATACTTTTATGAAGCCAATAAAAAGGCACAAAACATATTACACAAGTTTTCAAAGCTCACAATCATTTTCATCAAGCATGGGTGTTAAAACGTTTTAGAGTAATAAAGGTGATGATGGGGAGGGAGATCACAGAACTTTCAAAATTTGTGTAATGTATTATGTGCCTTCTGATTGGTCAAATAAAAGTATCACTACAATGTTTGTTTGTTTGTCTGTAATATGGCTATGCTTTGTTGCATAGTCAACATGGTTATCTCTGGATAGATATCTTTAAAATTTAGATTATTATGTGTTTGCTCAAGGTAGTAACTGTGTGGAATCCTGAGACAGAAAACACATATAATTCTGGATTGCATCCTCTATGTGTGAACAATAAAATCTTGTCTTATGAGAATGCTAGCAAAGTGTATCATTGTTAGACATTATATATACATATATACAGTATCCCCAAAGCTGAACACAGACCATATAGTAAGATACTTTTAAAATGAAGTCAGCTTCTTTAAAATTGTACCACATTAGCTCACATTCTTATGAAAGCTCAGTCAAGATTAAGGGAATTACAGTAGTTTGAGAAAGAAAAACATGGTCCTCAATGAAAATAAGCCCCAAAAGATGATCTCACTGCTAGCAGATGACAGCTCCAATCAAGCTCAAAAATTTCAGCAGCTGATGTGCAATGAAAGCATGGAAAATGTCATCCTAACTGCAACAGCCTGTGCCATGAAGCCAGTTAAAACAAAGGAGTGTGTTAGTTTCCAGTGTTTTGCAATGCAAATGTGACGTCTTTACATTGCAATTAATACAACCTCAGTTATGCTTGAAAGGGCACTGAAGCAGATAAGCATGGCATTTAATTCATCATACTCCCTCTTACTTTAAAGCTCCAAGTAGCTGCAACAATGGCCTACGTTGCGACAGCAACAATGTTAAGAATTCACGAGGAATTTGATGAAAATTTTAAATATATACACAGACAGCAGGACTTGGAAAAGTTATCTTTATGTCTGGAGCACCCACTGAAAAGTCCCTGTAACTGTATGCTTAGTTTTCCACTTCCAATGGAGGCAGTCTGCTCTAAAAATTAAATCATGCAGTCCTTTGCCCTGAAAGTAGGAAAACATCTTTCTCCTATATCCAAACAAGTGGAGTCACCTGAACACCAACAGATTCAAATAACAAAAAATATTATGACCAAACATTTGGAAGAACCTCCTGAAGGGAAGAGCTGTTTGACAGTGGGATGAACTACCTTGGAGAGGGACAGACTGTCTTTTATTGGAAGGTTTTAAACAGAGGTTATATGGCTCTCTATCAGGGATGGTTTAACAGTGGATTTCTGCATTGGCAAGGGGTTGCCCAGTACCCACACTGGCTATGCAAGAACCCACCATTAATGATAAGTCATTAGTGAATAGTGACATATTGTAAAGATACGACCTTCTATCTTCACAACACAACGTGCTCATGTTCACAAACTGGTGCATATAATCATAATTCACTTCAATAAGAAGTGAGTTCCCATGGCCACAGTGCAACCAAGGAACAGAAACAAATGTGAAATATTTAGCCTTCCCTATCAGAGAGCTCTGGTGCCACAACAAAGTACAAGTTCTGGAATCCCATAGGATGGAGCCATGACAAATGAAGTGGTGTCAAACTGCATTGTTTCTGCAGTACAGAACAGGCCTAGAACGGCGCATCATTGATTCCCAAAGGGAGGGATTCATCAGATGCAAGGAGCATTGTTTGTCACCACTTCAGCTGTATCCTAAGCATACATACTCCTCTCCTTTTTCTTCACCTAAGAGAAGATTACCACTCACCTTGCTCTGCATCCTGTTAGTGACATACACAGGTGTAGGTTCAATGTATGCCTAGCTAAGCCCCCGTTTTCTCCCCTCCACACCACCAAAGCCCCCACCCCATCTAATAGTTTAGCCACTGCAACCACCCCACCTCACTCAGTATCTGGTCTAGAACCAGGTGGATTGTAGAAGCCTAGAGCCATTTCCCCATAGATGGACACAGAAGAATTACATCACCTGTTGAGGCCTCCAGAGGACATGGAGTGGATCTCAGGAGGCAATGTCATCAGTCTGGTCCAGCTATGGGGACATAGCCAGACAGTTCTCTGGCCACTCTCTACTCCCTACCAGTCACACAATGGCAATGGGGGGAGCGGGCTGTAGCAGCTAAATAGTGACACAGGAAGTATGTCATGTTAGTTCAATCTATTGAACTTTTACACTGTGCTCTGTCATACAGGATCTCAGCCACTAAGTCCTGACCTACCGTCAGAGAAGGGACTTCCTGAGAGATGTGTACACCATTCTCTAGCATGTTATTGCACGACAGAAGATGTACAGTATATATCTTCCTCCCATTACAAGCATACCTCAGTTAACAAAGTATGTGTGTTCCTGGGCATGACATCTTTAATAGAAACTGTGGTATCAGAAGCAGAAACAGCAGGGAAAGAACAGGGATAGGTCCCTACACAAAAAAGAGCGGTTCAATATGTTTTAGCAATTGTTTTTATTCAAAATGTATGCCCATGTGATATGAAACAACCAAACCAGGTAAGCTTTACACAACTAAACAAAAACAGCCTGGTGTAGTGGTTTGGATACTGGACTACAACTCTGGAGACCAGGGTTTGATTTCCAGTTTGGCCATGGACTCACTGGGTGACTTTGGGCAAGTCACATGCTCTCAGCCTCAGAGGAAGGCAATGGCAAACCTCCACTGAACAAATCTTGCCAAGAAAACCCATGATAGGTTCTCTTTAGGGTTGCCATAAATTGGAAATGACTTGAAGGCACACAACACACACAGAGAATAGAATCCCATTCTTTCCCAGGTCACGTTTTATTGCATTGTTTCCTGCAAACACACTACTGTGATTCAACATCAAGCATCTGTGTCTCTATAGTCCTCCTTCACTATCCTTCCAGTGCCCATGCTGCTAAAAAATACCTTCCCTAGACAAAGGACAAGGAAGAAGGGGGGGGACTGAATGGGTGTAAAAAGATGTTTTAAAAATTAATTTCATTGTGAGAGGCTTTGTTAACTGAGGTACGTCTATATAGGCACTTTGCTAATTATGTGTGCTAAATCAAATTCCTGCATTCCACCTTTCTGACAGTTTACCCTGTCTTAGAAACAGAAATGGTTGGGGAAATGGAGATATAAGTGAGCTGTCTTCCACCTTCCAGGAACAGGACTGCACAAAAGAGGTAGGTGTTCACACACAGCAAGGCTCTGATTTGTTGCACCAACAGAAAGATTGTTGTTTATAGACAATATTCTCTGGGCTGCTTTTTCATACAGAAGCATTCACTTGCATGGCAGAAAGGAGCAGCTACTGCAGTTCCTTGTTCTATACTACATCCTTACCACAGAAGTAGAAAAGGGGACAAAGCATTGTGAAGATAGGTGCTGGGGAGAAAGAGGGTGAACACACTGGTGTAGCTGATGGTGGTCCTATGAGAGAAAAAGGGAACAGGGAAACTCAAATGGAAAAATGAGTTATTGTATACTTCTGGAGAAAACCAAGATCCAGATCAATTAATACAATATTTATTAATTAGTGTGCTTCTGGCACACATGGTGCTGCTATAGTAGCTCCTCCAAACACTTTCTAGGACTGGAGATCATTTCTGTGGAGAAGCCAAAGCAACGCCCCCCTTTTTGCTATTATGTCACTGAAAAGAATGTCATTGTTCTAGCTAGCGAGTTCTACAAAATTAGGTCAAGCCAGTTTTTTCTATCAGTCCACATTATTTCTGGGTTTTTAAGGGTTTGCCTCCAGAAACAATAACTTCTAATTATGCAGCATCATAAATTTAGTATGAAGTCAGCTTTCAAACCGATGTGGACATGTTTCATGGAAAGTTCTGTGGAACAATAGGTAAACAGCAGGAAGAATTTTGTGGCCAACCCTTGCCATATGAAATAAGGGAAACATTTAAGAATCTAACAGTGCAACAGAAGAATATACACTTTAGCTACTGTTACCCCTTCAGCAGCTTTCCTGTGTTATTATACCATTTGAAAATTGATCTGGAGCCTTTTTGGAAGCCCTGCCTATCAGTTTCTGCTATGAGCTCCAGACAATGGCAATCTCACCAAAGGGATTTAGGCCAGTGGCTTTGAAAGAAAGGACCTTGTCAGTTTTGATACACCATCTGTTGAATTCTCCTTTCTTCCACAAGAAGGCTTACCTGGCACCTACAGAGTTATCTTTTGGGCACCAAGCAAGAACCAGAGTTTTCTCTCAAAAATATAAACTTTTACAGCTGTTTTAAAATGTTTTTATATACTTTTTGTGTTTTTTGTTTTTGCATTGCATTTTATTCCACTGTTATCTTATTCCATTGTATTTTATTCCTTCTTTTGTTTATAATCCACCCAGGAAATGTTGTTATATATAATATATGAAATAAAACTGAATAACCTGATGTGATGACACAAGTATATTAACAAAAGTATGTTACTTTTTTACTTCTGTTTGACTTACAATTGGCCTAGTGAGGTAAACAGAAATATCAACATAGGCTGTAGTTTAAAGACCTATACATTTATTAACTTGTGTGAGTCAGAACACAATCTTATGACACCAACCTATGACTTCTTATAGCTATCACTGAAGGTGACACTAAACTACCCATCCAGAACTGAACACTGTTTCAAATATTTCAGCCTGTAAACACTTTGCTGAAGAAGGAAAATGGTTTCTCCTCCACTAAACTTTTTTTTAATACTAGTGGTCTTCAGTGGAATGGCAACCCATAGCACCATTTTCCAAACTACTTTGTGAAATAGATTCCCAGAATAGTCCCTCAGTGAACAAATCCAGCTACTTCATTTTTTATTGTAACTGGGTGTATTTGTGTTCTGTGTATGACATTCTTTTCTTTCAGAAAGAAGAATTTGTTACTAGGTTTTCCTTCAACTAGAAAGCTGATTCAACCTATACATTAGGAGGAACTTTCTGACAGTAAGAACGGTTTGGCAGTGACATATGCTGCCTCAGAGAGTGATGGAGTTTTCTTCTTTGAAGGTTTTTAAGCAGAGGCTGGATGGTCATCTGTTGGGATTGCTTTGATTGTGTATTCCTGCATGGCAGAATGGGGTTGCACTGGATGGCCCTTGGGGTCTTTGCCAACTCTATGATTCTTTATAGGGTGGGGTTGGGAGAAAGAAAATGGGAAAGTCGCTGGGGGGGGACAGTGTCAAATATTTTGCTTGTCAACTTCCTTCTGCTAGATTCCACCAAAGCTTCCTTCAGTGAAAATGATCATAACAGCCATAATTCTGTTAGACAAACACAGTCACAATGTCAGGCAATCAATCATATTTACACAAATTCTCATTCTTAATACATGCTTTCAAAAAATAAAAGCAAGACGATTCAAGAACTCCAAGAATGGCAGAAGATGCAAAATCTATTTGATGATTTCCCTGGATCTTGGCTTTGACTTGAGGTAGACATGTGTGGAACCTTGACATATATATATATTCAGAATACACTGTATTCAGTGGAGTCTCTAATATAATACCTGCCATCAAGATTTTATCCCAGTTCCACCCAGCCATGCAGCCTGAATTGCACTGATAATCTGCCAAGTCCAAAAAGTACAAAGTACAATATAACATTGATTGCTGCAGATTTGGTGCATTCCTCAGTGATAGGACTATTTCAAGCGATCTCAGTTTTCAGTCAAATCTTACTTGGGTAGGAATAAAAGCTCTGTTAGCTCAAAAATCCTTCCTTCTCCAAAAGCCACATCACCTGGGGTATGTAAACAGATGTTTCTGTATGGCCACTTTCTTTCTCAGAAACATCACAATGAAATTAATAGTGTGGTCACTTCCATTACATTTCTGACACAGCACTAACTTTGGTGGCTCAGGAGTGCTGACTAAAATAATTTCTTGTTCAGGAAGAAAACAGTGCATGTGATTTTGGGAAAAATGGAGAAGGTAGAGCAACTGCTTGACAATGTTAATCTAAATGTCATCTCAATTTTAGAAGACGCTGGATAGGGGCTGTTTTGAAAAGTGAGACTTTAAGCCAACAGAGAAGGAAGAAGAGGAGGCAGGTACATTCAGTCAGTAAGGCATGCATGTATTATTAGAAGTGGCAGCTTCAGCAGACAGGATTAGTATTGCAAACTAACAATTAATACAGACGGGGGCTTATTTCCACGGTAGCAGTAAAACCTGCACAACATACCCCCTTTAGCCACTGCCCTCTCAGCCCTTCCCCCCACCAAGGGAGGCAGAGCTACTGGCTGAAGATTTCTTCAGTTCTATTTTCATAGATTGAGTCTCGGCCCGCGACTCGAATTTGGTCTGATTTCCTGTTCCTTGGGCTGCTATTACTGGCTTCCCGGCTTTCATACCTTTAGACACAGGGATTCGGGTGGGTGTAGGTCTCAGGGATGACCCATCCTGTCCTGTCTGCAAGAAAGGAGAAAAGGAAAAAGGAAAAAACAACAACATAAGTTTGATTTTATTATGTACTGAGAAATTTACCCAGACTTGCCCTTGTTAACCTTGATTTGTGATTTGAATGAAACAAAAGCTTCATTCATAGTACCTTTGTTGCTGTTGTTGTGTGCTGTTAAGTAATTTCTAATGGTGACTGTAAAGTGACCCTTTTCTAACATTTTCTTTGCAAGATTTTTTCAGAGGAGATTTGTCTCCTAAGGCTGAGGGAGTGTGACTTGTCCACAGTCACCCAGTGGGTTCCCACAGCTGCGCAGGGATTTGAATCCTGGCCTCCCATAGTCTTAGTCCATCACTCAAATCACTATGCTTTCTCTGTATCATCTACATTCCTATATCATACTTGGGAGATTATCACATGGGGGTTATCCCATCCTTGTCCTGTTCCTGTCCTGACCTTCCCACGCAATTGCCGGAATGACTTTCAGACAACGTCATGCAGATCCCCTCATTAGCCCATCTGAGAAGTGTGAATTATGTTTGAGATGTTAACCATGCTAAAAATATAAAATCTGATAAAAGTTTGTTTGTTCATTCATTATTTATTCATTTATTTTATTCATTTATATGCTATATGGGGCCCAAGGTGGTTCATAAGTGTGCATTCTACAGCAAGAAATACAGAAATTCAATGTGTTTGTTCAGAGGATATAGTCATCCCTCCATATTTGTGGATTTGACTTTTGTGCATTTGATTATTCACCAATTATTTGCTGCCACTGCTGTTATTCCCTAATGCCATTTTTAATAGGGACTGCAAGACTCATGAGATTGTGAATGTGTGCCAAGGCTTATAAGTCCCTATTAAAAATGGTGTAGAATAGCAACAAAGGTGGCAACAAGCTCCACCAGCTGTCCACTTCTGTTATGCAAAGGAACCATGCCGGTTCAAAGGCATCCATGGTGGGCTGAATATGCAGATCATACTTTTTGTGCATGTGAAAGACGGCTGGTGGTGGTGGGGAGTTATTTATAGTTTTTCCATTTTCTAGAGGGCCCTGTGTCCCTAACTGCAGTGAATGAGGAGAGCTGACTGTACCCAAAATTGTTGGTGGACTGAGTCCAGAACTTTAAAGCTGTCTTTGTTACTGGCTGCTGCCACACGGCAGAACTAAAGCAGTTTGACACCTCTTTAACTGTTATGGCTCCATCCTGTGGAATACTGAGATTTGTCATTTGTCATGGCACTAGAGCTCTCTGACACAGAAGGCTAAATATCTTACAAAACTACAGATCCCAGAATTCCAAAGCATTGCACCATGGCAGTTGAAGTGGTGTCAAACTGCATCAATTCTGCAGTGTAGATACAGCCATGGTATTTTTAGATCAGTGGTGGGTAATTGATCGGGTCTAGGGGGACACCATTGCCTTTCAGGGGACATTGGGGGTCCCAGCCTCCACCAGATGTCCCAATTTTCATTTTTACTTATATGAAATAATTTAAAAGGTTATTGCCATGTTTTTAACACCTTCCTGGGCCTCTGAATCTGCACAATCTAACAAACAGGCAGACACTTTTAAATTACAGAAGAGATTTGACATAGTTTGCTCCTTTGCCTACAAAATACTTGAGGGAATATACCAAATAAAGCAAAATAAAAAATAAATTGTAACTCCTACATCACAAAAAGAGGAAGAAAGATTGGCATGAAAACAGTCAACCCAATAAACACTGAAATCAACATTATAAACTGAAAAGTTCCATGCGACTAAGGGTCATTACTGCCAGTCTGAAGTATAATCTAATCTCTTTAAAAAGGGAGTTAACTGAAATGCTGATGCAGAAAAGGACCTCTTTTGCATCCTCAACACCCTACTTGCCCTTGAGGAAGTGAGACATATAGCAGCACCTCTGAAAACAAGCACAAAGTACTGACAGGGTTACATGGACAGATGCAAATGTTTATATCAAGTTTCTTCATTATGTCTTGATCCCATGACATACTTGATGTTCCAGAAGAAAATTGGCCTTCTTTTATAGAATATTTCTATGCTTACATTAAAAATGAGTGGTCCCATTACTTTCTTTCATGGTAGAAAGTAGCTACCAGTTTTAAAGTACAGAAAGGAAAAGGATATGATTGTATTATCAATTCTCTTTTTATGTTTTATTAAGAAAGTTTTCTTAATTACAATGACATAGGCTGATCCCCCTATCAACTCTTTGTTGATATGCAATTGTTTTTATGTGGGGTTTTTTTCCCTTGAGATATGATGTGTTTCATGTGGATTATTTATTGTGTTTGTGTTGATTTATGTTTTATGTGTGTGATAACTCAATAAAGACATTTTTTAAAAAAGTAGTTACTAGTTTTAATCAGAACTGAAGCTTATAGTTTTCACAAAGCCCTCCATACCTTTCCCCAAATAATTAGAATAACTAATAATTAGAATAACTAATCCTTCTCCCACCCTTGTCTTGACTGGGCAAAAGTGTTTCAGAGGCATTGCACTTAGCCTGTCATTGAAGTGGAATTGTATTAACACTAACTCCCATTAGTACAAAATGCCAGGACAATTCCACCTCAATGACGGGACAACGACAAGATAAGCGCAACATCATCTGAAAGCCTTTCACACAATCACAGTGAACTGTGCTTTCTGGATGGGACAAATGTCCAGATAAGCATGATGTCATGTGAACATCCTTCCCACAATCGTGCGGAAAGGATGGGACAAGGATGGGACAAGGACAGAACAGCCCCCATTTGATAATCTCCATTGCCATACTAAGCCTCCCTTCCCCTGAATTACTGTAAAGCCACTGAAATTGCCCCAGACAGCCATTCCATGCTTCACATCAAGCAGGCAGAATCAGAAAAGCCTGGCTATATTCCTATAGCAAAATGCAAAATGATGACATTAGTTCTAAGATCTGCTAAACTCCTTCAGGGGGCTCAGCGCTGATATCATAATTTCACATTTGGAATGAAGATGTAGCCAGATGCTTCTCCGATCTTGCCTTCTCACTGTGAAGCATCAAGTAGCCATGTGGGTCATCTTCTGGGGCTTTTTCAGTAAGTGAGGAGGGGGGGATGTTTGGGTCCTGCAGGGGGAGGATACCAACCCCTGCTGTGCCTGAAAAGGGACATCTGCATATGTAACTGACACTTACGTATTTGTATGTCATAACAGAATTCTTGCCACTGAATGATATCAATTTATTAGACAGTTGGGATGGATTAAAAAATTCATTCAGTTCACATTTCATTTCCCCAAAAGCTTGTCAAAGCCACACTTCCTGAATCTGAATGCAATCTGGAATGTATTTAAACCTGGAAATCCATACCACCTGAAATTTGCAACGCAGCCCCCAAAAGCCTATATTTGAAATGCCATAGACCAAAAAAAGCATTTAAAAGCCCCTGTGCCTTTTAGTTAATATAAAAATTACTTGAATATATATATGTGTGTGTGTGTGTGTGTGTGTGTGTGTGTGTGTGTGTGTGTGTGTGTATATATATATATATATATGTTTGCTGTCCCCCAGTATTGCTGGAATGCAACTTTTATCATCCCTAACCATAGTACCATGTTGACTGTGATGTGAACTGGAATCCAATCATAAGAGGGCCACAAGTACCACATCACTGATTTAGGCTTTTTTATAACTGCAAACAACAGTGTTTGATGTGCATCAAACATTGGTTTACAGTAATATATTTGAAGAAATCTTTAAAAGCTCCTGCTTCAATAAATCAGTTAGTTTTACAGCTACCACTAGATTCCTCCTCCCCATGTTTTGCCTTCAACTTACCTGTTGATTTATGGTAATCCTATGAATTTCATAGGGTTTTCTTAGGCAAGGAATACTCAGAGATGGTTTTGCCAGTTCCACCCTCTAAAATATAGCCTACACTACCTCACATTCACTGGTGGTCCCCTATCAAGTACCAACCAGGGCTGATCCTGCTTGGCTTCCAAGATCAGATGGGATCTAGTGCCTTCAGTTTTTTTTTTACATTACCTGCTAAGGCTTTGTTTGAAAAATGCTTTTTCTTGGTGAGATGTTGATAATTCTGTGTTAGAAGAGATCCCTGCCTCCCACCCCCAAATTCCTACAAATTCCCAGGATTCCCAGGGGAAAGGGAATGACAGATAAATCAATCCAGCTTTTGTTGCACAGATATCACCCTTAGCCTCTAAGGCTTAGAGCAAATCACTTTGACTTATTAGAATTGTAAACTGAGCCCCCTCCAATGAAATATTACTGATGGGTTTTTAACAATTTATAAACATGTTAACACATTTTAAGAGCACCAAGCACAATAAAACATCCTACATCATTTAAATTCATTATCTATGGTTCACTGTAAGTCATGTGGCTGTGATTATGAAAACAACAAATAAGACTAGCAAAGGGGCTGGCCAGTTGCTTTAGAGACCAAACACACATCTAACTCACATATATAGATCTATTACTCTGTTTTAATATACAAGCATGGTTTTGTAGCACACTTAAAAGGTCAGCCATCTGGTTACATCTTCTCCATTCCGAACTGGAAAAGTAATTATTAGGAAGTATGAAACCACCTCTACAAATTTTTCAATCATCACCATAGAAGAGGCACCGTGAATTAATACTGAAACATCAGCAGGGGAAAACATCTCAATGGTCCACCTCATCAAATGCTTGAATGGTTATCCTCAATTAGCAGAGGAATGAATGCACAAACACACTCATGATTTTTGTGACTCGACTGGACCCTGCATAGCAATGTCACAGACCTATGTCTTGCACCCTACCCTGCCTGCTACAATTCTCGACTGTGTAAGAGCGCTGGGTGCATGCCAATTTATTATTTTTATTTTTATTTTATAGAGCACCATAGGCTTTACACAGCACTTCACAAAGCAAAACAATAAAAAACCAGATAAAAGCCTGCCTACGGTGTACATTCGGGCCCTTAGGGGCCTTTTCATACTACACATTTATAATATTATGATTCCACTTTAATGCCCATGACAACATCCAATAGAATCCTGGGATTAGAAGTTTAGGGAGAAATGTAGAGTTCTCAGCCAGGGAGCTCTTCCGGTGCCCTTGACCAAACTACAAAACCCAGGATTCCACAGGATTCAGCAATGAAAATGGAATCGTATTGCTATAATAGTGTCATATGAAAGTACCCTAGGATAATATTTTAGGCAAAACAGGCTTTAGTATATACCACTAAGACATCCACTCATTTTCCTGGTGCCACAAGACTAATTCAGCTGCCCAAATACTGCCTGTATCTATGTTCTTCTTTTCTAACAGCATGCATCTAAAATTGGATTTCTTTTTTCACAGCATGCAATGTAGTTCCAACTCGATACATCCTTAACCTCAGCACATACAACTGATTTTCACAAGGTGGGCCCCAGACCTTCTCTTCTCCAGCCCTCCCAGCAGCATAGTAAAATACTGCATTTGTGTGTGTGTGTGTGTGTGTGTGTGTGTGTGTGAGAGAGAGAGAGAGAGAGAGAGAGAGGGTGTAATATGTCATGATGGTAAAATGTGTGATGACTAGGGTCGTCTCCCAGCATCTGGATTCTGAAATCTAAACCAACACTGTCACTAGGTCACAGAACCAGCCTGTTTAGGTAGTGGACCTGTTACATCAAAGGTTTCAATCCCACTCTTACTTCCTACTAGAGTGGAATAATTCAATAAACAGAATTTACCTATATTTTGACTCTTGATTCAGTAGGTCTGCTGGAGCTGGAGCTAACCAATAGAATTCTGGCCAGAATGCACTTGCTGCTCAGTGGCAAGAAAAACACTCACAAGACAAGATGTAGCATTCCACCTCAGGGAACCAAGCTCATGGGGCAGTGAACTGCATACCCTACAACATTCCACAGATTAAAAACTGGCACATATGTGGCCACACAACATCATTGTATGGTCAAGATGGCAAAAGTTTCCAATGAGAAAGAACACATAAGAAGCTGCAGCAGTTTGCTTTTGCCTGGACCTGATGGGAGGGAGAAGATTCCATCCCTCTCCTCTTCTCTGTCTTGCTGTGTTAACTGAGGTCAGACTATTTTTGCAGTCTGAATTCAATCTGCAGCCATTAAAATAAGTGGAAGACAAAGGGTGGGACAAACAAAGGTGGGAGGAGGAGGGAGAAACTGGGACATTTGAAAAGCAGTTGAAAAAGTGGAATGACAGAGGAGTAATAGGGATTATCCCTTCCAAATCGGGATAGTCACACAGTATGGAACTGCACTCTAGCACCCTACTACCATCTATTAGGAGAATGAATGCCGGTACCTCTTATTCCCTTTGAGGAACACCAGGGTTTGGTGCCAAGGCAGAATCCTCTTCAGGGCCAACCTGCCCTCTATTTCATTCAATCTGAAGGGACCTTCACAGAGAGATTGAGAGAGGACAATTGGGAAGGCAGTTGCAGAAGCAAGGGGAGAAAAAGCCATTTGTTTTCCTGCACATTATACTGCCACTGCTTCTCAGGAACCAGGGCTAATGGACACCAAAAAAGCTTCTCCAACCTAACTGCCTTAGCCAAGCAGGTTTTTCCCTCCATGGCCTGCCCTCCATACAAATTATTTCTCAAGCCCTGCTAGGGTAAACAACTGCACCATGGGGAGGGGGGGATGTTTAAAGAAAAATATCATTGAACACCTAACATCAATGTGAACCAGTGGGGTTTAGGGGCCCACAAATCATGACTGGTCTTATTAGCCAAAATTATTTCTACTAGCCAGCAAGAATACATACACAGAACAACTTTCCCTTTCCACCCGCCCAGTGGCATTCTGCAATGAATTATGACGGGCTAATAGTTCACTCAAAATTATTCCATATAATCCAGAGTGCTCTGCAAAAAAGTTACAGTTACACCAAAGGAGTGATGTCATTCCCTTTTAAATTAAAAAAAGAGTAAAGGTATCCCCTTTGACATGACTGTCAAGTTGTAACCGACTGTAGGGGGTAGTGCTAATCTCTGTTACTAAGCTGAAGAGCCAGCATTATCAAAGACAACTCTGTGATCATGTGGCCAACATAACTGCACAGAACGATATTACCTTTCCACCAAAGTGCTACTGATTTATCTACTTGTACGTTTGCATGCTTTCAAACTGCTAGGCTGGCAGAAACTGGGACTAGTGACAGGAGCTCACTCCGTCACATGGCACTTGGGCATCGAACTGCCAACCTGCCAATATTGCAGTTGTCATTGTCAGCATCTTAACTACTAAGCCACCATGTCCCATTTTAAACTACAATTTATTTTAACTGCATTTTAATGTATTTTTAATGTATTTTAGTTGTAGTTTAATATATTTTAATTGTAGTTTAATATATTTTAAACTATAATTGTAATATACAAAAAACCAATTGTTAGTTAGTTATGTGAGTATGAGTTACATCCAAGCTGTAGAATATTGCTGAAACACAAGGAAATCAAACAAATATTCAGCAGGCCCCCCAAAACACCTGATATTTTATGCTCTGGATACCCAATATGAAAAAGAACTGCAAGGAAGAGAGATCTGTTCTCCATGGGATGCAGTTATTCCACTTTGGGGTTTATCAGACAAGGGAAATTGGAAGTATAATCCAATGGCAATCCGAACGCAATCATGGGGTTTAACGTTATTACATGATAGACTACCACATGCAATTTCAGGCAATGAGCAGTCCAAACGCAATCATGGGATTTCACGTTATTGCGTGATAGACTACCACACACAATTTCGGGCAATGGCAAGCAATTTTTGGG
Organism: Sceloporus undulatus; assembly: GCF_019175285.1. Taxonomy (NCBI): domain Eukaryota; kingdom Metazoa; phylum Chordata; class Lepidosauria; order Squamata; family Phrynosomatidae; genus Sceloporus; species Sceloporus undulatus. Next base: position 125,640,009 of record NC_056522.1, on the reverse strand, counting down.
CAACGGGAAGTCATTTTGAATGCAGTTTGAATTCACGTAAATTCGCTGAACTACCAAATTCACATGAATGCGTTCTGGCCCCACTTTCTTTTCATTCGAAATTAAGCGGAATTCCTCACATGTGATAAACTCCAATGAAGCCTCTATAGAGGTGAACGGATAGTACTCAATTTTATTTTTGAATTCAGTTTGCCATCACTACAACCAGCCTAGTCAGGGACAAAGATGTGAAAGCCTGTGGAGGTGGTGGGGAGATGGAAAATTTGGTGGCAGGCAGAACCCTGCCTCCTTTTTTCCATGAAGACTTTTTTTGTTGTTCAGAAAATTTGGGGAAAAAATGGCATATGGAGTATTATCTTTTTGAATGTGGAATACAATGTTTAAGACTAAGCATTAATATATTCATTGACCTCACATGTTATTTCTAAAAAAAACCAATAACAACTATGTAGCAGGTGGAATTTAATGTAAGGCAGAGTAGTGGTCTGCAGACCAGTGCCAGAGCCCTTGGCTGCCAGTCTATGGTGAGTTTCCAGGAATGAAAAAGTTGTAGTTAATGGACACAAATATAGTACTTCTGTGAGCTATATGGGGGAGGGGGGGACTAATTCCCTTTGAAAAGCAGTGATATACAGTATCTGATCATTGTAATTCCTGGTCCTGGTTTCTTTTTCTCTGTTCTTTTTGTGGGAATAAGTGCTGTTGGACACTGTGGAGAACGAGATGAGAGAAAATAATTTTCTTTGTTTTACTAATTTTGGTTGTGTTTTTTTGTTCTCAGTGTTTTTTGCTTGATTCTCATAAGCTGAAAAAAGGAAAGTGGTTCCATATTGTTTGGGTACTTCCTTATAGTTAAGACGCTTTTACTGCTCATACTTAGATGGGAGACCACCAATGAATATCAAGTGCTGTAGACTATATTTCAGAGGAAGGAACTGGCAAAACCACCTCTGAGTATTCCTTGCCTAAGAGAACCCTTATTAAGAGAAATTCATTGTCACCAGAAGTGAGCAGGAACTTGAAATCACATAAATACACAATAGTTACAACAGGTGACTATGTAAGATTGAAAAATGGTAGAGGGCAAGAACTCATGGATGCAAACAGACATGCAAAAAACCTATTCGGATAGCAGTGCTGAATTACAGTGCTAGAACTTTTTTTTCTATTTCTCTCAAGAACAGTAGAGAGACTAAAGAACCTCAAAATGGAGAAAAATATGCAAAGTGTTGCCATAGTTTTTGCGTGTCAGGAAGGGCTCCTGACTACTTGCTGTATCAGGAATTTTAATTGCTAGAGACAACATGTTTGATTTCTCCTACAAAATAAATAGGAATGTTGTCCTATATAGTCCAGCACTCGTTCCATTCAGATTTTCAGAAGTAACCAAAAGTAGCCATTTAGTTAATTTAGCTACTTTTTTAAAAAGTAGCAGAAACAAATTAATTATTTTGGGGGTTTGGAACTATACCATTAACTAATTACTTTTTCAGCTCTGGCTTTCTTTACATGTGGTACATTGGTGGCAATATTTTCTGTTAGTTCAACTGTTAACGTGTGGATAAAAAGGCTTATTTCCAATCTGCCACAAATTGTTTCTGATTTAGAAACTGCAGTTTCCCTTCACAGATGCACACAACACAGTTTTTTTTTAAATCTAATCAATGTGATATCAACAGAACACTTGCATTTAGAGTGAATTAAAGATGCTAGCTGTGTTTTCCTTTCCAATCAGCAGAAATGTCTCACTAAAGTTAATTAATGTTAAAAAGATTGAAATGTGATTATGCAAGATCCAGCTAAAAAGACCTTCGTAAAGGTTACTGCTTGTACTGACACCTAAGCAAGGAACCAAAGCATGTCATAAAATGCATTGCACTGATGGATAGTTACGAAGAATTGAATACATTTAAGACCTGAGCATGGAAGTTGTCCTGCAATGGTGATATGCTAGCTTTTTCCAAAATGTCAAAAACAAAAACAAAACAAAAAAACCCTAGCTTTTTCAAAAATGTCAGTTTAGTTCTCATTGCTGAGTGAACTGTTATATTTGATTATACTGTTTTAAGACTCTCTTTAAAACCAGAGCAAAAAGAAGAGGAAAGGCAGAAGAGGTGGGGTGGGAATGTAGCAGTGTCTTTAAGACTAACTGGATTTTGTTTCTGCATGAGCATTCATGGATATAAATCCACTTCTTCAGATGCAGTACAGAGTGAAACAGAGTATATAAATGAACAGGTGGGACATATGGGCTAAGCAAAGGAGAGAGAAGGGAGAATCTATGTCTGTGAAGTATGCTTGTTCAATATCACTGAATATTACTGATGTATCTTTCTCTATCCATTTATCTAGGTATACAAACATACCCAAATATAATGCTCTTACAACAAACAAGCTATGGTAAAATTGTCTTAGGGCTGTCATCAAATGGTAATCAGATGTTTATAAAATATCTTACTTTATAAACAATTAAATTATTACAGTTGCCCCTCTGTTTTTGTGGACTTGGAGTCCGCATCCCTCAGAAATATGCAAGGGGCAAATGGAGGGCAACACAATAGGGGGCACACCTGAGGTGCGTGTGCAGAAGCACACACAGAAGCGCAGCACCATTGGAGTCAATAGGGACTGCTATATCACTGCTATATCAGTGATTTTTTGTTTTTGTGGGGGAGGGGTCTGGAGTGGATCCCCCACAAAAATGGAGGGGTGACTGTATTATTATTATTAATAGCAGCAGCAGCAGCACATAAGGAGAGCGGTTCTAGTCTAATCTTACCCATGGCATGCTATGTATAGAAGCTATGGGTTTTTTTTGGGGGGGGGGGGGTTGTTTTTTTTTCTCTCTCTAGGATAAAGTATCAAAATCCAGGAATGATCTTGCCACTTGAAAAGCATGGTCACAAACAAGTCAGGCTTGTTTCTTATGCATTACTTAAGAGCAGACCTATTGTTACCGAGTTTGGTTTTATATAAATTTTGGGTGCCAAGTGATCAAAAATCATGACCCCTGACTGACACCATCACAAGCCGCCATTACCACGTAGCCAGCCAGCCTTGCTGGACTTGGTCACAGAAAAAGGTAGATTTAAACCTTAAGCAAGCAGTTCTGGGAGTTGCCCTACATGTTTCGCTGGCAGCCCAAAGAGAAGAAGACAAAGAAGTAGCCTCTCTCCTAATGAGCGAGTGATTATCTTAAACAACTCTGCCATCTAGATATTTGTCCTCCCCTGAAAGTGTCAGACCTCTTCTTTGTGTAAGTTTCAGCTTAGACAAAAGATAGCCATTAAGACCTTTGTTCACCAGGTAGCCATTGCCTGAGGATACGTTTTGCAGTATAAATAGGACCTAGATTTCTGCCCTCATTGGGCTTGTCGAACTGAAGTTCCAAACCTCAAAACCTTGCTTGTAGAGCTGCTGCTCCAGGCTTGAGTTCCCCAAGCCTTGGGCTCCGCTGAAATCACTTGAGCTAAGCCAATGCTCACTGTCTCTCTCGGGCCTCTAAGTTAGCTTTGCCCGCCGGAACTCAGCTCCTAGCCACCGTGGTTGCCACTTGCTTTCCCCTTTCTCTGTGGCCGTGTCTCATCATCCCCCATCACTCACATCCGTTGCTTTGGAGAAGACTCCTAAGGTAAATATTTCAATGGTGCCTCTTTCCTTTACCCCCAAACTCTCCCCCTCCCTTGCTTTAGCATTGAATGTGTGTGTGCGTGTGTGATCCCTTTTGTTGTGTGGCTTTAATAAATGTTTATATTTTAATTGCACTTCCTTTGGCATTGGAGTCTCTGTTTCTTGGGGGTTGGACTAGATGACCTCTGGTATACACATAGGGACACGATCCGCTGTGTGCGTTGTTAGGACACGCCTCTCGTAAATTTGAGCTAATTAAATTCCCCTAATTCGATTCTTCCTAACATTTTGCAAACCTGAATAAGCCCTAATGAAAACAGTGGGACTTCTGAACGAGACTTGGCAGCACATATTCACTTTACATTCCATACTTGGGTGCATACAGCAGAGTATAAAAAGCATGTGCCTCTTGTCTTGTGAAGGATGCAATATACAAAATTTGGCACCTGCCCATTGACATTCAGGAAAAAAGCAAATGGGTAGGAAAGAAGCCTTCAGCATACTTTTAAGGGATATGTGTCAAACTTTCTGTCCAAGAGACTTGACAAGAGATACATGTGTAGTACCACAGTTTCAGATGCTGACTTGTTCTCACTGCACAATAATGAAAACAAGCTATCATTCTGAGGTAAGACAAATTCCTTATGAAGAAAAGCAGTTTCAGATCATGGCATCTTACTGCTCTTGAACCATGCCAGCAAACCCCCGCGTAGAATTAGGATTTACTCAGACCTCTCAGGTGAAAGTCCAACTCTCTGCCCTCTGATTCTCAATTCCCCATTTCACAGTTTTCTACCTGTCACGTCACTATATCCTTTATAACAGTCAGCATGGCTTACCATGGATTGTGTTCCTCGTGTGGATGATGTAGTAACTGGTGTGATGGTGATGGTACTTGTAACTTTGCTTGCTCCAGGCCTTGCGGACACATTATTCCTGGGAGAACGAAGGACAGTCCCAGTCATAGCCTCCTTCTCTGCTGCTACATTCATAGGTCTGACAGTAATCACAGGGCTTGTTCCCTCTTGAACAGCACCAGATGAGCGCTTAAACTGGGAGCCCAAGTGGATATGAATTTTGTTGTCCTCAGTTGTTATAATGTTCGTGTTAGCACTGTACTTCCGGACTGGAGTTGGGACAGTTTGTTTTTCTGGAGTCACTCTGAAAACAGCTCTCCCCATGGTCATGTCTTGTGATTCAGGTGACACAGTAATTTCTGCTGGTGCTGCAGAGGTAGACACAGTCATTATCTGAATGGGGGACACTGGCCTTTCTGTGAATGGAGACTTGGCACTCTCTGAGGATTTCTCCCTAGAGAACGTAGTTATTGTCACCGGAGACATTGCTCTCTCTGGGCCTCCAGGGTTCTCACCTCCTTTCCCTTTTTGTGATGTGACATGAGGAGAGGGAATGATAGTAATCCGTGGTTTCTGATTCCCCAAGGTAGGAATAACAGTGGTGCTAGAGAAGAAATCTTCAGCTGTTGGGCTTGTAATCTCCAAAGTAGCGGTGCTGTTCTCATGATCTGGAGTTACACGGATATGAAGAGGCTGTCCCTGCTTTGGAGAAAGTACAACCTCTCCTGGACGTTCTGGGCTTGTTTGTATTCTGGCCCCTTTATCCTGGTTGGCCTGAGAACCATTTTCTCGTTTTTTCATCCATGGAATCCAGGATTTTCTCATGGTAAGCTCATTTGCTGCAGGAGGATATCTATCAAGCACTGATGACCTCTCAGTGGGTTTTTTAAGCCCAACCTGCCGAAGATTGCTCATGATGTGGTTCTCCTCCTGGAAGGATTTCCTAATGAACACAGCAGGTGTTTCCTCTTCTGCTGCCTCAATGCTCATTGCATCAGTTTGCACTCCTGTGGATGTCACAGGTATGTCCACCATTCTTCTACCATTCATGCTGGGTCTCAGGGCTCGGCTATAGCGCTTCGACAGCTCGAGCTCTTTTGTTAATGTCAGCACCTCCTGCCCCATGACTTTGTTTTTATTTTCTTCTTCCAGAAACCTTTGCTGAAGGACTGAGTAATCCACTTGGAGCTGAGAAAGCTGGTCTTCTTTGTTCATTAGCTCATGAATTTTCTCTTTGAGAGCCTGCACTTCAGCTTTCAAGTCTTGGCTTTTAGCTTCTTCCAGCCGGAACCTTTGCCTCAGCTCTGCCTCCTGACTTACAGCCTCCCCCTTCTCTATTGCTTTGTTTTTAGCAATCTGGAGCTTCATTTCTTCCAGCTGCTGAGAAAGGAAGTTAGCTTTGTCCTGCTCAGTCCTAAATTTCTGCTCCAGTTGATCATATTCATCCTCCGTCTTCATCAAGTCTCCTTCAACCACTTCCAGTTGCTTGAGACGCTTTTTCAGTCTTTCAATTTCAGCCGTCAGCTCTTTAATCTTGTTATCCTCTTGTCCACTAAGCCCTGGTCCTTTTCTAACTCGATCTCTAGCTATTTCTCTTTCTACCTTCTCTATGCCATCAATTCTTTTCTTTAACTGATCCACTGTACAGCTCAGCTCAGAAGATTTTTCCTCTTCATTCTTCAGTTTGCCAATTAATTCATCTCTTTCCTTTGTCAAACTGGACACTTTTTCCTCCATCTCAGATTTCAACTTCAAAAGCTTTTTGCTTTCATCTATGAGTTTCTCAGTCACTTCCATAACTTTGCCTTGCTCTACCTTAAAATTCTTATTCAAGCCCTCAACTTTCCTCTCTTCCTGCTTTATCTTATCTACCATGTTTTTCCTTTCATCCACCAGCATGACAGTAAAAGACTTCAGCTTTGTCAGGTCATCTTTTAAGATCAGTTCAGCTTTTTCCAACTTATTTTCTGAAGACTCCAGATCCTTTATCCGTGTCTTCAACACTTCTAACTCATTGATCAAGTCTTTGGTTAAGCTTTTTTCTTTTTCCAGGTTCAAGCGCAACTGAGTGCATTCAGATTTGCTTTTGGTGAAAGCCTCCTCCAGCCGCTCCAGTTCCGACATCCTCTTTTGTAGTTTCTCCACTTCAAGCTTCAGTTCCTTGCTGTGGTGCTCTTCCTCTTGCAGCTTCTTCTTAAGCTCTTTACACTGAGATTCAGTTTTTGTGATCTCCTCATCCTTGCCTTCCATTTCAAGCACTCGCTTACGGAGGTTTTCCACCTCAGCCATCAAACTGGAGTTCCCACATTCCCCTTTAGCTATTTTGTCTCGCAGTTCCTGAAGCTCCTCTTCAGTCTTCTGAAGGCTTTTGTTGGTTTCTTCAAGTTCCTCAATTCTGCGGGTTAAACCAACTAGTTTCAGCCTGAGTTGTTTGTTGTGTGATTCCTGACTGACCAATTTAGCTGTCATCTCCTCATGCTCTTGGGAAAATGATGATGTCTTGTGTTCAAGTTCTGCCTCTATTTTCATGAGTTTTTGCCCATCTTCTTTGGCTTTGGAACTTAAAATTTTAAGTTTTTCCTCTTCTTCCCTTAATCTCTGAGTTAAATCTTGAATCTTCTGGGTTTGCTGATCAAGTTGCTCAATGTGCATCTGTCTCTCATCCACAAGCATGAGTGCAAAGGACTTAAGTTTGACTAATTCTTCTCTTAGTTTGTTGATCCTTTTTGCATGCTCTTTATCTTTGCGGGCTTGGTAGACCTTTTCTTGTTCAAGAAGCTTCTTTAATCTGAGGAGATTAAAAAATGCACATAGGGTCATACACTTCTTTTCTTAAAATAACAGTAACAACTTTAAATCCTGCTTCCTAAAAACTATTTTTGTCTTTAGGCACTATTACATGTAAGTGCTTTCAAAGATTTATAGTTGCCATAGGTTGCAGTGTGCTACTTCTCTAAGGGTAATAGTGGGCAAGGCGTCTTTAAAAGAATGCACAGGCTTATTCCCTTTAGACTTGTGTGTGCTGCCTTACATCTTTGACATGAAAGGACTGAGAGCAAATCCTCCTGATTCAAAGAAACTGTAAAAATAAGAAATGAAAAAGATGATCTAATAATGTTCAGTCAGTAAGCTAAAGGATATTCCATGAATTGCTGTTTATACAGTAATTTATTGTATGCCTCTGTAAATTAGGTACAAGGGTACAACAGTGGAAGAGGCTGCTCATTTTGTGTACTACTTGTGGACTTCCCATAAGCATATGACTGGCCATGGTGAATACAGAAGGCCACACTAAATAGGCCTTATGTTTGAGCCAGAGACACTCTTCTTATGCTACCCAGTCCTGTTCAAATCCACTCTTTCCAGTAATACAGCAATGTAAGACCAAAACATTTTTTTATAATTCCCCATCTCTTTAGACTAGTTATGCACCAATGATTACATGACTGCACACCAAAATTGTCTAGTGTGTTAAGAGCCAAAAGTTAAATCATTAAAGTTTTGAGTTCAATTCCAGTTCAGATTCATTTGGGTGTATAAAACTCTTTGGCTTGGTTCCAGCTGAGACCGTAACTTGGATCAGTAAACCAGTTCAAAGTCAGACACAGTTTGCACAAATCACTAGATTAATTCATACTACTGCAATACAGCAATTCAAAGACAAATACAAAAGATACATATTTTAAAAATATAGATTTCTCAAATATGCTGTTTTCATAAATGAGGAATACACAAGCTTTGCTGGATAAGATTAAAGGTTTATCTAGACCAGAATGGCTAACAGGATCATCTCCTACCAATGGTCGGTGGCAGTGGTTCTCAAGCTTCCTAATGCTGTGACTCTTTAATACGGTTCCTCATGTTGTGGTGACTCCCAACTATAAAATGGATAGAGGAGTGGTGTTTCAGTTCCTAGGACCATCAGAAATATGTGTTTTTCAATTATTTTAGGTGACCTCTGTGAAAGGGTCATTCAATCCCCCAAAGGGGTTGCGATCCACAAGTTGAGAACGGCTGCTCTAAGGTCTCTAGAAGAGAATTTTCAGGCATCTCAATTATCCCAGGAGTTGTCTACAGTCACCTCACATTTGCCCCACCTACTCATAAGAAACTGGACTCAAACTGTACTGACTGCCACACATTTCACTTCTCTTGCACATACACACAGAATGGAAGCTCCCCAGCAGCATGGGTGAGGGGGTAGCCCACTCTGACCCCTCAACATTGATCTAATGGCTGGGCTCAGCTGGGAAGAAAGTGGCCACAACCACCGTAAAGGCTCCATTGCTGGCAACTGCAGTGAAGGAGATGGACAGCCTTATGCTCCACAGTATAATAGGGGCTAATGCTAGTTCAGAATATGCTCTCCCTCTTCATCTCTTCTCTTCCCCAAGTGAGCAAGCTAGCAAATGAGTGAATGAGCAAGAAAAAGCACACACAGCCAGGTACCCCAACCCTTGCAAATACAGAGGGACAACTGCATGTAAAAAAAGTTTTTAAAATACTAAATAAACCTCCATTTCAGAAGCCCTGCTAGCCTTTGGTTACTATTCCCTGAACAAGGGAGCGGAGTGGCAACACACAACAAATTTGCTAGACTAATCCTACCTCCTCAGTTAGACCATGCCACCTCCAATTTCACCAAGATTATGACACATATGTTAAAAAAAATCAATTTTTTCCTAAAAATATGCAGAGTAAAAAAGTGAGTTTTAAAAACTTGTATTAATGCCTAAAAGGGCTTTCAGTGCAAAACTTTTGGGTGACACAAATCTACCCCAGCCTTATGCATAGATATGCCATATCCTTTAACCTGTGATGCAACTTGGGATAGTGCAGGAAGCTTTGTGCACAGAGGTTTTACATTAGTAAGGCACTTTTCAGGATGTACAGAACATTCACAAATTACATCACCATTAAACATTTACCTAAGTGAACTGGTTTTCACTTACTGTACCTTGATTTCAGATAGTCCACCCTCCCCCACCCAAAAAAAAAACCTTTAAATTATTATTATTTTTTAAAAGCAGAGATCTATCATCTTTTAATTATGGTAAAACTTTGCATTTGTTGGACCAAAGCAGGAATCCAGACATGATGTAATGGTTAGATTGTTGATGATAATTCAAGAGCTCTTGTATTAAGGCCCCACTGAGCTGTTGAACTAGACTCATGACACTCCTTTAGATGTGCCTACTTCACAGATTTTGTTGTGACCATAAAGTTGGGAGTAAGAGGGCATGTCTTCCTGGGCAAAACTGATCTGGTTTCTCCCTGCCCTTGTGTTGCCCTATCCAGACAACACAGGGCCAAAGGACCAATTTGGCTGTGAACTATCCATATAGGGGAAGAGCAGTCTTGCAGCAAATCCTTTATCCTTTCCTTAATCTGCATTTGAAAAACTCGTCATTTCTTCCAGATCTTCCCAGAAAATGCAGAGCATTCTGGCTGTGCCACCTGCCACTGCCACAAGTCATTCCTCTGAGATCAGAATGAGGCACCCAGCCATGTGTTCAACACTGGGAACCTAATTTTCAGGCTCAAAAAAAATGCCATATGTCAGTGATAGGTGACACAGTGGGATGCTGTGTAGACAAACACCCAGCATCACTCTGAAGTGCCAAGTGCCAGCTTTGGGTCCATGATGCTCCAGAAGCAGCTCAGAGTCTTTTAATTGTGTTTTATAATGTTATGTTGTAATCTGCAGTCGGTTTTAAGGAGGGGGATAATGGGATTATGTAATTTTAGTTATGCATGGAACTATGTACAGTGGGCACTTACCTTACGCAGGGGATCCATTCTGGATCCCCCCACGTAAGGGGAATTCCGCATATGCTCAAGCCCCATTCAAAAGAATGGGGCTTGTGCCTGCAGCGTGGTATGGCGCACGCACCATTACCCCTTCCAGGGCACGCTGAACCTTCTTCTGGCACAGCTTTCAATGTATGCTGAAAGTGTTATCAAGTTTGGTTTTATATAAATTTTGGGTGCCAAGCGATCAAAAATCATGACCCCTGACTGACCCCATCGCAAGCCGCCATTATCCCAAAGGCGAGCTGACCACGTAGACAGCAAGCTTGCTAGGCTTGGTCACAGGAAAAAAAAGGTACATTTTAAACCTTAAGCAAGCAGTTTTGGGAGTTGCCCTACAAGTTTCGCAGGCTGCCCAAAGATGAGAGGACAATAGAGGCAGCCTCTCTCCTAATGAACGAGTGATTGTCTTAACAGTTCTGCCATCTAGAAATTTGTCTTCCCCTGAAAAGTGCCAGACCTCTTCTTTGTGTATCCATTGTGTAAGTTTCAGCTTAGACAAAAGATAGCCATCAAGACCTTTGTTCGCCAGGTAGCCATAGCCTGAGGATACGTTCAGGGGTATAAAAGGACCCCGATTCCAGCCCTCAGTGGGCTTGTAGAGCAGAAGTTCCGAGCCTGATACCTTGGTTGTAGAGCTGCCGCTCCAGGCTTGAGTTTCCCGAGCCTTGGGCTCCGCTGAAACGCTGAAATCACTCAAGCTAAGCCACAGCTCACTGTCTCTCGGGCCTCTAGTTAGCTTTGCCTGCTGGAACCCAGCTCATAGCCACCACAGTCGCCACTTCCTTTCCCCTTCCTGTGGCTGCGATCCACCATCCATCCTACATCGCATCCGACTTCCTGGAGAAGACTTCCTTCCTTTACTCCCTTCCTTCCTTTACTCACCCCTCCCTTGCTATAGCATTGAATGTGTGTGATACCTCTTGTTGGGTGGCTTTAATAAATGTTTATATTTTAATTGCAACTCATTGGCATTTTGAGTCTCTTTCTCTCTGGTGGTGGACTAGATGACCTCTGGTATACACTAAGGGACAAGATCCTGTGCGTGCATTGTTAGGACACACCTCTCGTAAATTTGAGCTAATTAAATTCCCCTAATTCGATCCTTCCTAACAAAAGCCACGTAAGTCATAGTTTTTTGTGAGTTTTTCGGGCTATGTGGCCTGTTCTAGAAGAGTTCTTCCTGACATTTCGCCAGCATCTGTGCTAGCACGTAGGTCATGCTCGCATATAATGCAGGCACACTGGTATTTTAAGTATGTATTTTCACTTTATAACCTGCCTCAATCATATGGAGAGGTGGGATAAAAATAAAATTCATTATTATTATTATTATTATTATTATTATTATTATTATTATTATATTGCCAGTGGACACCCAACCAGAATCATCTATACCATCTTAGTGCATTAAAGGAATATGGAATACAAATAACCAAGTGCTACAGGGACTGTGTAACTGCTATCCATGTGTACTTCCCTACTGAACATACCAGATTCAATGTGAAGGCTTTCACAGCCAGCATCCACAATTTTTTTCTGTTTTTTTTCCAGAACTCTTCCAGAACATGGCCACACAGCCTGAAAACCCCACAAAAACTACACCAGATTCAGTTTAGTTCCCCTGAAATAGCCAGCTTTATTATTCTGTACAGTGAGTAGCAGGAAATACTTCCCCATTAAACCCTCTAAAAACTGAAATTCAGATAATATGTTTACGTTTCATTTATCCAAGATATTATAATTTTTTTGGAAAGCTGTAAGATATTTTTATAATTCTGATTTTAAGGCCTAACATGTCAAACCACTCTGGATTTTTAAACTAAATAATCGCATTCTGAAAAAAGATACACAGCTAAAATCTGTGTCAAATTATTGAAGAAATAATCAAACAGGAAACTGACTTGTGTGTTATTAAGCTTATGCAAAATGCTTTGCAATCAAATTCATTTCCATATCCAGAAAACACTTTCAGTAGAGAACAGTTGCATGATTATGATTTGCTTGTAAGTTTCAGGCATTTTACTACACAGGAATGCTTTCCATTCAGGAAAATTGTGCAGTATGAAGGCGCCTCTCTTACCAGCCAGCCATGAAACTTGCTGTCACCTCCCCTCGGGAGCTATCCAGCATGGGTTCTTAAATGCATGTGTCCTGCACAATGTGTTTTCAAGTGCTTTATTATATTCCTAATTGTTTCCATGCAAAAGATACTCTTATGCAGTTACATCACACTGTAGTTTCACATCATCATCAATCACTTCAAGTGTGCTTAAAACTGTATAAGCACTTAGCAAAAGATAGCAATTCATGATCCTCACTCACACACTTAGATCTGAATAAGCCACTCAGCCCCACAAGATATTTGTTCAAGAGCATAGAGTTCCCTATCACTCTACCCACCACCCACAATACATAGTCACCAAGAACTCATAATTATCAATGAAATCCCGGCGCCACCCTGCTTCAAAAAAGTGGAGGTGGTGGAGGGTTAACAAGGGCTGCATCTACACTGCAGAAACAATCAGTTTTATACTGTGTCAACTGTCATGGCTCCATCCTATGGAAACCTGGGAACTGCAGTTTGCTGTGGCACACAAGCTCTCCGATAGAGAAGGCTAAATATCTTACAAAACTACAATTCCCAGATTTCCACAGCATTGAGCCATGGCAGTTAAAGTGGTGTCAAACTGCATTAATTCTGCAGTGTAGATGCAGTCAAGATTTTCACAAATTACAGGGCATTCCAACTTACTCCCTGTCCTTTTGGGGAAGAACACAGGTATCCAGATCAAATGCTTTAGGTATGTTTTTAAAAGCTTAATAGTGTACAGCACCATTTTCTCAGCATCCCAACATGCAGCTGACTTGAAATTTTTTAGGAAGGACAGTTCAGAAAAGGATAGATGTCACTTGCTAATTAGCTTGCTGTTCACCGCTATGATCTTTGGAATAGCGGTATATAAATAAAAAACAAAAAAAATTCTAATGTGCATTTAGGTGCGCATCTAATTTATACTCATGATTCCTGATCGAGGAAGTACTGCGCATGAAGGAACCTGCTAATATAAATCTATCTCCTTAGGACTTATGCAAGATGCACTTCTTTTAATTTTGACTCATAATGATACCAACCAAAAGATATTGTTCTTTTCCTCTGTAATTAATTTGTGTGTTAAAGAGTTTGTGTGTATGTGTAAAAAAAAAAAAGGAGAAAGTAGTAGAACAGGTGGTGAAATGGCAACTACAACACCTAGACTCCCTCAGTAAAATTCTGTGCATAAAGCAGGGTAATTTTATAATGGAAAGCTCAGGTAGCAGCAGCCTTTACTACTGTGTTGCCCTCTCTCAAAAACCTTGCCTAATTTCTTAAATGCAGACCCATTTCTTCAAAAGCCACCTAGTTTTATTGCCTGCTGAAAGTTTCTGTCATCAGCCACACTAAGTAAATACAATCTACATAAATATGTTGTTGTTGCTGGTTGTGTGCTTTCAAGTTGTTTCTGACTTATGGTGACCCTTAGGCAACCGTATCACGAGGTTTTCTTGGCAAGATTTGTTCAGAGGGTTTTGCCACTGCCTTTCCCTGAGGCTGAGAGTGTGTGACTCATCCTAGATCACCCAGTGGGTTTCCATGGCCAAGCGAGGTTTCAAACCCTGGTCTTCAGAGTCATAGCCCAGTGCTCAAACAACTATACTCTGCTGACTCTTTTTTAAGTAAATATAACTACAGAAATGCCGGAGCTAGGGCTCAGTGCTCATTCAATTCAGGAGGAGGATGAAAAGAAAAGAGGGAAAGAAGGAGGAAGAGGTTTAACTGAAACCTTTTCTGCTGTGTTGATTCTCTAACATAAGGAAAGCTGCTGTGCTATGCAACCCTGATACAGTGTTTACAAGTCTGCCAAATTCGCTTAGCCTTTCTATATAAACTGTATATACAGTACAAATGTAGGTTTATTTGTAACATCTACATCAAAAATTAATACATGCCTATAAAATGAAACACATTTACATACTGTATACATTTACTGTATAAATATGTTTCATTTTATAGAAATTGATTAATATCTAGATGTAAAATTAACATACTTCTATAAAATGAAACATATTTATGTCCAGTACACATTTACTGACAGCCTAAATCCTCTACAGGAGTCAGACTATGTCTGATCGTGCAAGCCAAGCAGGGTCATCCCTGGTTAGTAATTGGATGGGAGAGCACCAAGGGATGCATGGTGCTGTGGGCTATATTTCAGAGGATGGGACTGACAAAGACACCTCTGAGTATTACTTGTCTAAGGAGTTTATCACACGGGAGGAATTTCTCTTAAGTTCGGATGAAAAGAAAGTGGGGCCAGAACACATTCACGTGAATTTGCTAGTTCAGCAAATTTACATGAATTCGAATTGTGTTCGAACTGACTCCCCATTGCCCGAAAATAGCTTGCCATTGCCTGAAATTGTGTGTGGTAGTCTATCACGCAATAACGTTAAACCCCATGATTGCATTCGGATTGCCACTGGATTATACTTCCAATTTCCCTTGTCTGATAAACTCCAAGGAAACCCTAGGAAACCCATGGGGTTGTCATAAGCTGCCCAGCAATGTAAAGGCACATTCACTACACATACATTTACTGGGTAAGCAAAGCTCTAGATCAAGTATCACCTAAGCCATGCATGTCTTCAGTGACTTAAGGCATTTCTTACCCTGCATCCTTGATTGATAACGTGGAAATAGTCATACTGGCCTAACTTATGGGGCTGCCATAATGTTTAATTTTAAGATATGTCTTTAAAAAGTATGTGAAGCCCTTTGGCTCAAGATGCACCACTGCAATAATTCATTATTGTAAGTATACTGAATCTGATAGGATCCAGAATAAAATTATCATAAAAACTGATTTATATGAAAGCAAGAGATAATCAAATATTTGAAAGAGATTCATTTAAATATTGAGCATTTTGTCACATTTTGGAATAATGAATCTCAGAATCACACTTGGCCGTTCCCTTTGTTTTTATTAGTTTGAATTTAGGAAACAGAAAGATGATCTATTTAGTATCATTATTAGCTTTGTGTCCTCACCATATTTATGATTATGATTATGATTTTAAACACACACACACACACGGTATTCAGCCTACATGTGCCCCATGTTTGTTTTTAGGAACCTGCTTTAAGATCTTTTGCATTCTACCTCAGCTCCATCATGGGACTCAAGGTAACGTACATGTGAGGATTCCCATGTTGTCTCCTGTCCAATCACTGAGTGTATCGACACTGTAGAAATAATGAGGGTGTATCTATACTGTAGAAATAATGCAGTTTGACACCACTTTAAGTGTTATAGCTCAATCTTATGGAAACCTGGGATTTGTAATTTTACAGAGTCTATAGACTTCTCTGCCAAAGTGCTCTGGTGTGTCACAAAACTACAAATCCCAGGATTATGTAAAATGGAGCCATGGCAGTTAAAGTGGTGACACACTGCATTATTTCTACAATGTAGACGCACCCTGAGACCTACTTAGCAGCAGCAACACAACTTACAGTATGCTTAGGGCTGATGTATAAAATTAAACCTTTCAAGGAAGCACACTTTATTCTGCTAAAACAAAAGAAATGTCAAACAATTATAAACACAAACACTATTTCAGTCTCTGTTAAGATATTTTGCGAAGCCATTAAAAAATCAGTTCAGTTGATATATCGCCTTTAAAAAAAAAAAAGTCAGAGCTGACAAATTGCCCTATTCTGTAGCAATGGGATGTTTCAAACACCCTACTGGATTTCCTGCACCTCATTCATACAGAATATTCACAATATGGTACTCTCAAAGAAACCAAACAATTTAACTTTGCACTTTAACTGGAAGAAATTATCTATAGGGCAGCAATAAAGGAAAGAAAAAGAGAAAGAAAAGAAACTTTTTGCAAGTGGGAAACAGAAGATTTAAACCTGAGATGGGTTTCTTTCTGGCTGAGGTTAATCCTTTCCTGAAAAAAAATTTTTTTTAATGAAAAGTCTCCTGCACAGCAAAATCAAAATTGGACCACAGAATAACACCAAGGAAAGTTTAAGCTTCACAGCATCTCTCCATGCATTAAACAAAATAGAAACCATTCGGTATAAATTACCTTGCAAATCAGGATGTGATCCTTCAACAGCGGCAGCTAAACACAGATCTGAACTAGTAACTTTTGATTTTTTTAAAAAAGCTGTAGAATTGTTTGCCCCTTTAACTAAGCACATGTCTCTACTTCACACTGTTATCTGCAACAGCTCCCAACTGAGTTTTCCTGCCAGACAAATCTATTCTCTCACTTACTCACACACATACAAGGGGGGGGGGGATAAAAGCTTGTGCAGAAACAACAACTAGCATCCCAGAATCTAAACAAACAAACAAATCTTGTAAAAAAATAAAAAGCAGTGCTGTGGCTTCCTTACCTTCTTCCAACGAGAAATCCTTGCCATCCCCCTCCCTTCCCCAGCTTTGCAAGAGTTTGCTAGTCTGCAGGGCCTGCTCTACAGGGAATTAGCCATCACATTCCAGCCATGTCATCAGAACAATGAAAGGTGAATGTTGTGCAAAACAGCTTGGGACCACTCACTGGTGATGTCATCCCTCCCTTATATGGTGCATTATTGTGCAGATTTAACTTTGGGCAGGGAAAGGAGGGGTGTGTATGCAGAGCTTCACTACTTCAGAAAGCAAGGAAAAATCTTGACCAGAGAGAAGCTGGGGGGGGGGGGGTCCAAGAGAAATGCAGTTTGTAACACTGCTCCCCCCAATCCATCTATCCATCCAAACTAATTGAGCTTCAGCCAGTTCTGTTTGACATGTGCTGGAGAGGCAATTGCTGTCCTTTTGGAAGCAGAGTAAACCTTTCTCAAACTAGCTGTAAAGGGATTTCATTCCAGACGCAGCCAAAAGTAAGATAGATGTACAGTGGACCCTTGTTATACGCTGGGGTTTGGTTCCAAGATCCCACGTGTATAACAAAATCCGTGGATGCTCGAGTCTCATTAAATATAATGACATAGCAAAATGGTGTCCCTTATAAAAAATGGAAAATCAAGGTTTGATATTTGAAATTTATACTTTTTTGGAACATTTTCAAACTGTGGATGCTTGAATCCATGTATTAAAAATCCGTGTATAAGAAGGGCCGATTGTAATTAGCCTTTCTATACATTTAAAAACAAAACTTTGTTGCTTTTTAAAAAATTACATTTGTGTCTAGAAATTATGTGTCTTGTGTTCAAATCCCTAATTGATCAGGGAAACCAACTGGGTGACCATAAACAAGTTATAGTCTCTCAGCCTCAGAGGGAGGCACTAGCAAAAAACCCCAAAAAAACCTCTGAAGGAATCTTGCCAAGAAAACCCTGTGCTTTAGGGTTGCCATAGGTTGGAAATAATTTGAAGGCACACAAAACAACAACAACAACAAAAACATTACCAATGATGCAAAGCTGAAATGGAAATTGTGGCTGCATTTTCAACATTTGTTGAAATTTTCAGCATTTACTGATGCAGAAACTGCTTCTAAAGTCAGGACAAAACTGAATGTGTTCCTTTATAGCTTGGTAGGTTTGGGATATACAAACCTAATTTTGCAATAGCAATCTAATTTGCAGTTGTGTGTGTTTTAAGGGACAGCTGTGACATAGCATTTGGCCTCAAAGAAAGACTCCCGCTAATTTCTGACTTCTATAAAATCAATCAAATTTACATTGATGCCTTGGAAGAAATTTGGCTTCAGGGGCCACTCTACAAGAACCATATTTTGGCCAGGCTGCCAGTGAAATTAATTGGGACCTGGTATGGCCATGAAACCTGGTATGGGTAACCATGTGCAAATCACATGCTCTCAGCATCAAGGAAATGCAATGGTAAGCCTCCTCTGAACAAATCTTGCCAAGAAAACCCCATGATCTTTAGGTCACCATAAGTCAAAAATAATTTGAAGGCACACAACAACAATAGACTCACCCATCCAGTAAGTATATGCCCAGTTGCATTTTCCCAGACCAGAATGCATTTGGAGGAGATGCTAGTTATGCACCAAGTCTTTATCCTTCTGCAATCTCCACATGTTTTCTGAAATTAGTTTTTCCTTCCATTACATGCACACATTTTGGGCCTTCAATAGTTGCATGACTGCAAGGCATTCAGTAGCTCAATGCTTCCTCCAGAACTCCATCACCTTCACCTCCTGTCTTGGCTGAAATGCAATTCCAGGATTGAGCCCTGGCCTAAATTCAGCCTTGTCTTGACTTCTCCCTTGCCTTCCATGTCAAATCAGGCAGCAATATAACAATGTGTGTATGTATGTGCCTTCAAGTCGCCTGTCAACTTATGGTGAACCCATTAATTTCACGGGGTTTTCATAGGCAAGGAATACTCAGAGGTGGTTTTGTCAGTTCCATCCTCTGAAATATAGTGCACAGTACCTGGTATTCATTGGTGATCTTCCATCCAAATACTAACTACAGGGAATTAGCAATACATTCCACATCACACCCTGCTTAGCTTCCAAGATCAGACCAGATCTGGTACCTTTAAGAAATATCAAAGGTAAAATCCACAGACTACCCTCAATTGCATGGTGACATTCCTTAAAACTCTGCAAACAAAAGGCAGAACAAGCATTTGTTCCTTAGGATTTGCCTTTTATTTACTGCCATGAAAATACAATTCACACAAACAGCAAAGCATCACCCAAGGACCAATTAAAGTCTTAATTACAGTCACAAATGCTCAGAGGTGAAACCACAAGACAATTTTCATCTTTCAATAAAAAGCTGTCAAACCTCCACCTGCCTCATGCTTAATAGATGTAAGTGAGTTCCTATAACCCATTCTCAGTGCAGGTTTCAGTTTGCTTGTGTTATTTTTTTTAATCCAAAAGAAAGAAGAAAGCAGGCTGTTTTTAATATAAATATATTGCATTAGTCATATTCTGACTCTTGGGAAAATATTCAATAAAGAAAAATACAACATATCCTTGAAAAAGAATGCTGGATGCAAGAGGGGGACTGCATGCTGTACTGATTCCAGGCTATACATTTTATATTACTTACATCATATTCCCTAAAAACCCCGCACTTAGTAAGCTTAAGCTGAACAACTGGCCTTCGTCACCAATCATTGCTCTTATTTGAAATAGGTCATTCCAGGCAGATGTTATAAAACATTATATCATTCTCCAAGGGACTTTTCTCCCCCTTTTTGAATTGATGGACTGAAGCTGTAGTCTCCACCAGGCCCCAGCCTTTAAATCCCATCATGTAAATGTGTGCTATATTTCTCTCATATGTGTTCATTACCTTTTATGGAGTATGGCTTGTGAAGTAAAGCTGGTAATGTTGAACAGTTTTTTTGTAAGTGGGTTTCTTTCTTTCTTTCTTTCTTTCTTTCTTTCTTTTTTTGAGGTATGGAGGGGAGGGAAAAGGAAAAGAATTCAAACTCTGAACAAAGATGGTTTGGGGGGGGGGACCTTTTGGTGAGACCCCCAACCTCTTTCTAAAATCAAAGCAAAGTTGCTTTGCTTGAATTTGACTGAACTTGAGATTTGTTTTTAGTTAGAAAGCAAGGCTGGGGGTTCATCCAAATACTTGCCTGACAGCAAGTCCTACTGAACTCAGTGGAGATTGGTGTTTGTTGTTCCTATGTAGGGATGTAACAATCATTCATCATGGTTCACTAAACATACGAATTGTTAATTTCTCAGCTCCTTTAACTGTTTTATGTAGGGGCCAAGAAATCTGCCGCATGATTGCCTAGGTGGGAGAATTTTCAGATAGTTCATTTGCAAACAAACAAAGTAAATGAGCAGGAAATTCCTTTTGAAATTTGTTGCTTTAAGTGTTATTGTTTTACTGCATTAGTGCAATAAAACACCAGGGGTGCAAAAGTGTGTGCATTTTTACACTGGAAAAGTCTAGCAAGTAACATAGTAAACCGACTTGCCAATGAGGTGTTGAGATTGTGTGTTGTTGTTTTTGTAGTGGCTGGATTCAAATTTTTAAAGCTAAAAGAGAAAATGTCACACAAGGGAAGGTGAGGATGAAGGGGAGATAGCTTGGTATAGTTTATGAGGAAGATAGAGTCAAGACAAGCTGGGGTCAGTTTTGACCCAAGTCCTATAGCTGGAAGGGGGATTATGGGAGCCATAGTCCAAAACTTCTCCAAGCTCTAATTTTCTCTCTTTCCCTACCCTGCTCTCTACAGCACATACTATAATACACTGAACTCAATGGAGTTAGTGAGTCCAACTGTTGTTGGACTGCAAGTTCCAGCAGCCCCTAGCTGGTGTAGGCAATGCTGAGGAATAGTGAAAGCTGCAGTCCAATGATATTCGGATCTTGGAAGCTATGTAGGGTCAGTAAGTCCTGGTTTGTACTTAGATCGGAGACCACCAGGGAAGACTAGGTGCTGTAGGCTAACTTTCAGAGGAAGGTACTGGGAAAAGCACCTTTGAGGATCCTCACCTAAGAAAATTCTATGAAATTCATAGGTTCGCCATATGTTGATGGGCTTTTTGAAGGCTCATGCATGCGTCACATGCTTTATAATATCTACAGCCCCTGGAGCCATATGGACACATCTGGTCCTATGGTATATCTGGCCCCAGGCACCAAAACGGGGGGGGGGGGGGGGGGGATGAATCCTAGGCCCCATTCCCACTGGGCAAAAAAAGCGGCTTATATTGCTGCGATTCTGACTTGGATTTTTTTTCCAAGTCGTATTCAAATCTGGTCCCTCGTTCCCATTACCAAAGGGTGCAAACGGACCCAGGTTTTTTTTACCCATGTTCTCGTTCCCATAGAAATTTTCTCGGTTGTAATTTGACTTTTTTTCTCCCCGTTCCCATTGCACTTCCTCTTTTTTTGTAAAGCAGCTGTTAATCACGTGCCTAAGCGCTTGACGTCACAGCGAATCAATTGCTTAGGCGCTTTTCCCGTCTGGGAAATGAGAGCGAGCCTCTATTCCCCCGATGTCCCTTTGCCTCCCAGGCTGTCCTATGTCTTACCAGTCCCTCTGGGGAAAGGAGAGGGAGCCTCTATGCCCCCAAGTCCCTTTGCCTCCCCCATTGCTCCCTGGGCTGTCTGGGGTGCGATCAAGCAGGCATTTAATGCAAAGCCGATCTGCTGCTCAGGTGTTCAAGCGCTCAGGTGCTCAGGCACTCAGGCAGAGGGGGAAAAAGAAAAAAAGAAAAGTTAAAAATGGTTTTCAATGGGTCTCCTCACACATCGGTCTATGAATGTGGAGCAGGGGGGCGTAATGTGTTTACCGTTTTTGGAGGTCAATGTAGCAATTTGCTATGTTTGGATACCCGATAGAGCGCCTAAGCGATCAAAAGCTTAATTTTTAAAAAATAATTTTTTCTACACATGCGATCGCCTTATCCTGCTTCCCACTCCACCGGGGGAAAGGCTATGCGAACGGGGGGAAATGGCGCCAGTAATGCAGGAAAGAGAACAAGTGGGTGACACCCCCAGGCCAGCCCCTTGAGCACTGCTCCTCCCATCCTCAAGTTCCCGAATCAGACACCCTTGTCGTTCCCATTTGTTTGCTCCAAATCAGACTTGGGAGGTACAGGAAAAACCTCTGAAAATATGCAGTCAAATTAATCCAGTTTATCCAACACTGATTCGGGTTTTCCAAGGAAAAATCGATTACATGGGGATCAGATCTGAATTCCAATGAGAACAATATCGGCGCAATGAGGATCGAATGTGTGCTCAAATGAGAATGATGCACCCATAATCCATGTCTGATCCGCTTTATAAGCCAGTGGGAATGGGGCCTCAGAGTACTGTTTGCATTCTATGCATTCCTATTCATGTACCTTGTCACCATGTCTCCCTATATTAATATTTTGCTAGCACGTGGCGTGGGATGCATGTGTCCCACTGCCAAACTACCTAGGGGCACCTGTGTCCCCCTGAATCTGTTTCTGTGGCCCCATTCCCATTCCAGTCTCTCCTGACTGCATTTTGGTGGCTACAATAAAGGGCGAGCTGCCTCTCTTGGAAAGCATACAGGAAGATTTTGCCGTTTAGGTAGTTCACATCTCCCCCTGCATTAATATTCCTCCCAAAAATCCAGAGTGGATTTGTTTGGAACATCTGGGGCAATCCACGAGGCACTGGGAAATTAAGGACATTCAAGAAAAATGGAGGGCATTACAAAATAAAAGCTAATATAAATATAAATGCATGCTTCTTAGTCATGCTCAAAGTGAAGGGCATTTTGGAATTCTTCCTGGACAGAAGGTTGAAATGTAGGACATGTCCTGGAAAAGAAGGATGTGTTGTTACTCTAGGCATACACTCTTTTCCCCATACACAGGTGGTGGTGGTGGTGGTCCAGAACGGATCCCCCGCATATGAGAAGGGCGGACTGTAATTTTTCTAGGAACCTCTAAGCACTCCGATGTGACATCTGGTGGGCATTGACCACAGACTCAAGCTGGAGGACCTAGAGTTTCCTAGAGAGAATATATTAATCAAATCCACAAATAATCAAATCCAAAAAAATGTCAAAGCTGCAAATGTGGAGGG
>NC_056522.1:125563372-125617121 GCF_019175285.1 Sceloporus undulatus | reverse complement strand
ATAATAATAATAATAATAATAATAATAATAATAATAATAATAATAATAATACCGTATATGTATGTGTGGGTGTGGGTGTGTAATCACAGAGTTGGAAGAGACCTTAAGGGTCATCAAATCCAACCCCCTGCCATACACAAAAACACACTCATAGCACAATATATATTGTCCAACACCCTCTGAGGGTTTGTTGGCATTTCAGACAAGTTATTAAGACTACCTGGGCTATTTTAGGTCCTGGAAAGGTGTTTTGAAGGCCTTGGGAAGGTGCCTAAGCCCTGGGGGTTCTAGGAGCAACAAAAACAGCTCTGAGGTCCACACGCAGCCCAGGAACCCCATTTTTCCTATCTCTCCTGCACAGAAAACTGACTTACATAGGTCAAAATATGCTCTTTCTAGCCCAGTCCTCTCCAGGGAACAGCTCTCCAGGGTGTCAGCCTGGACACATTTTTCACATCTTGTATGCTTCACTTCTTTTAACTGGAGATGCCAGGGACTGGACCTGGGATCTTCTGCATATAAGGTTTGTGCTCTGTTACTGAAAAATGCTGGCTGGGGTGGATTCTGGGTATTGTAATCCAAACTAGTAGCATTTCTAGACTCTGGACAATGGCTCCTTCCCCTAAAAATTTTTTAAGTTGTAACCTGACATCCTCATTTTTTCTTGTCTAGTTAGCATATTGCAAGTTAGCATATATTGCAAGTACTTGCTATTATCATATTTCTTTTCATCTTTACAAATGCTTAATTCATACAGAGGTTCGAAGTCACTTTCAGTCTTACTGACTTTTGTAACTCACTGCTTTATAGGCTAACTTGGTGGTTCTCAAAGTTTTCATCCTCGTGACTCCTTTTATGTTCGCACGCCCCCTTGACATAGTATATAAATAAAAATATTTTGTTTGTTTAGTGTGCGTATTTTCATTTGCACATTGGTGCATATTCATATTTTAAAATTAGAACAGTTTTATTTAAGGAAATCCAGTATTTAACTAAACACATGTGTAAATATTACACATTAAAATAGGTTGGGAAGAGAAGGGGGAAGGATCATAGCCTCCAAGTCTTGCACCTCCCTTGAGCAACTCTTTTATCCCCCTTGGGGTCCTGCCCCACTGTTTGAGAACTGCTGGGTTAACTGGATGAAAGGAAAAGGAAAGTAGGATTTGGAATTGTTGTTTTAATTACCAGTTCCTCTATATCCATGAGGCCCATCTGAAAACCTTGAAACAAAAATAGTAGGCATCTCTTTCAACTTCAGCCCTGTTTCTATCATTCTGTCTGTACCATTTTAGAAAAAAAATCAGTATATTAATGATATCCCTGAGAAAATATAGGTGGTATTGTATGTTTGCCAATAAAATACAGCAGTGAAGAAAGAGGATTGTGTTTTTTGCCAGAATTTTATACTAGTTGTCATATGTGCTTGTTCTTGCCAATTTTCATCACTGATATATGGTAAGATGAATAATAACTGCAATGCCATGGATTCCTACAATATCCCACTGTGCTCTTCTCCCCGCCTCCATCATTTCTGGATCATAGTTTGTAAGGGGAAAAAGCAGTGAACAAAATAAGAGAGAAGGCTTTGATAGACAGAGGCATTAAGGCTTCCACAGGTAATCAAAGCAAGGAGACTTTACAACTAAAATGATCAACTTTTGTAGTTGTGTACAGATTGTTGTATGTGGTGAAGCTCAGAGCTTGTCCTTCAAGAACTGTTAGAGAGGTATTACTGTTAAAACAAGAGAGCCCACATTGTTCCTTAGGTTTCAGGGAATTCAGACCTGTTTTTCTGGAAGGGTAGCTTCTACTATATCTCTATGTATGTAGTAATCTCTTTTCAAAACTGCAGTGATGGCACCAGAATATCGTAGTAGTAGTAGTAGTAATAGGCACATAAAGGGCTAGGAGGCAGTTCACAGGGTGGTGACTTTAGTCCTACATTGTATTTCTGAGAGACAAAACTGCTTATCTCACATTAACACTCGCATCCCCAGAAATGTATTTCTCTTTCAAGTAAATCCAATCCATTCTCCCCAGAAAAGGAGGCAATGGAGGGAGACTAATAGGGCTGGGAGGCAGGTAAAGGCCAAAGACAAATGGGAGTGAGTCAGATCTCATCCTCATAAAAGAAGCAAAAAGGAGGCTCAGATGAGAGCTGGTCATAATGGCTTGCAATGGAGGCAGCCAGTTCCCACCAGGAACTGCTCTATCTATCTACCATCTACCCACCACCTACCTAGGTATCTAGATGGGCAATTAAAAAATGCTTTGAGTATATGAAAAATGACTTTCCGTCAAGCTGCAGGGAAGGAGGAAGCTACATTTTGGGGGGAAGAATTTGCCCCTTCACACATTGTGGAACCTGCTGGCCTCCATGTTAAGTGGACTGGTGAATCCCCTCTGCATTTTAATCCAAACTTCAAAGAAGCTATCGAAGAAGCTGAACCTATTAAACATTCACACTAAAACCCATAGCGGATTCATTGAGCCATTGAAATAGAAGGCACCAGCCACCACTACTCACACAGATACACACACACACACACACACACACACACACACTCACAGTCACACTGGCCATCACCTACGTGAAAGAGCTTTTTAAAACAGCAATAGCAAGTACATTTCTAAACCGCTAATCAGTGCACTTAAGCACTCCCTAAGCGGTTTACAAAGTGTAAGCTAATCGCATTTTGTGAGGCAGTGGTGTGAAGAACAACAGCTCAAAGGATCCAATTTTTAAAAAGTAAATGTAAATCTTTTTTGTGGGTTTTTTGGGCTATGTGGCCATGTTCTAGAAGAGTTTCTTCCTGACGTTTCGCCAGTATCTGTGGCTGGCATCTTCAGCCGCAATGAAACGTCAGGAAGAAACTCTTCTAGAACATGGCCACATAGCCCGAAAAACCCACAAAAAACTATGGATGCCGGCCATGAAAGCCTTCGACTTCACATTAAATGTAAATCAGCTGAATGAATTCAGCCAAATTTGAGTCAGCCTGAGCAACTGTTTAAATCTTAGCTTAGACAGTCTAGGTAAGCACTGGCTAATGAACAACAAAACTACACTGTAGTTTATTTATTTATTCATTCATTTTTTACAAAGTCTATATTGTCTTCATTTTTGTTCATCCGGTGTAAACTCACACCCCACAAGCTGCCACGCTAACACCCACACAAATGCCTGCAGATTTGAAATGGGGGAGGAAAGCCTCATCCACCTCAGAACTGAGGCCTTCCCAGACATTTCCTCACCCTTTATCTGCATCTCATGTATATGAAATAAAGTGGAGCAAAATGACACTATTTTCGGGAAGAAAGACTCAGGCGCTCGCTTCTCATGGGAAAGGGGATAGAAGGAAACCTGACTAACAAAAGCACAAACAAGGTGGTGGAGGAGTTGAGGGGGGAAGGAGGGAGAGTTGTTTGAAATCCACTAACATCAGGGCTCCCGTTCTTGTTTCATGGGGAGGGGGCGGCTGTGCTCTCTTTATTAGTTGCAGATCAGTTTCCTTTGCAGGTGATGCCGTCCCAACATTACATCACCAGAAGAGCAGCCAAGGACCATCTCAGTGCCAGGATGACTGAAGCAGAGAGGAATGTATTATCACACAGGCTACTGAGAAACCCGCCAATCCTTTCTTTGCTGGGGGTGCTGGGATGGAGCAAGGAAGGCAGAACATGTCACTGGAAGAGTGAAAGAAAGTTTTTGTAGAAGTAAAAAAATTGGGGAGGGGTCTGAGAATCCCTTGTGTACATTGACAATCATAGCCATGTCTTTTCTGTGCTGTCAGGGGAGGTTCGGGAGCATTAACAAAGGCCAGATTTAGTAGGCTAATGCTTGAACGGGATAACATGACTCCCCCACCACAACACACACACACACACACAGAGCCCTGACTCTGTATTGGAAGAAATTAATCAGTGCTTCTCTGTACTTGGGACCTGGCTGTTTCAACTGAAGAATAGAGCTTCTGGGACTATGAGCTAAGAGAGCTCCAACATGAAATCATTATCTGTGGCTTTTAACCTAGAAATAGAAGTCTCACGCCAGAGCTGAAAGTATAAAGTTTCTCCTAGGGTGAAATAATGCTGGCAATTTTTATGTGTGAGGAAGGGACAGTAAGCGTGTCTCTCCCCAAAATTTGTTTTCCACAATCTCCAACAAATGTATTCAATAAGGGCAAGCTGCAGGGCCCTCATTGCAGTGCCTCCCACGTATGTGCAGCAGTGAATCTGTTCTGGGTTTTAGTCCAAACATTAAAAGAAAAACTCAAGACAATGAACTATATTCTTTGAATAGGCTCAGTAGTTCCTTTAAAGTCTGGGCTAAAATCTGGAATGGATTCATCACCCCGCTAACATGGAAAAAACCAGCTGCCCCTGCCTTTGACTGTCCACCAAACCACAAATGCTGTTGTAGAAGGTTAAAGTTACAGGAGATTAGAAGAAGGAATATCTTAACGGTAAGAGCAGTTTGGCAATGAAACCACCTAGAAGGGTGATAATGTCGCCTTCTTTGGATGGCTTCAAAAGAGGCTGGACAGCTACCTGCTGGGGATGCTTTATTGGAGAACTTGCACAAAGCAGGGGGTTGGACTCAATGGCCCTTGAGGCCTGTTCCAACGCTGTGATTATATGGCTGGTGGATTTTTAGAGTTAAAAATATTTGTATGACCAGGATCTTCTGAACACTGGCAGACTCCAATAATAATAATAATAATAATAATAATAATAATAATAATAGCTTTTATTTATATACCGCTTTTCCTCCAGATCAAAGCTGTGTACATACAGTAAAACTCTATGATACATGTCAAATACAATAATTAAAAACAGTTTTAAAACAGTTATAAACATTCAATTTTTAAAACAATATAACTAAGATAATTGGGTTATCAATTATGGGTAGTCGTCCAATCTGGTCGAGGAATACTTTCTACAAAGAATCGGGAGGGTATGCTAACTGGATGAGATAAGTTTTTAATGCCTTTTTGAAGGCTTCCAATGTACAATTAGATCGAATCTCCTCCGGGAGTGCATTACAGTGAGTTGGAGCTATCATTGTGTAAGCTCTTTGGTGAGTCATTACCAATCTCACCTTGGGGTGTTCAAGCAACAATTTCCCCGTTGTTCTGAGAGTGCGGGGCTCCCCTGATGTAGTAATGAAGAATTATCTCTGCTTGCCTCTTTGGAAGATGCTGACTTCCCTTGTACAATGAGATGTGAGCAATTCGACTCAGTAGGATCTCAGCTCTTCTTTTGAATACTAGTTCTGCACTGATGCACCAAACAAGCAATGTGGGAATCTCTTATCACTGCTCATCGCAATATAATGAGTATAAATATATGAACAAGATTAAAGGTTTTACCAGTTTTGTTATAGTCATGTAAAATAAGAATACTTCGTATTAGTGAACCCAAACCAGAAGTCATGCTATTAAGCACTCACTGACCTAAAGGACAAACCCCATCAAGCCTTTGGACTGGGCATGCCTTCCTCTATGGTGAAAGTACAAGGATGAGTTGAGAAACTCTCTTTCCTTTTGATTAACCACTGCTTCTATCATTTGAACCCAACCAATTGAACAACCATAATAATAATAATAATAATAATAATAATAATAATAATAATAATAATAATAATAATATATTTATTTATATCCCGCCTCTCCCTATCAAGGATCTAAGTGGGTAACAACAGGTCAATATAACTATTACAAAACAACAATAAATTATCCCCTAATTTCCTGACCCTCCCTCCTGCTCCTAAAATTACAATAGATATAAAAACTACATAATTCAGCACAACATCACACCCACTACTAGAGAGTCTACAACAGACTTAAATCAGACACCTGGCTAGGATAAACATCAGGAGAGACAATGGACAGGTGAGTGATACTAGTTCTTGATTGGAAGTCAGTCTGGGAAGGCCCATCAGAAGAGATCCGTTTTTATTGCTTTTTTAAAGGCATCCAGTGATGTAATATGGCATATCTCTTCCAGCAGGTCATTCCATATTTTTGCAGCTGCAATTGAAAAGGTCCTCTGGGAAGTCAACAGCAGCCTAGCTTTCTTTGACTACAGTAGGTTCTTATGCTTTGCTGAAACAAGCCAACTTTAAACGATGGGTCAGAAAGCTGGCTTCTTTGAAAATAACATAATCAATGTTTAAATCAATTTATGACTTAGGCAATGTTCTTAGCTGTAGTTTATCTAAAACAGAAGCAGAGAAGCTTGGAATATTTAAAAAGAATGAATATAATGATATTGTAATTTTATGTATTATATTGTATGTGGACGTTTTAGTGTGAGCCGCTCTGATTGTCTTGCTACAGAAGAATGGAATATAAATAAAATTATTATTATTACATGCTGAAGCTATCTATACGGGATTAGCAGTAGGAACATGATCTGCTTTTCTTCCTTTGTGTATCATAAAGGTTTATTCAGATTTCTGATATACAGTTGGCTCTTCATAGCCACAGATTCAACCATCAACAGCTTGAAAATATCCTCTTCCCCGAAGAAAATCCAAAAAGCAAACCTTGATTTGGCCATTTCATATAAGGGACATTGTTTTACTCCACCACTATATATAAGGAAGCACCCACAGATTTTGGTATCCATGGGGGATCCTAGATACAAACCCCAGTGAATACTAAGGGTTCACTGTATAAACCTGTGTTTCGGTTATAAATTGAAACAAATTGGGGTGTATGGGGGATGTGAATGGTCAAGTATCTCCCCTCATCCCAATTCAGTACAGCTCAAAGCAAACCACCTTTTGCAAACCACTTTTTCCAAATATTCCTTTCTGGGTTAAAAAGTGGACAATGTTGAACCATTCACAAGATTTTTTCCCAACAGAAATTATTGAATAATATAAGTTAAAGATGAATTGAGCATATACTATGTATACTCAACTATAAGTTGAGAAATTTATGCCCCAACATTAACCCTAAAATTTGGGGTAGACTTATGTAAGGGTCAATATACCAGTAGTGCTTAGAAGGGTCATAAAGCAAGCAAGCCTGATGCCCCAATCTCCACTGAACACCAATTCCTTCCCACTCCAGTCCGTTTTGCAAGCCTTTGCTTCCTTTGGAAAAACCTCTCCATTTAAGTCCACTTGCTTCCTCTCTGCTCCGTTTTGCAAGCCTTTGCTTCCTATGGAAAAAACTTCTCCATTTAAATCCACTTGCTTCTCTCTCTGGTCCCTTTTGCAAGACCTTGCTTCCTATGGAAACAACTCTCCATTTAAATTCACTTGCTTCCTTTCTCAATCCGATATTATAACCTCTCCTCCAGCACTTGGGAATCAGTTGGGAAAGGTCCGGAGAAGGAGAAGGAGGGACGGAAGTGGTATTTCCCCCTTCCTATCCTTCCTTAAAGCCCCCTAAATTTTACCCTAGACTTATCCAAGGGTCATATCAAAATCCAGGCTTTTGACCCTGAAACCTTCCTTCGACTTATATATGAGGTCGACTTATACACAAGTATATACAGTAATGAAGTCTTGAATCTGTAGCAGAGGTAGAAAGCAGATATTAAACCTGAGCTGGATCAGGAGGTGTGACGAGTGGTGGGAACTATGGAGAGGAGGGGATTCAAAATATTAATCTGATTCTATTATAACAGTTGCAATCCTGAAATTCTGTTGCAGAGAAATCATTGCAAAGCCCTTCATTTCTTAGCAAAGTAGTGTTTGAAAGGTAGAATTTATCCAATAGGCCATCTCTGATGTGCTCACCTTTCACGCTCTTGCTCCAAAAGGTTGGTAAAGTCATCACTCTTGTTCATGTAATCTGTATGTTTATGCTTCTCATTTTCCAGCTCATAAACTGTGCGACGATGACATTTCTCTGCCAAGAGAAGCTGTTCGAGCATGCGCCGGTATGTTTCTTTCTGCTTTTCTTCGAGTCTATCCAGCTGGTTTATTGAAACATAAAATGGACTATGTTAAATGTTGTTGGATGGTTTTAGTAAATCTGCTAAACAAAAATGTTGTGTTACATAAATGTGACATAGCCCCTTTAAGTCTTCATAAGCAATAAAACCCATTGTTTTCCATTAGTTTCCAGTATTTACTTTTGTCTGATGTAGACCAACTACAGAGGTGGAAGCAAGTTAAAGTATCAGTCATATCAAACTGCTTCCTAGAAGAAGAAACTGAGTTTTTGAGAATCATAAGAGACTTGAAAAAATTGAAGGAAGAGACTACTTATAAGGTGTAGTGTTTTGAATTTCAGTACAAGAGGGGAAATAGCTTACTGTGAGAAAAGGAGAGATTATCAGCAAAGTTTAAAACAAGAACAGATGCATCACTCTGTTTCTGTTCAGATTTGTATGAGTTCATTCATAAGTGCACCCCATCCTATTTCTACATTATTCTGAGTTTTTAAAAACAGAATCTACATGAAAATTCACATTCATATACATATGTAAATATGTGTAAATACTGTACTATCTCACAAAATATGCATTTCTAAATTTATTTTTTTCTGATACATTTTTAAAATGTATTTTATCTTCCACACGCATTTTATATGCATTTTAGTATGTTGTGAAGCATTGTGAACCAAACCAATTTTGAATATAAAATGAAATTCATGAATATTCCTAGCTTATAGGGCTATTACTAATTTTGTTCAAGAATAAATTGCTCAAAATAGTTTATTGGTTTTGATTACTTTTTAACAATCTGTGATTACTCTGCCTATGCTATTTGTTGTTGTTGCTGCATGCCTTCATGTCATTTCCAACTTATGGAAACTCTAAGGTGATCCAATCACTGACTTGTTGTTGTTGTTTTTTCTCCTTTGGCAAGTTTCTTCAGAAAGGGTTTGCCACTGCCATCCTCTAAGGCTGAGAGTGTGTGACTTGCCTAAGGTCACCTAGTGGGTTTACACGGCCATGCCAGGATTCAAACCCTTGTCTCCAAAGCCATAGTCATAGCTCAAACCACTAGTGACAGTCAACAATATGAAACTCTGAACCCTTTTTAAGATGGGGACATGTGATCAGCAACACAGAGAGTCTACCCGAGACAAATATTGTATGATTTCTGGGCCACTGCAGCAGAAGAACACAACATGCACACAGTCAGGTCAGCAAACCAGCATCAATCGGAAGGACCACCTGTCTCACTATGAACCTGTTCAGATGTTAAAGTCTTCTTAGAGAGGCCCTCAGAAAATACCACCACCAAGAATGTAGAAGGGGATTTCTCCTAAGTTGTTCCCCAACTGTGGAATGCAGAGCCCTTCCTCAAAACTGAGATCACTTCCCACTTTTACTTTTAAGGAAGGGTGTGAAGAGAACACATCTCTTTAAGCTAGCTTTTTAAGTGTTCTTATGTTTACTGGTTAGTGTGTGTGTGTGTGTGTGTGTGTGTGTATATGTTAAAAAAACCTATTTATTTATTTGAAGTTAGAATTCAAAGTCATAGAAGTTTATCACATGGGACAGATCCCGTGCAGAAACTGAATTTAAACTGGAAAAGATGACATTGGGGGTTAACCCGAACAGAAAGTGGACAAAACCCACAAAGGCAGGTTGATTTTCATACGATGTAAGAATTAATAAGCAATAACACAACATTAACCTGAACAGAAAGTAGACAAAACCCGCTTCTTTTTACTTTTGGAAAATCCTGAAAGTAAAAAGGAGTGGGCTTTGTCAACTTTCGATTCTGATTAATGTTACCTTATTGCTTATTAACCCCAAAGTGTCTGAAAATCAATTCGCTTTTGTGCTTTTTTTTTTTTTAATTTTTAAATCCTGTTTCTGCATGGGATCCATCCCATGTGATAAACTCCATAGCCATGTTAGTTTGGAAAATCAGTATGGAAAGGGATTTTGTAGCACCTTTGAGATCTTTTCCCAAACATGCATCTGAGAAAGTATGCTCAAGCTCATGCTACCAATTTATTTCTTTCAGTTAGTCTCAAAGGTACTAAAAGATCCCTTTGCATACTTTCTTTGATGTGTTTGTTAACTGACTTGGGTGCTTCTTCCATAGAAAGGCAAGAAATTAATGAACGGAATGATTAACAGAACTGAAATACAGTATATAAAATGAGAATGCCATCCATAGTTAAATTCTGAACATCTGGCTAGAGTAATCAGCAAGTCTGCTGTCAGAGCTTTATACCAGCCCCCCAAGCTACAGAGAATGCTGGTAAAAGTTGTCCTGAAAACAATAGTCAGTAATCCAAGATCACACTCTTTTGATTAAATGCATTGCATCACCAGTAAGTACTTTAAGCAGATTGTCACTTTTAGGAGCACATGACTGACAGAACCTAAAATGTTAAATAAGATATCAACTGCCAGTCCTGTTATCTTATTTATGTGATCAAACGCAAAAATATAGGATGTCATCTGCAGCACATGGGGAAAATACCACAGACCTGTCTACAGGTTTCAGAAATCACACATCTGTAATCCTGACCAAGAATCTGGGCCAACTAGTAGGCAGGCACATCAACTCGGAACATCACACCTTCTCTTTGTCCCAGTTTTCTATTCAGGTGCTATCTCCTTTGTATATTTTTTTATATAATAGGGAGAACATCTGGATTCATAAAGTAAAGACTTTATACCACATGGCATCAGCCTAGAAAACAACATCATCATCCAAGGAAGAATGTTAAAACCAGGATGTTCTAAACTGCAACTCAGTTTCATCTTTAGCAACTGAATAAGTCAGAAGCCAAAGTTTATTCATTTATTTTTTTAGTTCTGTTGGCTAATCACTTCCTGTTTATTTGTTTGTTTGTTCTAGAATCCAGGGAAAACAAGGGAGAATTGCTGTTGGCTTGGGAGGGAAAATGGGTTTATTTTATACTTTTTTTTTACTCCTATTGTACATTGCCTCGATTCTGACAGAGAGGCAGGATATAAATAAAATTTTATTAGATTATTATCATTATTAATATTATTAATCATCACAAACACATAAACAAAATACAGGATGCTCTCAGCCAAAGGGGTATAGGTTATGTGAACAGCTGTATTGTGATGAACAAAAGGGCAGCTATGCAACTTACTGGAGGCTGAGTTATAGTCTCATTTTTCTCACCTGCTACATTTACAAAATTTCACCATGGTTTGGTCACTTTTGTGTTAAACTGATCAAAAATTAGTAGTCACTAACATGTGAACAAAATGAAAGACACATGGATTGAAGAGCCAGGATGAACCCCAAATTCTAAAAGAGAAGTGGAAGCTGCAATTAGAGAAATGGGAAAAATAAATCACAGATGATATTCAAATCAAACTGCTGGAATCCACACTGACAGAATCAACTCCAATGCTAACCAGCATTTGTCAACAGATATGGAAAACAAAACGATGGTCAACAGATTGGAAATGATCAATATACATTATCTTCCACAAAAAGGAGACAAAAAAGGCTGCAGCAACTATGGCACGAGGGACCACTTGGCAAACATAAGGTGGCTAATAGAGTGCAGCAAAAGAAATCAACATGTGCATTATAGACTATAAAGCATAGATAATGAAAAGCTATAGAATGCCCTTAAAGACATGGGAGTGATCATTAAAGACATGGGAGTGCTAACACAACTGAAAGTCCCAATGAGAAATCTGTAATTAGGACAAGAGGCTACTGTCAGAACAGAACATGGAGAAAGCAGAATGGTTCCCAATTGGCAAAGGGGTCAGGCAAGGCTACATCCTTTCACTCTATCTGTTAAAATTGTATACAGAACATATTATATGAAAAGCAGGCTGGGACACAGATGAAGGAGAGGTGAAAATAGGAGAAAGGAATATCAACAATCTAAGATATGCAAACAACACAATACTAATAGCAGAAAACATCACAGACCTACAGCAACTAATAAGGAAGATCAAGGAAGAAAGTGCTAAGACAGGCTTATTGTTGAACATGAAGAAAACAAAGGTAATGTCCATGGAGAATTTACACAAATTCAACACAGACAATGAAGAAATAAAAATAGCAAGAGAGTTCTCATACCTGGGATCAAATATTGATCGGAGTGGAGAGTGCAGTCAAGAAATCATAAGAAGACTAAGAATGGGGAGGATAGCTATGAAAGAACTAGAGAAGACCCTAAAATGTAAGGATATACAACTGAGCATGAAAGTTAGAATCATACAAGCCATTGTATTCTCTGTTCACATGTATGGATGGGAGAGCTGGACAGTTAAGAAAGTGGATAGGAAGAAAATCAATTCATTCAAAATGTGGTGCTGGAGAAGAGTGCTGAGGATACATACCATGGACAGCCAAGAAATCAAACGAATGGGTCCTAGAAGAGATCAGAAATCTCTCTGAAGCCAAGATAACTAAACTAAAGAGTTTATCATATGGAGATCAGGAATTTATCTTGTGAATATCCCAGAAAAATCGCATAATTACACGTAACAATTTCACACGACATTGCATAAAACCTGCCATTAAATGGTCATAAAGAAGCATTAATGTACATCTTTTTACTTTTGGGATTTCAGTATAATGCATTTCCGATATCACTTTATTTGCGCAATTGCATGGGATAATAATTCACGCAATTACTTGCTTCTCTTCATTTGCAGGATGCTTTAAATGTGCTTTAATCTCTCTTTAATGTCGAAATCAGCCCCAGTGTGATAAACCCCCAAGGTGTTGTATTTTGGCCACACCATGTGAAGGAACAACTCATTGAAGAAAACAAAAAAGCTAGGAAAAGTGGAGGAAAGCAGAAAGAGAGGAAGACTGTATGCTAGATGGATGGACTCTATAAAAGAGGTCATGGTATGAATTTGCAGGAACTGAGCACAGCAGTGCAGGACAGGAAGTCTTGGAGATGTATCATCTACAGGGTTGCCATGGGTCAAGATTGACTCAAGGGTAGATAACACCAACAAAATGTGCTAATGACATCAGTTTCAAAAGGAGATGTTTTCAGGTCATTTGTCCTAAGTGCATATTTGCTCAGAAGTAAGTATCTCAGCTGCCAATAAAACTCATCCCAAAATAAATGTGTATATGGGGTGATCGATTTAAGGTCTATTTGCTAAAGTTTGAGGAACTGTTAGGAGTAGTTTACACAAGTGAAATATGCTGAGTGCTAACAATAGCTTATTGACTGTAAGCACAAATACCATTTTCCCATTGATGATGCTGAAGAGGAAGAGAGAATCAGGCATCACTGCATTTTGACATGCTACTGTTTGTCGACATTGAAAGAAAAATATCCTGACTCACTGAGTCAGCCTGATTCAAAGCGAAAGGTACATACCTCTGAAATTGGCTTCTCATAAACATCTTCTCCTGCTGATTTGTCATTGGCAAGGAGGGCATCTCTGTGCAATATTTTCAGGACATTCTCTGGAGCTGCAGACCCATAATGTGCCTCCAAGACTTCAGGCCTGATTTTCTCTGTCTTCAGCATGTGGATCACATCCTCTCTAGCCTGCAAGGACACACTTCTGTATTATTCATATTACACTTACTAACCTGGTATTCTTCATTCAGTGAAATAACAGAGCCTGAAAAAGTTACTATTTTGGACTACGACACACATTCTGGAAGCTATTGTCCAGAAAACTAGTTGCTTTGGAAAAGCACTTTCTGCTGGTGGGTTACTGTGATCATGGCCTTGTGTGCTGCCACTGAAGTAGGAGGAGATCACTGTGTTAGATGATAAAGTGGCACATTGTCTTCCTCCTTTCTTCAGAGGATGATAAAACCCAATGTTGTAGAGGAAGCCTTGTTACAGTTTTCACACAGCCCCACCTAAAACAAATTACAGCAGTCTAGTTGACACAGCCAGGACATATTTATACATATGAAGAGATGACTAGCTGACTACTGTTACGAATAGAATGCTGGATTAGTCAGCCTCTAGCAAGACACCTCTTATGGTCTAACGAGATACTCTTCAGGCATTCATTGCTTAAAGCATGTTCAGATTACAAAGCTTGGTCATACCAAGTTTGTACAGAATTATGCTCAACAGCTGCTCTTTGGATTCCTAGGTCTGATACAGTACATCCAAGGCTTTATCTATGGGGTAATCTCAATATTCCCTGATATTTTCTCTAATGTGTTGGACTAATTTATTTTAATTTAGAATTAAATATTTTAGGTATACTGTAACAAGCCCAGGAAACCAATCTGCTTCTTTTCTTATTAAAACATTCTTGACTTCAGCTTTCAGCCACCCACCACTTAGTTTCCTAGCTAGTTGATGTGCCATGTAAGAGAATTAATTAGGCATTTCAGATCAAAGAGAGTAAAGTTAAAGACAAATAGTAATGTAACCCTTAAATACTGTCCTTCATGAAATCATTGTGAATTAATTGGGTTTATTAACTTCCCTGGATGGCTTTTGTAGTCTTCATCGTGCACAGCTAGGAATATATGTCTAAAAATGCCATGAAACAGAAGATCAAAGTTTACTATGTCTACATTTTTGTTCTAATTATGCTACAACAGTAGCTGTCAAACCCTGGTTATGAGCACTCCATATTCCTTGACCAGTTTATTAATAGTACAACAGGTGCTATGTACCAGGATGAGAAATAAGATAAGGTCATTGGTTCCCCCATGCAGTGTTGTGGCCATGCCAATAGCACATTTTCTAAATTCCAAAAGACTTTTCACACTGCCCTAACAAAGAGCGTGAGTAAAACCCTCACATATTCAATCTCTGAAGGGAGGCTAAAGCTACACGTGCTAGACAATAAATATGCTAGCAATCAGGTGGTAAACTGTTATCTTGTTCTCACACACAAGAATAAAAATATGTTTTCTCTGTGGTAGGTGAGATTGTGAAAAAAAATTAAAATAAAATTTATTTATTTTTCATGATTTAGGATTATTATTTTTTTGCAAAATGTTTAGTTTGCTCAAAAATACTGTTGATATATACTCTTCTGCACACACACAAAAAGGATCACACAAGGTGGAAAACATCTTTTGTACAAAAACAGTATGTGTAAACATCATATAAATATAATGGATCTAGCATCAAAACATTCTATTTTGTGCAAAATATGGAGGCTTTTTTTTGGGTAGTAAATGAAGTTACTACAAAAATGTCCCAAAAAGAAGTCACTGAACATTTTCCAACTGTTCTCATCAAATGTTGAGACCTGCCAAGACACTCTTTCTTGTATGGCAAAAACTGCTAATATTGTTTATATCGCTACTAAAGGTTCTCTCACAGCCAAAAAACAAATTCTCCACAGTTTCTTAAATGTCTTTATCAGTGATACATCCATTATTCTCACAACTCAAAGTGGGCTGGATCAAAAAAATTTTTTGTCTCAACTTCTTTTTCAGGGAGGGAGTCAGTCTTGAGGAATGGGGTGAATTATTATTCATAAAGAGAAGGTGGTCAACACTTCCACTTTTGATGCTGCTTGAAAGAGCAAAGGGAGTGTCGGAGGGTGCACCAAAACTGTAGAAATATGCAGTTTGACACCACTTGCTATAGCTCCACCCTGTGGATCCTGGGATTTGGAGTTTTACAAAGTTTTTAGTCTTTTCTGGCAAAGAGTGCTCACAAAACTAAAAATCCCTGGATTCTGTAGTATGGAGTCGTGGCCATTAAACTGGTGTCAAGATGCATTATTTCTACAGTGCAGATACATCCTCAGTAGCCTGGCAGCAGTCCTTTCTAACTGCATACGGAATACCTTCTGTTGCCATTGCATACACAATAGTATATTGGCTGTGCTTTCCTCACCATTCAAATCAGACACTAGCAAACTACACTATGGCATACATCCAGTGTTCAGCATTCTACTCAAGACCAAGCCAGCTACCTATTTCAAAGGAAAAGTCAGTCCAATTTACACTCATCATGTTCCACTCTCAAAGAAGAGACCAGCTAGGTTACTGAGCATGCAACTGCAAGATTTTTCTCTAGCACTTCTCTTTAAAAACATCACTGCCTCAGTTAAAAACTTTTCTCCATTTCTTCGGGTACTTCTGATGGAGTGCTTCATTCCCTGGCTGTACAGATCAGCAAAAGAAACAAATCTCAGAAGCTTGTGGGTCATTGAGGACATGCAAATGAATGGTCCAGTAATGAACCTGTTGGACCAGTTCAGCGAACTAAGTACTACTCTGTTACATAACCCTGCACTGCTGATGGACACTTTCCCTTGAATTTGCTAATGAAATCTGATGTCAGAGGCAGGACGCAGGGCTAGGCAGACCACTGATCTATTCTAAACCAGTGAACCTTCTCTGCTCTTCTCTCTGTGCAACAGTATACAGTATAAGACAGGTCTCCAGTGGGCTGTGAGAGTTTTAGTCCCAAACATATAGAAAACAAAAACAAGGAGATGATGGTTCCAGTGATGCCGAGCAAACACACTTTGTTCCTTCATACAGCAAGCTTTGAAACTGATCAAATGAACCACTTGAAGACATCTGTCTGTTATTCCCTGCCCACACAGCTTTCGGATTTTGCTTTATTTCCAAATAGCTGCACGGATGATGTCACGTTTCTCTGAAAAGAACTGGCCACCAGAGTCTTTCACTGACATAATTCATTATCTGTAGTCTGGCCCAGGGACAGCAAATTCCCATGACAAGGAATTAACTCTAACCCCTGCTTGATGTTTAAAGGCTTGGAAAGATATCACTTTGAGTTTCGTTGACACTGAACAAGGAGCTTTGTTCTGTATTATCACACCGAAGGGGAGGTTCCTGAAGCCTATGCTTCCTCAGTCCTTGGCAAACAAGAAGCAAGCTCTAAAGGTCACTGTAGATTATGTAAATCAAAAGCATGTTGAGATATGTCTTACATGCTTCAGAAATGAAGGCATCACAATGGAGAAACCAGCTGACTGGGAGAGTGTAGTTGCCAGTTATTATATAATGCTTCTCGCGGACAAATTTAGGCATCTGCAGATAGTGTGTGAACATAAGATTATCAGTTACTGGAGTTACTGATGGTAACCAGAGCAGCCTAGTCCTGTTTTGTTTTACCAATCTGTGAGGTTCAGAGTCTGTTCTCAATGCCTATAGGCTTCCATTGCTTGTGCCAAGGTGAAGGGAAAATGCATGATACAAGCCAGAACTGCAGCCATCGAGTCAAGATCAGTGATTGCCAAACTTTGGTCCTCCAGGTGTTTTGAACTTCAACTCCCAGAAGCCCGAGCCAGTTTGGTCAACAGTCAGGAATTCTGGGAACTGAAGTCCCAAATATCTGGAGGATCAAAGTTTGGCAATCACTGGTCAAGATCAATGAAAGAGGAATAAGACGACAGAACAATTGTTCCAGTACTGCTGTTGCTCTCTCCCCGTCGCTACTCCTCTGTGCACACACACACACGGACACGGGGTGAACAGAAGTCCTAACCACAAAGGAAGACAAGGCACCATAAAATGTAGGATGCTCAACAAAAATGTAGGGCATTACAAAATAAAAGCAATGTCTATACATGCTTCTTAGTCAAGCTCAAAATAGAGGATGTTTTGGAGTTCCTCCTAGACAGAATGTTGAAATGTAGGACATGTCCTGCAAAAGGAGGATATACGGTCACCTTGTGCGCATGCACACACACACACATACATGCACAGCAATTGGTTTTTTTTTAATCAAAAATAAACAAGACTACATATAATACTTCAGGCTACCTGCAGGCCTTGCAACCATGTTGCTTCCTCATCTTCATAGACCCCCCCCCCCCCAATAAGAACACTCTATGATGAACACAGAAGCTGAAAACAGAAGGTATTCCAGCGAAAGAGTTCTGGAGTTGTGTGCAGAACAAAAAGAGCCAGAAATTGTACCCTGGCATTGGCCCATACATTGGCACACAAAAATGCAGGCCAAAGTCAGGGAGAAGCAGTTGTTGTCCTGTCTAAATACTTGTTCTGGAAATGGTAAGTCACTTGGCACCATCCTTCCTGCTAAACTGTGTTGGTTTGTTTCAAAGAGAATGACACAAATGTTCCCACTGAAAAGATAATGTTTCAGATAATAAATACTGAGGGCAAGGGGATAGGGGAAAGATGGCTCTTCTGCACGAATTATTACTATGCTGTTCAATGTTCACTTGCAGTTGTAAATGCAGTTCATTTATAGCCTTCCCATGTTCTTCCATCTTTTTTTCCTTTTCATTAAAAAAATGGTGAAAATAGAAAATAGCATACCCTCCAACATTTCACAGATGAAAATTAGGATGCATGTGGCCAAGCAACAGCAGAGTGTGGTCAAGATGGCAAAAGTTATTAATGAAGAAGCACATATGAGCAGAGGCTGCAGCTGTTTACCTTTGACTGAGTCTATAGAGAAGGACAAGATTTTGCTTCCTTCTGCTCCCCCTCCCCTTATTATTGTTTGCAACAACTGAAGTAAGCGGAGGGAAAGGGGGAAAGTAATAGGAGGAACGAGAAGGTGGTACATTTTAAAAGAAGGTGAAAAGTGGGACTACAAAGGATTAATTGGGACTGTCCCTGCCAAATTGGGACAGTTGAAGGGTATGGGCTCCTAGTAGCTACAACAATGGTCTTAGTTCACTGCAGCAACAGACTGTTAAGAATTCATGGGGCATTAGATGGAGTTTTAAATACACACATGGATAGCATGAACTTGTAACTATATGCTCAGTTTCCCAGCATTGCTGGGTGCTGAGCCTACTCTGAAAATTAAATCACACAATCCCTCCCCTTAAAGCAGATGAATAGCTTTGAAATATGAAAGTATTTTAAGTATGAAATAGCTGTATAATATCCTTTTGAGTGCTACCAATTGGAGCCCTCCACCTGGAACTTGGAAGCAATCTAAGTCTCAGGGATAATGCAAAATCCCAGCTGGAAGTTCATTCTCAGTTTGTTGCTAAGATCATGGGTATTATTTATTGGAGGGGGTGAACAGTTACACAAGGCCAAGCTGCATGGCAAATGTCACATCTAATTTGGCTCTTTTGGAAGGGTTACATTTATGACATACAGGTGCAGACCCTAAGAATCATTAGCTGCTTTATGTGAATAGGAGAGGGTTTTTCCTCGTCTCCCTATTCTGCTGAAGCCCCTCTATTCATCAGCTCCCCAAAAACTGCTTTTGAAATTTGGGGGATGCTTCAGGATAGAACTGGATGTGGCACAGTGAACTACAGCTGTAGGGAAGGAATCAGTAGAAATCCAAAAACATCAGCCCTCTTCCACTCATAAAATTGCTCCATTGGAGCCAAGCCAGTGTTACTGAATAGTCTGGCTGAACAAACATTCCCAGGAGACAGAGGGCTCATTCCCACTTACATTTAAACTGGTTTGGGATTCGCCTTTGTTCCGTGTTGGTAAATCAATTCCAAAAGGTCTATCGTTCCCACTATGAAAGCAGATCTTTTCATTATCCCCTTGTAATTGCTTCTTTTTTGGCACGCTTGTAATCCCCACTAGTTTGCCCCACTTCAAAATGCATGTCAATCATCTGTGTGTCATCAGTGACGTAAGCAGCAGCCCGGGCAGTCCGGCTTGGGAACTATATATATATGTATGTATTTAAAATTGATATAAGATTCGATTGATTTTGCAGCAACTGCAATCAGTTTTTTCCTTTAAAAAATTGATAGAAGATTCGATTCATTGGTTTTGCAGTCACTTGCCTCACTGGTTGCAAGTAGCTGCAGAATCAATCAATCAAATCTTCTATCAATTTTTTTTTTTTAAAAAAAGCATGTGCCCATTGATCACACCACAAGCACAAAGGCAGCGCTGGGGAGGGGGAATGGTGGATCTACCAAAAACTGAGGAGGGATGTTTACCATCCCTCTGACATTAGTCTCTCCCCTCCAGAATTATGTGATTCAGATCCATGGTTCCCACTTAGCTTTGGAATCAATGCTTTTCAAAAGAACTTCTAGGAAACTAGTGTCTAGAAAAACCATTTTTTATTTTTTATTTTGCATTTACCTCACTTTATTACAACAGAAATTGATCAAAGTAGGATTGGAACCAGTTTGAAATGGGAACAACGGTCATATAGCTCGATCAACGATTCTCTTTAAATCATAGTGGGAACGCGCCCAGAGAAAAAAGGAGCCTTCAAGAGATAGTTACTGTAGTATAACAGCACCAAGAGTGCATCAGTATGGAAGATTTTATTGAATCAAAGTAATGAGAGGAAAAGGATGGGGCCCTTTTATTTGTTTAAATCTTAATAATATGCAAGCAGCTTTCTCACAGGATACATGTCTTTTATGCTAGCGTTTCTGTGCTTTAATTTAAAATAT
The DNA here is from genome assembly GCF_019175285.1 of Sceloporus undulatus. NCBI lineage: Eukaryota > Metazoa > Chordata > Lepidosauria > Squamata > Phrynosomatidae > Sceloporus > Sceloporus undulatus. Next base: position 125,596,883 of record NC_056522.1, on the reverse strand, counting down.
TAGTAGAAGCATCAAAATCCTATCTGCAAATTAAATAGGAATTGTCATCTCTCTCTCTCTCTCTCTCTCTCTCTCTCCCTCTTATTCTCTCTTTCTCGCCTTCCCCTTTTTATTTTTCCTTTTCTCTGTCACAAGAATTTTGGCCACCATGAATGTACAAACCAGTTGTATACAGAAGTATGTTGCCACTCCCATCCCCTAAAATGGACCTTGAAAATATTTTACAAACAGAGTGACAGGTTAAATGGAAAATCAACATTTTATACTCAATTATCTCTTTAAAAATCGCAAAACTCTATTTTCCTTCATTTCTGATCTGATACACAAGTGAGATAAAATTATCCTCACCAACTGGAAGAACATTACAGGTGATGGATACAAGTGACATAGTTCTACCACATATTTTATCACATCTATCCCCTGATGTTTTGTTAAAAGATACATGAATCATTACTACTTGTCACAAGCAACTCCAGAGAGGGAGACCTCATTTTGGAGCACGTCTGTTATCTTGTACAGAGCTCAGTGTTCAAACAGCATATTTAACTTGCAAAGTGCTATCAACGTGTTGTTGTCTGAAAGGAATTTATCTTGTGACATCCATATTTTAAGTTTTAGTAACAGTCTAACTGTACTATTTCTGATTCATTCACATGATTTTCCATTAAAAACAATGACTGAATATTTTCTTGTTAACTGAATAATACAAACCTCGAAAAAGACAGGGTTATCGACCAGAGAACTAGCTAAACTGCACTGGTTCAATCTTAACCAATAGGTGGAGCCTGAAGCCTAGATAAAAAAATATACTCATAAAAGTAACAGAATATTTTCCTTTTCATTAAAATGCACTTTTGACAGCACATTTATTTTACTCAGTCAGTGTTCCTAACCAAAAGGGGAGGCAATCCAAATTAATTGCATGTCCACAGTGTGATAACCTAATGTATTGCAAGAACAGAGGGCCATATGATGACCAGTTTTCCAGCTTGCTGTTGCTGTTGTTGTGTGTCTTTTGACTTATGGCAACCCTAAGGTGACCCTATCATGGGGTTTTCCTGGCAAAATTTGTTCGGAGGAGATTTGTCATTGCTTGCCTTTCCTTCTGTAAGCTCATGGAAATATATATGGCTATCTTCTTCCCTCCTACTTTATTCTCACAACAGTTCTGTGAGGAAAATCTCATCTCCTCCTCCTCCTTAACTTAGCGCTACAACAAACTTCTTAGAAAGGTCTGTCTAGGTAAATGAGTGGCTGAGATAGCAATTATTCAGAGTGCATCCACATTGCACAACTATAGCAGTTAGAGCCTGCTTGAATTGCCATGCTCCACCTTGCACAATCTTGGGGTTTTCGGGGTTCATGCAGTGCCTACTGTTCTCTGCCAGAGAGTCTTACTGCTGTAGTTTAGGGGAATGCCAAAGATAATTCTAAGGAATTCACTTAACTGCACATTCCAGGAGTCAACAGGATGGAGAAGAGGCAGTTAAAGTGGGATCAGACTGCAATAATTGGGCAATGTGGATCCATTCTGAGTTAGGATTAAAACCTGGAACTCCCAAGTCCTCAGCTGGGGTAGGCAAAATGTGGGCCCCAGGCTACATACAATACCAAGCCCTTTTTTTCTTTTTGCAACTCCCCCCTTCAAGTGTCTTCTAGGATTTTTATTTTTAAAAAATTATAGTCTGCATTGCTACCAAAATTCATAGGCAAAGCAGTGAATGCACATATCATCAATGGAAAACAGAATGAATTGGGGGGGGGGGGGGGGGGGGGGGGAGGAATGGAAGGAATGGAATTGTCAATATCTTTATCATTATCATCAATATCTTCAAGTCATTTCTGACCTATGGCAACCCTATCATGAGGTTTTCTTGGCCATTTTCTTCAGGGGGATGGTGGTTGCAATTGCCATCATGTGAGGCTAAGAGAGTGCGGGTTTCCATGGCTGTGTCGGGATTTGAACCACAGTGATATCTTAGTCAAATTTGATCCTTGTATTTGAATATCAATAGTCAATATCATATTAATTAAATCCAGTTTAAGCTTTTTCTTGGTTCATTCAGGGTCTAGCTACCTTAGGGGCAGATGGCAGGCTTGGTGCACTTCTCTGTTATGCAGCACTTTATTGTCACACAATTCATTTCCTGCTACTTGAGGCAACTGCTTCATCCTGCCTAATGCTCACCTCTCTCTCAACTTCTCCAGTGGCTTATTCCATCAGTCTTGACTGCCACCCAGAGCCTTGATTCCCTGGTTAGGTAGGTCTGGTAACATCACCTATGGCAAAGGTCTACATCTCCCGTCCCTTCATACTATTCTTGATATTCGCTGGGGTTTGGTTCCAGGACCCCTAATAGATACCAAAATCGGTGGATGCTCTATTTCCATAAAATATAATGGCACAGTAAAATGGTGTCCCTTATATCAAATGGCAAAATCAAAGTTTGCTATTTGGAATTTATATTTTTAAAAATATTTTCAAGACAGGGATGGTTGAATCTGTGGATAAAGAATCTGTGGATGCAAGGGCCAAATACATTGAAAAATGAAAATAAATATTGCTATACTGATTGTTGTGGTCAGTTCCCATTCTGTCCACAACAAGACAACGGCCAAAGGAGCTACCTGTTTCCCAGTCCAAAGAATTCAAGAGGAATCCGTCAACTTCAACATATATCAGAATATAATTATTCCTTGTAAAGGCACTGTGCTTGGAATTTTTTTTAACTGTAACTTTTTATAGCAGAGGGAAGGGTACAAATGGGCAGGTGTATAAGCTTCTGTTTCCTTTCATTATCCTGATTGGAAAACATTTACAATTGGCATGACTTATATAGCTGCAGTCTGAGAAACAGAGATGGAATATTTTCCTGCCAGTGGAAATATATATATTGTCAGTTCTAAGCCTGAGTACCAGGGATGAGATACTCCATTTACTGGAAAGACCTAAAATAGGATTCTAGGTTTTGGCACCACCAATAATAATCCTGTTGCAACTAACACTGAGAATGACACATCACAGTATATTTGTTTTGTTTTTCTTTACTCTGGCCTTTTCAATAGATTGTGATGGTCTCTATCTTGTTTTTTCATTTTCTGTGTGGTGGTTAAAAATTCTTCAACACATTTTACCCTCTCTAAAAACATACACACATTCACGCACATGGCAAAACAGTGTTGTCATGTCTTTTTCCTCTGCCATTATTCAACTGATTATACATACTAAGGTTTCCTTTTTCATCTAAAAATTAAGGCTGTATCCGCACTGCAGAAACAACCTTTTTTGACACCACTATAACTGCCATGGGTCAGTGCTATGGAATTCTGGGAATTTTGAGACATTTAGCCTTCTGTGTCAGAGAAGTCTTCTGTATCAGGCTCTGGTGCCACAAAAAATACAATTCCCAAAATCCCATAGCACTGAACCATGGCAATTAAAGTAGTATCAAACTGGATTATTTCTGCAGTGCAGATGAAGCCGAAGACAGACATTTGTTCATGAGACCAACCAGACCATTGCAATACATTGGGCAACCCAGCAGACTAAGAAAACAGAGGGCTTTGGGTGACTCTTTCTTTCTGAGGAAGATTTATGTGATGATGACTTCAGCGATCATATGCTGCATGTTGGCGCAATGCAAGAATTTCTGTTTAACAGTAAAGCATTTCTATACAGAGCCTGGAAAAGTTTACTGGACAACTATATTAGTATCACAGAAGATATTTCTTGTGGCATCACTATAGTATTAGCAGAAGAAGTCTTGTGACACACTTCTCTCTATCAACAATATTTTCAAATACAGAACAGCAAAATGTCCCCCTTTCTCTGTGTATCTGGTGGCTTTTTAAAAACTCCTTCCTTTTTCCCCATCCTATCTAGTATTTAAGTACACTAACTGTTTCCATCTTTTTGTGTGTGAAGTCTTGTTATCTTCTTCCATGATAAGCACTTTTTTCACTGTCCAGTTTTCCATTGTATCTGCTTTCTTGATTGCAATGTAAAGGAATCTTTTTGCACATTGGAGATCCAGAGAAAGAAAGTAGTTAGTAGTATAAGCTTTCACAGACTTAACTCTACTTCCTCAGATGAAACACTGTAATGTCTTTGATTTCTTGGCTGAAGTCTCCATTTTGATTAATGGTTGAGCCAAAGTATAGCAAATTTTTAACTACAGTCCAATCCTGTATCCACAAGATTGGTAGCCGCAGTTTCATTTGCACGCATCTTTAAAAAAAATCTCTCTAGGCTTTTGGAGGTCCTCCAGCACAACTCTGTGGTCAACTTTCAGCAGAAATATAGCATTTGTTATTATCTGTATTTCTCATTATCCACAGTAAGTCAGGGAACGTATTGCCCCATGGATATGGAGGCCGGATTGTATTTCAATATCTTTATCACCAATTTTAAAATTATATAAATGATCAGTGATCATTATTTTTATAAATAAATAAACAAACAAATAAATAAATAAATAAAATATTAATATTCAATAATAACTCTGCCTTTGCATTTTCTTCCTTACCTTTCATTATTAGTTATTACAGTACTAGTATTTGCTATATTGTTAATGTAATATGGTATAATCAGCATATCTTAAATTGTTGATGTTCCTTCCCCTAGTTTTCATGCCTGATTCCTCTGAATTTAATTCTGCTTTCCATATGATATGTTCTGTATATAAATTAAAGAAATGAGGTGATAAAATATAGCCTTATCTGACTCCCTTGTCAATGGGAAACCTTTCTGTTTCTCCATATGGTGTCCTGACAGTGGCTCTTGTCTAGAGTATAGGTTATGTATCAGGACAATCAGTTGTTGTGGTACTCCTATATATAATATATACCACACTTTCTCATGATCTGTCAGTCAAAACCTTTGCTGTAATTTGTAAAGCACAAGATGATTTTCTTCTTAAATTCTTTGGTGGGGATTCTGTGACAGAAAGCTTGGTTCATAGCATGGGGAGCCATTGGAGTTTGGAAATCCCTTATCCAAAATGCTTGGGACCATAAGTATTTTGGATTTGGTTCCCCCCCCCCCTAAATTTTGGAATATTTGTATATACACAATGTTGGAGAAGAGACCTAAGTCTAAACATGCAATTCATTTATACACATAGCATGAAAGTAATTTTATACACAATATTTTTAATAATTTTGAACATGAAACCAGGTTTGTGTACACTGAACTATCCGAAAGCAAAGGTGTCACTATTTCAGCCGCCTATGAAAAATGTTTTGGATTTTTGAATATTTCAGATTTCAGAATTCCAGATTGGGGGGGGGGGCTCAACCTGTAACATTGCAAGTAGCAACATTGTCAGTAATGTGATAGTTATATGATAATGAGGACATAACAATGCTCCTTTTATAATTGAATGAAACAACTGGCGTCATCTTTACATGAAGGACTGAGGCACTTTTAAATAATAGTTGTGTGTCTAAATCAGGGGTAGGCAACCTTTTTGAGCCGGGGGCCGAGTTGCTGTCCCTCAGACAACTGGGGGGCCGAAGCCAAAAAATAAATAATTAATTTTTTAAAAAAATTAAATAAATAAATAAACAGGGACAAATGTAGGACAACATTTTCAAATGGTGGACACTTTTTTTAAAAAAAAAAGTGGAGGACACGTGAAAAAATTTGCTGATTTTTAAAAAAATGTTAATATAAATGCATGTTTCTGAGGTGTCATAGACAATTGCCCGTGCGCACGAGAGGCCAAAGGCCCCGGCAGCAATCGGCGGCAGGACCAGGCTGGGGCCCCAAGGCCTCGCCGGGCCGCATCCAGCCCGCGGGCCGCAGGTTGCCTACCCCTGGTCTAAATGAACAAGCAGTCTTAGGATTGCACATCCAATAAAGATAAATGAATTAAAACAATTTAATCAGTGAACTGCTTGATTCCCACTCCTATCTCACTGCCTTTTGTAAACTGCTGCAAACTAAAATTTAAAATAATCTCCAAATATGTTATTTTTTGCAATCCCAGATCAGTTGAGTTTTTATTTATTTATTATTAAAAGTAAAAGTTTTACAATTTTTTCTTTTTTTAAATTCAGGTATTTTCTAGTGGTGGGCAGGATAATAAAAAGGGCCAAAAACAGGTGGCCCTAAAGGGGCAGTGTCAAACTGCCCCTTTGAGTGCCGGATAGGGACAGCGGCAACCGCATGCCACGGCCCCAGTCCAGCATTTTTCTGGCCGAAAAAGCAGTGGCAAAATGCCACTCCTTCTTGGGCTGGAAAGAGGGTGCCCTTGCTGCCAGTGCCACCATGGCTTTTTGGCATTTCAGCTTTGCATCACATTTAAATGCTACACCGCCGACATGCCATGAAGTGGTTAGTCATGTGGCTTCCCATTGGCATGGGTGCAGTGTCAGAGCCTCAGATACTGCCCACAACCTGGCGCTTATTGCCAGTCTGTTTTGCCCCAATTGAAAATTAATATTTGTTGCATAGCAGCAAGAGAGACAGAATGGTGTTGTAGTCTGAGTGTTGGATTAGGACTTTGGAGACCAGAGTTCCAATCTTCACTCAGCAATGAAAACCACTGGATGTTCTTGGGCAAGTCCCATTCTTTCAGCCTCAGAGAATGGCAATGAACAAATCTTTCCAGGAAAACACCATTATAGGTTTTCCTAAGAGTCATCATAAATTGGAAATGACTTGAAGGTACACAGCAACAATTAGCAGTATAATTAACTCCCAAATTAATTTATATACACATACACACAAAATACACACACATCTTCACTGTATTTAGAAAGGAGAGTGAAAATCACATGACAATTCAAAAGCTCATTATAGTTGAGGAATATGAAGCTTTGGAGAAGTCATATGTAAAACTTTTCTGGTTGAAGGATGAAGCATTTATAATTCTCAGCTAAAGAGCTTCTCTAGTGGAGTGGCATCCCTAGGGTTGGTGTCACCAGGTACAATAACCCATTGACCTCCTCCCATACCACACCATATAGAATCCTTAGTAATGCTTTTTGTACTAATGTTACTTGTAAGTCATAATTCTCATACATCACTGAATGTAATTGCAACAGTGACATAAACAACTAGCAAAATTAATATTATACCTTTAAATTACAGTATCATATGCACAGCCTAAGTGTATTTATACGTACATAGTTTCGTGTGGTTAAAGTGAAAATTTGGTAAGGTGTGATGTTTTCAAAGAAGTTTTTAAAGAATTTTAAAAATATTAAAATTGAATTTTTATTTTTAATCTTTTAAAATTGGGCCCCTCTTTTCTCATCCCACTGAGCATTTCCCCACTCACGCCATCTCTTCAGCATTTTAAAGGGATGCAGGTGATCACCACAGCCCATTTCTACCAAAAGGGAGCAGTGGTGTCACACTTCCTCAGGGTGTTACTTGGTGTGGTCTGTACCCCCCGCAGCTCCCTATTGCTGACCCTGCTCATTACAAACCCCAGAATTCCATAAGACAGAACCATGGCAATCAAACTGGAATAATAGCCCTATAATTGTGTAGCATTAATGGATCCACACACTCCAGGGGATTAACTGTTTTAAAATGTCATCTTACACAAGGGGATCAAAGGGAGTTTCACTACCCCTTTTCTAGGGTAGGAAATTACTACAGGGCTGTGTGCATTTTCTAGCTAGAGGCTCCCAGCCCTTGTTGTGTAATATTGTCTTAAACGGTAGTCCTTTTCCCCCCTTTCCTGACTCATGTATGTTGCTGTGGGACAGATGCCACTGACTAACTGGGGCCTCATTTCTTTCCTGGATATCACAGACATACAGTCAGATCCTTGGGCTTGACCTCAGAGAAGAAACCAGCTTTTCCTTTCTTCCATGCCAGCTGGAACTACATTAGACCTACGCAGATGTTCACCTCCCCTAGTCATGCAGAGAATAATGTGTGGAAGCTGATGTGAGCTAAGCCTACACACAGGTCTGAGACCCACATATCTTCATATGTCCAGCTGCCTTGTAGATCTCCATATACTGAAGGTAAAAGTCTCCAAAGGGTTCTGTAAACACATCCAGCTAAATCAGCTAACCAAGCTTCTTTGTTCACAAACCCTGATAGGGAAGATTTTCTAGTCCCAGAAAATGGATAAGGAACACATTAAAGCAGGCATGCTTTCAGAATCCCTTGCAAAGTCTTGTGCTAAACCCACAGAGGTCTAAATGCAGCTGAGTACACAGGCACCAACATAAACTTCCTCTCTTTAGATCTGCATGCAAACAGGTTTAATATAGACAAAGGACTATGGTAAAAGAGACTGTTCATGTGCTGAATGAAGATCATGCAAAGATATTTTCTTGAAGATGGATGGAAAAGGAGCTATATTTTCATGACAATCTATGGATTTCCTTTTCCTTCACCCTTCAGATAGTACTTCCACATAACAATGTATCTTGGCTTAACTTTTCAAGATGATAACAGATCTAGTTCAGTCAAACTATTCAAAGAAACAAGAGAATTGGGGTTTGCTCTGAAGCACAGCAAACATGAACAAAAATGCTGGCCATGAAAATTTTTTGGAGTATTGCTCTCAGAATCCTCAGCCACTGGCCATGATTGATGGGGGCATTGTGAGAGTTATAGTTCCCAAAACTAACATTGCTAACTTGCAAGATTAATGGGAAGAACTGTAGAATCACCAACAGATGGCTGCTCCATGAGAGACAGCAGTGAAAGAGAGCTAACCATCATGTAAATTTTGAAAAATTGCATGATGTTTTTTCTGCATTTTGGTTTACAAATAAAGCTATTACTCTTTTGTGGATTTTGTATTCTGTTGTGTCATCCCTCTGTTATTTCCAATCTTATGCCAAGTCACAAAAGTCAATTTACTGTATAAGCATTAAACAAATGAATAAATGATAGAAGAAGAATGAACAAACGTCTGAAATACCTGTAATTCCCCTTCCATTATACTGAGGAGCCGGATCAGATCCTCTTTGGAAAGCTCTATTGATTTCTTGCTTTTCCGCTCACTAGGGCCTGGTGACTTGCTGTGCTTCTTGACTGTTCCTGAGCCTGGAACCTCATCATCTTTGCGACTATATTTGTTCTTTTTCTTGGTATCTTCCTGAATATTTTGATTTTCTGCAATATTGATAATGGGCTTTGACTTAGAGAAATGCCCACTGGATGAGCTTTCTCCACCTTGATTTCGGGACCTCATCCTGACCTGAATAAAAGAAAACATAAATATATTTATATTTGAATGTTGTGATGATTAGGTTTCTTGTTTACATTTTAAAACATATGGCATTTTAAAAAAATACTTTTCCCCCTAGCCTTCTCATCTACACAGAAGCCTCAAGACAGCTAAAAAAAAGAGACATAATTTAAAAATACAAAAAGTAATAAATACTTTTTGTTGGACTAGGAACAAGATCTATAACTTGAGTCATTATAAGGTTAATGACCATTATAGGGTTAATAGTGAGCTACTGAGATAGAGATGATCTTCAGCTGTGTGTATTGCCCTCATCATTGCTCTAAAATTAGCCTTTTCTCTGTTGCATTATATCTTCTGTTACTTGCATCCATGTAGTTTATATTATTTGATGTATTTGCTATTTTGTGTTACGTATTCTGTTTGCCATTATTACTATGGTTCATTCTATAATAATAAATAAGAAAAAAAAATTCCCCTACCTGGATCTAGATCTAGGACCTAGGTTCCTTATAACAATGGTAAGAGATACAATACAATACAAAATAAACCTATACATCCCCCCTTTCTCTCCCTCAACAAACAATATCAACATAATAATAATTAAAATAATTAAGATACCATACAATTATTAAAAACAGTATTAAAACACATTAGAGACTGGAGACAGGACTACGGGATTACTTGGAGACCAATAGAATGAGTGAGTTTTTCTATCTTTCTATCTTTTCTATATATTGATTTTGAATACTTTTTTTATATACATTGCTTTGTTACCTTTTAAGCAGATATAGATAAAAATTAGTTATAGCACCTTTTGTTTTTGGCCTTTTCAATTTTATTGTTTCAACACTTTTACCATCATTATAATTAAACTGTATTTGGGTATGAATGTGATTCAGATTTTCTTAGATTTTTCTCGCCATCCCAAACCAAAGAACATAAACACCTCATAAGAACCCAACTGACTTAATGACTGTGGCACAAAATAGCTTGGGGACTGAGAAACCAAGAGTCCTTTCTCTGGTTTGTTGAGAGGAAACAAACCAGAGCAAGGAAGCTGACCTGTCAGACAGCACAATAAACCAATCATGAAATTCAGCACTGTAGCTTGTTAAGCTTTGCAGTAGCCACTAAGAGAGCCAGTGTGATATAGTGGTTTGAATGCTGGACTAGGACACTGGGACACCAGGGTTCGAATCCCCCCCTTGGCCATGGAAATCCATTGGGTGACCTTGGGCATGTCATAGGAGATTATCACACTGCCAATTCCTGCCAGGATAGACACAGGTTGTAACTGTAACAGATGGATCTTATCAGACAACCCTGCGGCCAGTGGTAGGCCAGTAGAAAATGCCATTCTTAAAAAGCTGCAAGAAAAGCCTGGTTTGGATACGGGCTGCCTACTAGCGGCCACAGGGCTGTCTGATCTGTCTGTTATGGTTACAACCTGTGTCCTAGCAGGAACTGGCACAGCGATAATATCCATACTCTCTCAACCTCAGAGGATAGCAATGGCCAATTTCCTCTGAACAAATTCTGCCAAAAACACCCCAAGATAGGTTCACCTTATGATCATCGTAAGTCAGAAATGACTTGAAGGCACACAACTTCAAAAAAGTAACAACTAAGCACCAGTCGGCTACTCATTCTTACAGATCCCCTGGCTCACTATGTGGTGCAAGTATTTCCCACTATCTAGTAAAGGTGTCCTAAATTTGGGTGGATGGCAATAATCATGCAACAAACTATAAAAGGGAGATTAATACAACAAGTCAGCTATTGGGAGATATTTGTACAGAAAAGAAAATCAGGTAGGATGAGGAATCCACCTTAACAGTCCATTCCATTTTGATTATTGTAGATCAAGTTACTGATGCAACTATTTTAATTGTTGAATTTTTATTAATTTTAATGGTGGGAGGGTTTAGGGGTTAATGCAACTTTTTATTGTGTTTTTGTAATTTTTATATGCTGTAATCCCACCTTGATCCACAGGGAGAAAAGGGAAATATAAATAAATCATATTATTATTATTATTATTATTATTATTATTATTATTATTGAAAAGGAATTGGCTAATCTGGCACACAAAAACACACAACTAGTGCTGCTTTAATTTTTTCTTCTTCATTCCCCCTACACCCTCAAGAAATCTGTTCAGAATTCTCCTAAAATGGAAGCATGGATAGACTTGATGCAGAAAGAGGAAATATTACAAGAATGCAGGTTGCGTGACCGTAAACATTGCTTGCTGTTATACCCTTAGTTTAATAGTCTCTTCAATCCATGCAGACAATCCAGGTTTTATTTATTAGCATTAAATAAAGAAACGTGTTAATTCCAGACAAAACACATTTCTGTCTGATTGCCAACAGCTTAAGCCAACAACAAATAATTCAAATATATTTAGATTGATATAAGAAAGATCTCAAAATAAAAAAATACTACAAAGTAATGAGTGAAAGAAACTGAATGTCCCAAACTGGGGATGCACTTGTGTGGATAGACGGAGGATGTACATCTAGTGGATGATGGACACCTCTATCTCTCTAGGCATTCATGGATCTCAGATATCATCAAGGCAAACCACCAATGATCGAAGATCATGTGAACTATCATCATCAAGCAATACTGAGCTGGGTGCAGGAGCCTCACCCTGAGCTAGGTGTTAGCATGTGCAGACACAAATCTAACTACAGTAGTTTTAGCTTAAATTTAATACATTTTCCTGTAGGGCCTCTGTGTTAGTATGGAGACTAAAGAAGGGGAGCAGTCTATACATGAGAGCATCAGAGCAAGAGAAATTCATACGGCTGAAGCTAACCATGTCAATCCCTTTGGAGAACAAGAAGTGAAATGGCAAAATTTGGCATAATATTCCCACCCTTCAACCACCAAATTCTAATACACACCTTTTAACATACTGTTTTGACATCCACTGAAAACCACATACTGTTTTGACAACCACTGAAAACCACAAAAGTTGCATTTCTGTGTAAAACTGAATGGAAATGCTACACGCCGGATTTATACATAAGGCAGATTTATGTTTAAGAAACCCATACACATGTTTTATTAATTAACACAAAGAAACTTTTTCAGAACTCTTCAAGGCAGCGAATTTTCTTCTTAATTCTTGTTCCAGTTATTTAATTAAACTTTTGTTGTTCTGGGCAAATATTCTTCAATTTACAATAATTAGCAACACATGCACTTTTAATTACATGATTTCTATATTTGTTTTACCAGAGATCAGAGAAAAATCTTTCCATGGAATTTGCTGATGAGGAAGATGTCAGAGGAGGACAAAACTTTTCTTTCATCTAGTGTAAGATATATCCACTAAAGCTCTTCCAGGAGCAGGCCAAATCAGATAATGTTGTGCCATCAGAAATACTTGTAAAAGCAGATAAGGAAACAGGGTTTTTAAGATTACATATAAATAGGAACCTGACAGGCAGATGTATGCCAGTCAAAGTAGCTGGCTTTGGCTAGTATCTGATTTCTAAAAGTTGACTTAAGGTGCAGTGGTATGAATAATAATTGATTTTCCTGTTCCCCATTTTTAGTAATATGGAAAAAGGTGCCAAATACAACAGTTCATGTGAGGGAAGTTGGTTGTCCATGGTTTGAGCTGACCTCTGGATGCTTTAGATAAAATAATCCAGGTAAATTCACCAGGGGCATACTGAGTTTCTGAAATAGTTAATCCTTAATGTTCTGAAAGCTTTGCCATGCCTCAAGTGCAGATATAAGTGCATTGTGCATTTGTTATCTGTTCTCATTTTACTTGAACAGTTTTTAATGGTTGCTCTGCTCACAACAATGCATTTTGTTCTTTCAATATGGCAAGAACGTGCTGATGTCATCTATTAACACAACATGTTAATAATATACACAGCTGTTAGCACTTGTTTCTCGCTCAATGCCCTGTGCTTCAATTTTCCCAACAAAATACTATATCTTTGCCATGCCTTGTACAGAAAAGATCTGCCTAATTAAAAAAATAATAATCATTGCTGATTTCTGCAGGGATCCACCATGCCCCACAGAGGAAGATTATATTCCCAGTGGTGGTGGGTGGCTTTCATGTCAGTGAGATGGTAAATCTCTTTGAGATTTTAGTATAAACTTTAAAAGAGCTACCCAGAATGTTGAACCTTACCCATCCAATAGATAAAGCATTTTGGATATCTGATTTGATTGGTACTTATGGAGAAACAGAATGGAGAAGCAGAACTGGCAAAGGGGTCAGACAAGACTACATTATTATTACCCTACTTGTTCAACACGTACACTGGAAATATCATATGAAGAGCAGGTTTAGACTCAGAAGAAGGAGGAATAAAGATAGGAGGAAGAAACATCAACATTCTAATATATGTGGATGGCACCATTCTACTAGTGGAAAACATCATAGACTTGGAAAAATTACTAACAAAGGTCATACAAGAAGGTGTAAAGGCTTGTTGCTGAACATAAAGAAAACAAAAATAATGGCCAATGGAGGATCTATATAAATCCAACCTAGATCAATGAGGAAACTGAAGTAATTAAAGATTCCCTATACCTTGGATCAAACATTGATCAGAATAGAGACTGCAGTCAAGAAATCAGAAGAAGACTAGGATTGGGAAGGGCAGTGATGAAAGAATTAGACAAGATCCTAAAGAATAAAGATATCCAACAGAGCACTAAAGTTAGAATCATCCAATCTACTGAATTCACCATCACCATGTATGGATGTGAGAGCTGGACAGTGAAGAAAGTGAAAAAAAATTCAAATAATTTGAGATGTGGTGCTGGAGAGAAGTGCTGAGAATACTGTGGACAGACAAATCTGCTTTAAATAGACCAAGCTTGAAATTTCCCTGGAATCCAAGATGATTAAATTGAGGTTGTTGTACTTTGGCTGCATCATGAGAAGACATGAATCTTTGGAAAAGACACTAATGCTAGGAAAACATGAAGGCAGCAGAAAGGGAGGAAGACCGCACGCCATATTCTCTAGAGTCCTAGTCCTGTATTCAAACCACTACTCCAGACTGGCTCATAACTAGAACAACCAGGTGAAATTTGTGACAGAGCTCTCCTGCCTTTAATGCAGTGGTTCTCAACCTTTGGTCCTCCAGATGTTTTGAACTTCAGTTCCCAGAATTCTTGAGCATTGGCCAAACTGGCCGGATCTCCTGGCAGCTGAAGTCCAAATTGCTTCAGTGGCTGTGTAGAAGAGGGAAATTCAGCAGGTGTTGTTTGTCATGTAAGTAATACCTGCTGAAATTCCCTCTTCTACACAAGTGTGTCCATTATTTCCACCCAACCATTAAAGGCACAGGAGCCAAGCTCTTTATTTCATGTTACAACACTACAATGGACCACTGTTGTAGCACTGCGTAGCACTGGCTTACATAACAGAAACAAAATACTGACAAAGGCGTATTCCGGACAGATCCTATGAGCGCCATCGTTATGCGTGAGGGGCGGCACTTCCTGATGCGCCTTGCCCCTCACGTGTAATGAGTATGTCAAAATGGCGGCGGCGCCATTTTGATGTGCCGAAAGTGGCGCATCGTGAGGGAGGTGGTCATATAAGTGTCCCTTTTGCCAAACAGATTTTTCCAGTGCAGAAAAAGGCACACTTTTATGAGCATTTTCCTTAGGAAGAGAATGGAAATGCTTCAATGGTAGGAGGAGAATAAGGAGAAAGCTGCTTCTCTGCCACTCTATCTCAATGTTCTTTTGTCATACGATAAGGCTTATGTTCCTCTCCTACTTTGTTGTTGTTGTGTGACTTCAAGTCATTTTTGACTTCTAGCAACCTTAAGAGGTTTTCTTAGTAACATTTGTTCAGAGAGAGTTGCATTCCTCTGAGGCTGAGAAAGTTTGGCTTGTTCAAAGTCACCCTGTGGGTTTCCATGGCTAAATGGGGATTTGAACCCTAGTCTCCTGGAATCCTAATCCAACACTCAAAGCACTACACTATGCTGGTTTTCCTCTCCTACTTACTCCTTTATTTGTGGTCTGTCTACTGTGCCTTATATCTTTATTCTATTTCATTTTTGGTCATTTATTTTCTTTATTTCCACCCCACAAGTCCTACAGTAGTGCTTGCACGCACGCACGCACGCACGCGCACACACACACACACACACACACACACACACACACCATTTCTGAAATTGCTCCAGGGCCCCTAATCCCTTCATGTGACTCCAGTATAGGACAAGGTAGTTTGTCACATATTCTGGCTTCAGAAGTTCAGCACATTGAAGGAGAGAACAAGCCTTCAGAAAGGAACAGGACAAAACTGATGGAGATGAAAAATTGGACTAATATGACTGTAACTCTTAAAAATAAATGCCATGTTTCTGTCAAGATGCAACAGGAAACAATATTCATTATGAACAGCAACACATCCTATACATATGTTAGGATCTCTTTTTATGGAACAAAAAGGGCGATTTCTTTTGTTAATTTCCTAGCATATCTTTATTTTAATATATATATATTATATGTTATCAAAACTAATTATAATCATAATGGTTGAAAAGCATTTGTAGAACCTGCTTCAAAGAGGATGAAGCTGTTACAAAACCATATGGATAAAATGTTTTAATAGTACTCACAAGCAAACCACAAATGCATCAGCATTTGGTATAACTGACAGATGGAAAGCAGGAAATGGGAATAGCACTTTGGGAGCCAAGTTCTTAATAGCACACAGCTTTTACTGAGATGTCTAAACGAGAGCCAGATCTCCAATAATGTACTTCTTATCATTTCGATAGCACTTTGGAGAGTTCAGAGAGTATAACACACAATACTGACAACAGTATAGTGTACTATTTGAAACAGCTATATTAACCCCACTGTGTAGATTTGAGATGTGCAGCATGAAGGCAGGGACTTGCTTGCCTAACGAATTCTAGAAAGTAGAGGTGAGATATGGACTGGAGGCTTCCAAACTCACGGCCTATATGCAGTATATGCTCAGTGCTGCACATGTAGCTAAATGCAAAGAGATGTTGGGCAGTATACATACATTTTTTTCCTATTAAAAGAGCAACTTGATCGTCTTTCATCCAATTATCAGTTTTTATGCTTCTATATTTAAAATGTGTGGCCAAAAACATGAAAATAAAGTTGTCTATAATAACTGGAATGTTGCTTATAACTAGAATATTGAGTTTTTTAGGGATAATGCTGAAATGTGTTGATTTTACAAAAATAAATAGGCTATAAATAATTGTTTGTGTGTCTGTGTACATGTACATAGGTGTGTGAGACACGGGTTTATTGCTTTGGCCAATAAGCCAGTTTACCTCTTCTGGCTTCAATTCTGGATCCAGAATGCCCCTGGATGTTATCATAGCTATGCGGGATGCTGCTGCCCGGACGCATCCCAGGTCAAAGCCTCGCTCAGCCAGCCCATTATTTAAGTCAGATGCTCTCCAACTTTGAAAAAGTGTGGGCTGAGCGAAGCTTCGACCCGGGATGCATCTAGGTGGAGGCATCCCGCATAGATTGGTGGCGATTTAGCTATGATAACATCCGGGGGCATCCCGGATCCAAAACTGAAGCCAGAAGAGGTAAGCCAGTTTATCAGCCAAAGTGATAAGCTTCACAGATAAATACAGATTGTTTCACTCTTGTTGTTTAGCATAGAAAAATGTAATTAATGTAAGTAATTATAATGATCAAAGTACATGCAACTGGGTTCCAGTCAGACAAACATTGCATTTGGCTGTCCGTTCCCCCTTGTATTGTCCACCTATTATTCCAGTCAAATATACAATCCCATAATATCTTGCCTGCTCAATTAATTATACCTTTCCTGATCTTAGGGTGATATACTGGTCTCTCCCTCCCACAGATAAATTTTGCTTAAAATATGGGACCAATAAACATTTTGTATAAGAGTCAGACATGTTTTTAAAAAATATATATTTCAGAACTATAAAAAACAGACATGAAAAAGACCTGGATTTATTCTTACTTTGGCAAGAATTTAAATAAGAATACCTTATATTCAACAAACTACACTTGTCAGGCTTTATTTACATTCATATAGTTTTGTCTTCTTTCCAGCTGAGTTTGATAAAATACAGCATATTCTATTTCATTAATGTTTATCCTCATTTTTGCCACTTTTATTTGTGTGAATTATTTCCAGATTGAAATGTTTTCATCTTCAATCATTTCTTTACACAGAAATAAGGCTTAATCGTGGTTGCATTTCCTAAACCATGACTGAGCATTGCATCTCAATACCTAAACCACGGTTCAGAGTGGTCTGCAAATAATGTCTGGAATCCAATTGATTAGTCCAAATCAATCAATTGTTGAATGGTAAATCAACACAGAGGTAAAACCCACTGATTCAATGGGTTTTCTCTAATCAAAAGTAACAAAAGGATTAAGGTCAATAGCCCCTTGCAGACATTTCATGAGTACATAATGTGAACTGTAACTGTATTGTTTGTATGTGTGTGTGTGTGTGATTTGATTGAACTGTGATTGTTTCTTGATTATATTTATATTACATGATTTATCTTAAATTATAAGGCACTTTGTTAAGTCTTTTGCTTTGAAAAATGGAATATAAATATTTAAATAGACAGACAGAGGGCATATGGAGAGAAGAGCATCACAGTGACATACTTGGCCTCTAAGCTACACCCATTCCTTATAAAAACCTGTGCAGTCAGGATTCCCTGTTGTGTGGAGGAACCTAACCAATGGCTCTTCTTTTAGACCTTCTCCTAGGACCTATGGCTTGTCTACCTCGGTAATTTACCCTGAACCCCCCAAGGCCTGCTGCATCCTGTTTACATGCTGCAGGGACAAAATCTTGCATTGGGTCCAGACTGTCTTCACAATGTCCACACCTGATTCAGAACTCACCTTTTGCTTCAAGTTTTTGGTTCTCTTCACAGTGACTATGGTGACTGCCTTCACTCACAGCATGGATGTAGCCAAGTTTTTGGGAAGGAGGTGGGGAGTTCCAGACTAAGTGCCACCTTATATTTTGTGATTAGATTAGGTTTGGTTGATATTATTTTTAACATTAATTAATGGAACGGGGTCCAGACCCCACAGACCCCCTCCCCTTGGCTATATCACCTCTCACAGTCCCTGTGAGCTCCCCATTACTGCTACTGTAGGCACAAGATCAGAACAACGTGCTTGGTGTTGATAACATGGCTGGGTGTCTCATTCTGACCTGCAATGGACAGGGACTGGGAAGGTAGCCACCAGTTGCTCACTGTGAGAGCTGAAGACCTGCATCAAAATAGAGTAAGGGTGGTGGGAATTTGGGGCCAGAATATTCCGGGGGAACCCCAGAGTACTCTAGCAACTGAGGACAGGGCCCTAGCATGTGGGGTGTGGGAGGGAAGAGATGGGTAAACCTACCAGTTCTTTCTCACACATTTACAATTGAATCCCAAGTTCTTTCCATCCTGAATGTGGTATTTGTGGAAACTGGTAAATTCTTCAAAAAGGAACTGAAACAAAATTCTCCTCTCAGCTTCATATTTGCACCACCAGTCCACTTCCATGGGCAACATCATAAACACTTTTTAGCATGACATAAATATCTGCCAGTACAGCCACACTGAGTCCCACAGTTGCATAACCAGCTGCACAACAAGAATTACAGTCCTGAGCTCACTTGCAGCACAATAAATCGTTCCTCAGGCAAAACTAAACAATAGTGCCTCTGTGTATGTCTGCTAAATTATTGGCTGTACAATTTGGTTATGCTTGTGCAACTGCTGATAAAACATGATCATGTGCAAAACTACTTTTAGCATGGTGTAGTGTCCTGGTGTAGTGTCCTCCAAAAATAATGACCACAAAGGATTTACATAAATTCAACCTAGATAATGAGGAAATCAAAATAGTTGATTTCTGTCATGCACACAGACACACAAACAAGTTAAAGATTTCCCATACCTTGGATCAAACATTGATCAGAACGGAGGCTACAGTCAAGAAATCAGAAGATTAGAAATGGGAAGGGCAGCAATGAAAGAACTAAACAAAATCCTAAAGTGTAAAGTCATACAACTGAATGCTAAAGTTAGAATCATTCAAGCCTTTATATTCCCCATTTCCATGTACAAATGTGAGAGCTAGACAGTGAAGAAAGAACATAGGAACAAAATAAATTCATTTGAGATGTGGTGCTGGAGAAGAGTGCTGAGGATACCATGGACAGCTAAAAAGACAAACAAATGGGTCCTGAACTCTCACTGGAAGCCAAGGCGTGTTACAAACGTGCCGAAGCGGCGTGCTAGGGTTGCCTCAGTACGTATTAGGGTTGAGAAGGGGCGTCCCTTCCAGACACGCCCAACCCTAATATGGACTGAGTCCGTACAAAATGGCGCCGCCCGTTCCCCACGGGGGCCGCCATCTTGATGTAGCAGATGCGTTGCGTCTGTACGTCGCACAGCACAAATGATGCCGTGAGTGCACCATTGGCGCCTCGTGGCGTCATTAGCGCGCCGCAAAGAGAAGTGCCATTTTGGGGCTTCTTATTTGCAGTGCGCCCAAGATGACTAAACTGAGGCTGTTTGGCCAGATAATGAGAAGGTACGACTCATTAGAAAAGACATCTTCTGGGGAAGGTAGAGGGAAGTAGAAAGAGAGGAAGACCACATGCCAGATGGATAGACTCAGTCAGGGAGACCATAGGCCTGAGCCTGCAGGACTTGAGCAGGGAGGTAGGGGATAAAGGGGCTTGGAGACATTTTAGTTTAAAGATGACAACAAAATAAAATTAAACTAATATAGAACTTGGTGGTGGGAGGTTCGTATTATTTCAAGGGTGTAGCCTATAGTTTGGCTCCACTGTCCTTTTGTGGAGCCTCTTCAGGTGGAATAACATTTTTTAAAAAAGCTTGTCAGATGTATTCACCAGTGACCAAATGCTGATTTAATTTCCACACCCCCATTCTGAGGCAGACCGTCTACCCTTTCCTTTAAAAAGTTCCTGTGATAGTCATGTAATAAATTAAACACATACACATGCACACACATATATGGACACCAATAAATTAGTGGTTTAAAATATTAAAATGGCTCACGATTCTGCCAAATAATTGACTGAAGAAGGATCTTCAAAGCACTTCTAGTTATAGGCATGTTTCTTAACTGTCCCAATTAATAACTGTCTATGACTGAGGTACATGTTGTTACTCTTATCTAAGAAATTGACAACACATCCTATTTTATAATTATCCCTACCTCTGTCACCAAATGTGAGGAGCTCCTCCTGTCTCATCTCTGTGGCATCAGTGGGGAACTTCTATATGCCCTCTGGGCAAGATTATAACCCTTATTGCATGACGAAAGTAAACCAACATGCAGCAAGAGAGAAGTGGTTTTCTTTTTACCTCTCTGGATGCCCTCCACTTTGGTTCTCTTCTCAATGGAGATAGTTGTTAAAAACTGGGAGGATCCATTTGGTAACAGGTATGCTTTTATGACTATTCTTATGGAAGGAGAACAGAAATACTATGATGCCATGTGGAGCGGTAAGCAGGAAACTTCTCTCTCACTGTGTCTCAATTTACTTTTTTCATGTGATAAGATTTTATATTTGTCTCACTATTGGACACCCTTGAATAATTGCTTACACCATAGACACCATGTGTCTGAACTCAAGCATTCCCTTAACTAGCATTCTCAGAGGCACACATGTATAATACAATTTATTTAATACAAGTTCAACATAAAGTTAAAGATTACTTATTTAACACATCTAAATCCAGACTGACCCTAACAAACTGACATCTCTCGCTCATATTCCTAACTTCTATCCTTCACTCCTGTCTAACTAATCTCTCTTTCTGACTCTGTCTAACTCTCCAGTACAGAGACAGTTTGAGATATTCAATGTTAATAGTCTAAGAAAGGAGCAGTTACTTTTGCACAGGAGAGGGACAACTAGATTTCAAAAGAAGCTGCTTTTCTATTGTTAATGGGAGTTGAAATTTAATTACCTGTCTTTTATTGCTCTTTGTACCTAGTCCTCAAATGGCCAATAATGGGAGTGGCCTCTACATGCATTGCAATCCCTCAATACCATCTTAACCAACAATATCTCAAACAGTAACTGAGGGTGAAATTGTCAAAATGAAGCAGCTTTTGACCACATTGGAGGCATAGCATTTAGACAATGCACGCCTCCAAAATGGCCAGAAGCCACTTTGAAGCCATGCGCTGGTCCTTAAGATAGCATACCAAAAGATCTGCTTCAAGCTACAGAGAAAGGATCTACTCTAGTTCTAACTAAAATCTGTTAACAAATATGGAAAATAAAATAATGGCCACAGATTGGAAATGCTCAATTTACATTCCAGTCCCTAAGAAAGGGGACACCAGGGACTGCAGTAACCACAGGACCATTGCATTAATCTACCATGCAAGCAAAATGATGCTCAAAATTCTACAACAACGAAGACTTTTACCATATATGAAGTGAGAAATTCCAGATATCCAAACTTGGTTCATGAAAAAAGGGGCATTAGGGATTATATTAAAAACATATAAACATATGCGCGCACACACACACAAATTCAGAAGAAAATCAGCCTGTGATTTATAGATTATAGCAAAATCTTTATATAGGTCATGAAAAACTTCTGATTGCTCTTAAAGAAATGGCTGTGCCATGGCATTTTATTATCCTGATGTGTAGCTTGTACTCAGGAGGAGTGGCTTCCCTCAGGACAAAATACGGAGAGAGGAATGGTTTCCAATAGGCAACGGGGTCAGGTGAGGCTGTATTTTATCATTTTATCTAAAATTTACACTGAACATATCGTACATAAAGCAGGATTAGACCCAGAGGAAGGAGGCATGAAAATCGGAGGAAGGAACATCATCAATTTAAGATATGCAGATGACACCATACTACTAGCAAGAAATGGCCAAGACTTGGAATTATTATTAAAGGAAATCAAAGAAGAAAGTGCAAAGGCAGGTTTAAAGCTGAACACCAAGAAAACAAAAATAATGATCACAGATGATTTAGGAAACATAGTAAAGTGGTAGCTGTTTTGGCCAAAAGAATGGTGCAAAACCAAATAAGAACAGCTTTACTTTTGCATCATTTAAAAAAAAATCACCTCGTACAACAAAATCCAAACTCTGCAAAAGAGCAATATCTTTATTGGTCAACCAAAATGCAGAAGATGCATCATGCAAGCTTTCAAAACTTCGCTGGCTTCTTCATCAGACAAAGGTGTTAAAAATCACATACCAAAAAAAGGAAAATATTAGAGTCACAGGCTTATATTCTATTTTAGGTTTCATCTACAGGCTAAATAATGAATCCTTACCTTGATCCCAGTATGTTGGAACACAGAATGTTCCTCTCCTTCCAGTATGAAAACACTTCTTTTCAATTCCTGAATGCTTTAATGTGATACAGTGGTACCTCGGGATACGAAATACCCAGGTTACGAAATTTTCGGGATACGAAAAAATCCCATAGGGAATCATTGTTCCGGGTTACGAATGTTTTTTCGGGTTACGAAAAAACTTTTGGTGCTTTTTTCGGCTTTTTCGCACGGAATCGCGGCTTTTCCCCATTAGCGCCTATGGCAATTCGGCTTACGAAGGCTTTTCGGGTTACGAAAGCGGCCGCGGAACGAATTAATTTCGTAACCCGAGGCACCACTGTATAAGAAAACCTCCAGTTTACTCCACTTTCTGGAGGAAGAATAAGGTTTTTGAAATGTGTAGTTTGACCCTCAAATTGGGATCACAGTGGAATCAGTGGGGATAGAATTGGGGCCAGGTTGATGGGTGGTCACCTAGCTCAGGTGGTCCCCTGATTGTTCTCATCACAGAAGGGTAGCTCCTTTGTTTGTACTGGAAGCCAGAAAAGTTGCTTTTGAGTTTTTTGTTTGGGGGGGGGGGGTGAAGGTGGTTGGTGTTTGTATGCTCACATTTGCAGGTCAGCGTTTCACTTCTCTGTGGACTTCCTTTTATAGACATGCAGATGGGAATCAGAACGAAAGGAAAACAAAGGCTGCTTGATTCTGCATATATGCAAATATGTGCATGCATTGTAGTAATTAAAAAAACAACACACAGCTGCTGCAGTTGTATGACCAGACATAAACATGTGCACACAGTAGAGACACCCCCTTGCACTGATGTGGCTATATAATGGGTGTTCTGTGTGGCTTTCCAAACTAATTTCACTTTGGATTAAAACAAGTGTGTCGCAGTAAAAAGGTCAAAGTAGGGCAGGGATACTACACAGTGGCACTGGTATACAGCCCTTATGTAGATTCAGATGTAACTCTGTTGTCAGTTAAGATAGCAGTGAGGGATTTCCATGCCAGCAGAGGCCACTCCTCCTAGGCCACCTAAAGACCAAGGACAAAGGGCAATAACAGACAGGTAATAAAATTTCAACTTTATTCGCAACAGAAAACAGGTAATAGTTACTTTTCTGTTGCTGATGAAGTTGAATTTTTATTACCTGTCATTGCCCTTTGTCCCCGTCTCCACATGGCCAAGAAGGGGATTGTCTCTGCCTGCACTAAGATCTCTCTCTTAACTTACAACATCTGAGACAAAATGTTGGCCTGTGACTCTAACATGTTCACCTTTTTTTCTCCTGTATGATTTTTAAATCATTGCACAGATGATTTGCCCGACTTTAAAGTAGATGATTAAAGCATTGAAAAGGTTCATGATTTTCCATACTCGGTCGTTAGTCAAATGGAGACTGTAGTCAAAAAGAAGACTAGGGCAGAACTAGACAAGATCCCAAAGTATAAAGATGTATCATTGAATACTACAGTTAGAATTATAATTCAAAAATCTAGTTGATTTAGTCTGTAGAATCAGTATGTAGAGAGATCTTGTAGCACCTTTGAAACTAACTAAAGAAAGAAGTTGGCAGCATGAGCTTTCATAGACTTAGGTTTACTTCCTCAGATGTATTTGGTGATCCAAGGAATGCATCTGAGGAAATAGAATGAACTCTACGAAAGCTCATGCTGCCAACTTCTTTCTTTAGTTAGTCTCAAAAGTGCTACAAGATCTCTCCATATACAGTTAGGATTGTGCCTGTCATTGAATGATTTCCAATTTCTATGTATAGTTGTGAAAGCTGGACAGTGAAGACAGCGGATAGGAAGAAAATCAACTCATTTGAAATATGGTGTTGGTGAAGAGTTCTATATTTGCTGTGGACTGCTAAAAAGACAAATAAATGGGTCCTAGAGCAAATGACCTGAATTCTCCCTAGAAACCAAGATGACTAGGCTGTTATACTTTGGACATATGAGAAGACATGTTATTGTGTGCCTTCAACCACCATTATATAGCCACATCAGTTTCTGACTTCTGATGACCCTAAGGCAAACCTATTGTGGGATTTTCTTGACAAGTTTCTTCAAATGGGGTTTGTCATTGTCATCCTCTGAGACTGAGAGAATGCAACTTGCCTGAGGTCACCCAGTGGGTTTACATAGCTGAGCTGGGATTTGAACCTTGGTCTCCAGAGTCCTAGTCCAATACTCAAACCACTACACCACGCTGGCTCTCTAAGAAGACATCAATCACTAGAGAAAGAGGAAGACCACATTACAGATGGATAGATTGAATCAAGGAAGCTGGGCCTTGAGTCTGTGAGACTTGAGTTTCAGATAGGGTGTTTCAGATAGGGTGATTTGGAGGTCTCTCATTCCATTCACTTATTAGTCACCGCAAGTCAAAATCAACTTGATGGCAGTTAACAACAGTGATGGACCAAAGTCACAGTGGTGGGATACAGGCGCCATTTGCTCCGTGCAGGATCCGCAGCAGCCAAACCGGGCAGCTCCCGCGCGGAGCAAAAAAGAAGCTCCATTTCGGAGCTTCTTTTTGCGGCGCCTTTATGACATCTCAAGGCGCTGCTGGCGCATTTGCGACGTCATAGGCGCCGCGACACGTCTGGACGCTATGCGCTCAGTATGTAAACATGGTGGCCCCCATGTGGAAGGGGCGCCGCCATGTTGTACTGTGGTGGAAATTCCTTTTTGAAATATAAAAACTATAGAAAGATGGAGTCACCTTTGTCAGCCAGAGAGATGGTTTTTGAAATAAAGGCTTGGAGTTTAGGGAAAACTAGAGCAAAGGAATAGTGAGTGCATCTTGACCTAGATGGAAGCTGGCACCAGTAGAAAGACATAACATAAACTACTGAGATACATAGTAGACATTCAGAACAAGTTGAAGGGAAAGCCACTGAATTCCTGACAGAGGGGGTAATAGTGATGATGCATTTTAATGTATGCATGATTTCTGTTCTGATTGTAAAATTCTAATGTTAAATTGTAATTTAGCCAATCAGGTGTATTGAAGACCTCTTTGTCTGAATAATAGAAAAAGAGCCATTTGTCTTTTTCGGGGTTCTCAGCTTTTGGAACTTGAATTCCACTGAGTTCAATGTTTTCCTTTGTCGACAAATGGAAATAATGGATTTTCAATTATTAGGTCCTCTTGCTAAATCCCTTTTGCTCTGCTAATCCTAGAATCTAAGTTTCCCTGAAATTTCTGTTACGTCGTATTCTATACGTACTAGGGTTAGGGGGGTACGAAGCACCGCCCCTTCCTAACCCTAGTACGTATAGGAAGACGTACTATTGGCGGTTTTGTATCCCGCCATGTAAATTTCCAAGACAAACTGGGGTTCGGACATGGGTCTTCGTTCCCAAGTCCAGCACTTTAACATTATTGCAATACACAGGTCTTCAGATCTGCAGTTAATATTAAAAAATAGCATGAGCTGAGCTGAAAAAAAAATATTGCATGATTATTGTGTTAAATGAGTAGATTTAGAGACAAATATAAGATAATTTGCATGTTTTGCTAAGGAGATGTTCAGATTTAGGGACTGAAACATGGAAGCACCAAAATCGCCAGTGAGGAAGTTAGCTGGCAACTAGCCCTTTTCTATAGTTGTTAATTATTAGCAGCCAAGTGTGGCGAAGGAGGAATAACTATCTGTTCAGACAGGAATGTCTGTTAATCATACAATTACTAGAGAATATGTATCCACTGGATGGTAGTAGGAAGTGTTTTTAGTTTGAAGGGACAAATGGATAGGCAGACTCCCTGGGGTAATACTTGCTGTTCTGTTGGAATTGACTCATCCTCACATCTCTCACAGTGATTTTAGGCCAGTTTATAGACAGCTGAAGATTTAGCACCAGAGCCCAATCCACACTGAATTTTGGTGCAAACTTGGTATGAACAACACAAACTATGCAATTTATTGCTCCCCACTGCACATTGCAAGCAGGTTTCGAGAGGTCACCCTGAGAGAAATAACAAAACCGGCAGGAAGGAAGAAATAACAACAAATCAACTAATACCGTGTAGCAAGACACATAAACTGAGCAATCATTGTATATAGCAGTGCAAAATACAAAATACCAGATGGATTGGAATGTTACAGAACAGTTATGTAACTCTAAAAGTTCTGAGTATTATCAGGATGAAACACAGCTTTTGCTGTGCTGCCATTTAGTCTTCCTACCATCTTTTTTTCTTGATGAAGGTATGCTCCTCCTACTGCCATCTCCACCGTTAGTCTACGCTACTATCTACTTGTTTAAAGCAGCCTTTGTGCTAACCTGTCGCTTCTAGACGTGCTGGATGACACTCCCTCAGGAGAGGACAGGAACATGGACTGTAGTCGGATTTATTTGGGTTGCCAGATATAGACGCGTCTTCAAAGGTTGGAAGACAAAGCCTGGATGCTTTCTTCTCCTGCTCCATTTTTGGTTTTGAACAACTGTCACGAATACTGGCAGACAACTAGGCCTAACAGGTAGCAACATACAGAATTGTTGCCATTATCCCAAATAAAAATAAATATAATAAAAATGAAAAGTCGACACAACCTTAATTAACTTTCTAGGAAAGCGCCTGGCTCCAGACATTCTTCTGCTGGAAGCAGAGCAAGTCAAGTCCTGGACTCAAATCAACAATTTGGGTGCCAGCTGTCTCTACATTGACTTAACAAGACCTGCAATGTTTGTTCACCTCTACAGAATGTTATTTTGCTTCACAGCGCCAGGGTCATATCAATGAAGTCACCTTTTAGTAATAGCCCGGGGGACAACTGATAGCCAGCCAGCATAGTAGCAAGTAGAAAACCACCAAGACCATTTTCCCATGACTTTTTACTAAGTGTATCGTTTGTACAACGTTTTTGCCACAAGCGGGTGGGGAAAGCTGTAGATTCACTGGAAAGGTCTGGAAACAAACTTGACATTTACAGTCAACAGTGTAATCTAAGAACATAGATTTTAAAAAGAGACTGATTTAATGTGTAATTGAAAAGAGGGGAAATGCAGTAAAATCAGAGCCAAATTCGGCTCATTGAAACCTTAAGTTTGCAACCCTGCAACAGAAAAAGGAATGGCTCTAGATGAAAAGATGTATTCACAGCTAATAAATATACATTTTCTCCTGGAATGTTTGAACAGGAAATTACATTTTTCTCAGCCAATTTGGAAGGCAATGACACAACCGGATCTGGCATTATTTTATTATTATTATACCTTTATTTGAACGGCTGTAATTTACACAGCGTGTACATGCATCTTTTTAGTTAGACGGTTTCCCGCCCTCTTCTCTCTCTCTCACACACACACACACACACACACAGAGACACCAGATCCTTACGTGTGCTCGTTAGAAATTAATGGTCCGCGCCTTTCGAGACCCGAAAGCATTCGCAAGCCGAAATGCCCATAGCGCAATGGAAAAGCCCGATTTTGTTGGCGAAAAGCCGAAAAGACAAAGTTTTTCGTACCCAAAACATCATACCCGAACATTATTCCTAGTGGATTTTTTCGTATCCCGAATTTCGTAACCTGGTATTCGATCCCGGGTACACGGTTAGATCCAATACTCGGCATCTTAACATTTTTGTTGTTGTTAACGCCACCAAGTTGAGTTCAACATGGCTCTATGAATGAGAGACACTAAGTCACCTTCAGCAGCAGGTCTTGCAGATTCAGGTCTTCCTTTGACTATCCATCTGTATGTGGCCTTCCTCTTTATCTCTACCTTCTACTTTGCCAGCTGTTTTGTCTTTTCTAGTGAGTCTGTGGTTGAGTTGTGGACTGCAACTCTGGAGATCAGGTTAGATGCCCCATTCTGCCATGAACCCAAGGGTGACTTGGGCAGTCACATGCTCTCAGCCTCAGGGAAGGCAAGGCAATATCTCTAACAAATCTTGCCAGAAAACCCAGGACAGGTTCTTCTTAGGCTCGCCATAATTCAGAAATGACTTGAAAACACAACAATAACATTATTTACAGGTTGTGTTGTGGGGGGGTTTGGTTATGGGGTGGTGTTGGCAGCTTCTTCCTCAGGTGTGCAATCATGCCCAAAGGGGTGGTCCCTGGCCCAGGAAGCCTCTAGCTGTCCA
This sequence comes from Sceloporus undulatus, assembly GCF_019175285.1. Classification (NCBI taxonomy): domain Eukaryota; kingdom Metazoa; phylum Chordata; class Lepidosauria; order Squamata; family Phrynosomatidae; genus Sceloporus; species Sceloporus undulatus. The sequence goes on along the minus strand of NC_056522.1, from coordinate 125,568,257 downwards.
GGCAAAAACATGGACCAAGGAGACCATTTTTTTTGTTTTTTGTGGTGTGCCTAACTCAGAGATGAAGGGAAAGGAGGGGCACTCTTCTTTGGGAGTCATCTAATTTCTCTCCCCTCTCACGACAACTCCTGTCCTTTCCTCCTCTTCCGCTTCTTCAGAGTGGAAGCAGCAACAGCACAGGACAGCCCAACCTACACTTGACAGCGCTCTAGGGCAGGGGGACATGGAACTGATGTAACCCCTCTGTGTCTGACTCAATGGTGTGTGTGAAAAAACCTCTGAGGTTCTGGGGTTGCCATAGGTCACAGGGATTGAAGGGTGTGTGTGGCCCACACATGCAAACATGCCACACTTGTGTCATGTTGCATGTGTGTAACAGATACATACACACACCAGCCTTCAGTTCACCCGCTGCCTTATAGCAACCCTATGAGCCTCAGACCTTTTTTTCATAGAGCTTTCTAGGCAACTCAGAGATGGTTTTGCCAGTTCCTTTTCTGAATACTTGCACTCCTTCGATCATCTTAGTGATATAAAAGACCAGCCCTTAAGAACAATGAGCCAACTACAATTCTTGGCAACTATAATTTGCTGTTCTCTAACAAAGAGATAATCTGCAGGGCTAGTGGAATACCACTGTGGAGTGTCTCTGTTCTATTAACGTCTGTTGACAAGCTCAACTTAATCTAAAATTAGAAGGTGGCCTTTGCTGGCTCTAGACAACCCTCGCTGCGCCACAACACATTTTAAACATCCTTTTTTTTTTTTTTTTGGAGCCAGAGCTGAATGGATGTTTTATGTGTATGAGTTAATGAATAACTAATTCAACCAACTCAGCAGTCCTGGTCCGGAGTGTGGATCACTAGCTCATATGGGATATCCAGCACCCATTATTAAAAGAGATCTTTCTCAAGTTTTTCATAGCTTGTCTTGCGCATTTCACCATAACAAAAAGTTCAGTATCTGCAAACCTGGCTACTTTACGCTTGCATCTAACTCCAAACTGTCCATTGCTAATCAACTATCGTTGGAGAAATAATATTTGCTTATTTTCTCCCACTGGAAAATGTTCATTTATTTCAGAGCTTGGAAATTTACAAGTATTTACCATACTTGTAGTTATAGTTTCAAGGTCAAAAAAGGGAGTGTGCTACTATCTCTAATTACAATTTTAAAGAAATGGCTTCTTTCTTCATCAATAAGTATTTTCATTAACATATTAAAACTAACAAACAAAGAAACAAAAATAAAACCACATAACATATTTGAAGGGAAATAAAAACATCATAACAGCTTACAAAGCTAACCCCCCACCTCCCTGACAAACTATCAACCAACTATAAAACCCACAGAAAATAATTAAAAAGAAATAATTATTTTCATTTTTCAAAAATAACTAAAATAGCTTCTTTTGTTTACTTCTTAAAGCTCATGCTACAAGCTGCTGACCATGATGCAAAACACCATGTTTCTCCATCCACCTGCCTACATCTCAACATCCACAACCGAGCAATCAAATGTAAGGCAGCAACCATGGAATGTTAAGGAAAAAGCAACATGGGATATACAGTAAATGAAATAAACATGTAGTGGAGAGTCAGATGACTCAGCAGAAGCCATTGAGAAACCACACAGGTGTAAAGGTAACAATTAACAAGTCCTGAATGCCAAGACAAAAATGTAAAGTGATAATGAACACACCTGAAAATTGTTAAGTGGTCAAGGCTGAGATGATGAAATCATAATTGAGGATGAACCAAGAGAACCAATGAGAATGGTACACGCCTACTGGGTGGAAACAGAACAGTGGGTGGTACATGCATGACTATAATAATGACTATGCATCCCAATGTATTGTGTGGGTTTGTAGTAGTAGTAGTGGATAGTAGGAGATATAGTATTGTTGTTTTGGATAGTTTTGGAGCTGTATTAGTAGAATAAGTAGATCTTTTATTTAAGACTACTGAGTTTTCGGTGTCTTTGGGTGAAGCTACAAGAACCAGCTGGATCCTGAAGAAGGGTGAAGACTTCTGTGGAAGCAAGAGTGAGAAGGCTTGGAGAGTTTGTCGGGGTCTTCAGCCTGTTCTCTGTAACTCTGCTAAGCTATAACCACTGGCCAAAACTGGTCAGCGCGGTGCACAACCAGGTGGTGAGTTCAAGCCAGAGGTGAAGAGCTACAACTCCCATCATCCCTGACATGGAATGCTTCACAAGCCAGCCCTTGAGCCATGTGATATTCTGCCTCTACCCTGCAGTGACCCCACACCCATAATTATACATGTTAATGAAAAACACAGTTCCCCTACAAAAGCAGGATGCAGTTTCATACCATTCTTCTGGGGGAAGACATTAACTGCAAGTCACTATCTATTTGTAACTTGTTGTGTGCCTTCAAGTCATTTCTGACTTATGGTGACCTAAAGTGAACCTATTTCAGGGTTGGCCATATTTGTTCAGAGGAAGCTTACATTTGTCTTCCTCTAAGGCTGAGAAAGTGTGACTTGTGCAAGACCATCAAGTGTACTTCCCTGGCTGGTCAGGGATTTTAACCCTGGTCTTCCAGATTCCTAGTCTAACACTCAGACTACTACAACACACTACCTACTAGCTTATCCCTACACTCTGCTCCCCATGAGTGGCAGCTAGTAGTTTCCATGTTAGTGGGGTGGTGAATCCACTCCATCTTTTATTATAAAGTTTAAAGGAGCTATCCAAAATGCTGGTCCTGCTTTGGCAGTAAGATTCAGAACTGTGGACAGCTTTTTAAAACTTTGGAGTAAAATCCACTTATTTTGTCCCTTTTGTCCCAGGAAGAACATTTACCATCAATAAGACAAAAAAACTGGTGTCACCTCATATTGGCTAACAATTATGGCTCATGGATGTTTTGAGTCCTGAATATCTTTGCTATTGATGCATTGGGCAGGTTTGCTCAAGCACACACTCTATGCTTAAGATTATATCTCTTACTCTGCTGCTGTTATATCCAGAGCTGGGAACATTAGCATTAGCAATGGCAATAGCAAGTACATGTCTATACTGCTTATCAGTGAATTAACATCCCTAAGTGGATAACAATGGAGATTATCGCACTGCGTTCTGAGAACGTTGTGATCACGTGATGAGAACGGAACGCATTTGAGAATACCGCACGTATGTGTTCCAATCGGGTTCTCAGAACGCTTAAATGTGTTCCAAATGTGTTCCAGGAGGGAACGGATTTGAATGTGTTCTGAATGTGTTCCCAGAGAGCTGAAACGTGATGAAAACGTTCCAAGAGAAGTGTGTGCGGTATTCTTATCCGTTCTCAAATCCGTTCCCTCATTCCTCTGTCTTCTGATTGGCTGAAAGAATGACAGGCAGGGAGGGAGGCAGGCAGGCGAGCGACTGCAGTGAGGGAAGGTGTGTGTGTGTGAGGGGGGAAAGAAGGAGGGAGGGAAGGGAGGAAAAAGGGAGGAAAGGTGGGACAAGGAAGAGAAGAGGAAAGCAGGGAAAGAGAGGGAAAGAAGAGACCAGAGCAGAGAGCAAGAGGGAGAGGGTCTGGCTGCTTCTCCGGGGGTCTCTAGTGTCATGTCCAGTGGGGCTCCTGTGCTGTCACAATGCAGGAGGCAGGGATGCCAAGGACCTTCTCCTCCTTCCCTCCAGGAGGGAACCCACAAAAGCTCCTCTGTTTGGAGCACCACACAAAAGCAAGCAAAAAACTCCCAGAATTCCATAGCAAAGAGCCAGACAAGAGTTAAAGCGGGGAGGGAAGCTCACAACCTGAAGGCACACATTACATGCACACACACAGGAGCAAAAGGGTGTCAAGCTGCCAAAAAGGGGAAATGGGATGACAGCAGAGGACTCTTCTTTTCTAACCGGTTTAAAGAGCTGCTATGGCTGCCGGGGCTCTGCCCTTGGCCCAGTCCCCTCCCTGGCAACTTGCTTTCCTTCGGCTTGAAGGGACCTCCATGGAGCTCCTCCTTCCCTCAAGGAAGAGGGGACCAGGGCAGAGAGCAAGAGGGAGAGGGTCTGGCTGCTTCTGCGGGGGGCCTCTGGTGTCATGTCCAGCGGGGCTCCTGTGCTTGCAGCCTGCAGGAGGCAGGGATGGCAGGGATGCCCAGGACCTTCTCCTCCTTCCCTCCAGGAGGGAACCCACAAAAGCTCCTCTGTTTGGAGCACCACAGAAAAGCAAGCAAACAACTCCCAGAATTCCATAGCAAAGAGCCAGACAAGAGTTAAAGCGGGGAGGGAAGCTCACAACCTGAAGGCACACATTACATGCACACACACAGGAGCAAAAGGGTGTCAAGCTGCCAGAAAGGGGAAATGGGATGACAGCAGAGGACTTTTCCTTTCTAACCGGTTTAAAGAGCTGCAATGGCTGCAGGGGCTCTGCCCTTGGCCCAGTCCTCTCCCTTTCCCTCCGCTTGAAGGGACCTCCGTGGAGCTCCCTTAATGCCCAGGCTGCCAAGGAGGGGACTCTGCCCTTGGCCCATCAAGTTACATAGGTTTTATCCTATTTTCTTCAAACATATGCCAGCATATGAAGCCCCAGCGTTTTATAGGGGCTTGCCTTCCTTCCCTCCCAAGAGAATCCTCGGACTCCCTTCGGAGGGAAGACAAGCTGGGGGGGGGGGGCGCTTGCCTTCCTTCCCTCCCAAGGGAATCTTCGGAGGGAAGACTTCTCAGTGAGGCTGAGAAGCACTCTCCCGGCCAGAGGCCTTAGGCTTACTGAAATCCCCCACCTCCCTTCCCCATAGAAATCAATCCAAAAACTGAGTTTAAAAGGAGCAGAGGAGAGCCCTTTGGGTCTGCATCTGAGAGAGATTTTAAACTCCGTTTTTGGATTCTTTCCTATGGGGAAAGAGGGGAGAGAGAGAGAGATGGCAGGACATCCCCA
>NC_056522.1:125528722-125563362 GCF_019175285.1 Sceloporus undulatus | reverse complement strand
TAGCCAAGCATCCTCTGCTCCCCCCAGATGAAGACCCATAGGGCTCAGTGCTCTTTAAGCTCCGTTTTTGGATTGATTCCTATGGGGAAAGAGGAGAGAGGGAGAGATGGCAGGACAACCCCATAGCCAAGCATCCTCTGCTCCCCCCAGATGAAGACCCATAGGGCTCACTGTTCTTTTAAAACTCCGTTTTTGGATTGATTCCTATGGGGAAGGGAGGTGAGGGATTTCAGTAAGCCGAGGGACTCAGGAGAGGCGAGCTCCATGGCCCAAGCCTCCCTTTTCCCTCTTTCCTGGGGGCAGCGCCTCTCCCGAGCCGTCCAACCTCTGAGTGGCGACGTCATCAGAAGACAGCCCACAAAACTTAATACAGCAAACCGTTCTGAGAACGGTTTCAAGAAAAAGGAATCGCAGTGCGGTAAACTGCCGTTCTGATCCCGTTCTGATCACGTTTTGATTTCTAATGCGGTAATATCCGTTCCAGGAACGTTTTCATCACGTGATGATATGGAACGTTCTCAGAACGCAGTGCGATAATCTTCAATGTGTGAGCCAATTGCCCTCAACAAGCTGGGCACTCATTTTACCGACCTATGAAAAGATGGAGGGCTGAGTGGACCCTGGAGCCCTACCTGGGACTGAACTCACAACCTTGTGGCTGTGGTACCGGCATTTAACCATTGTGCCACCAGGGCGCCTTGATTAGCTTCAAAATATTAACATTCACTTCAAAAGTAACAAGTTACAGTTACAGACACAAGATAATAGAGCCAGTGTGGCATAGTGGTCTGAGAGTTGGACTGCAACTCTGGAGACCAGGATTCAATTCCAAGCTCAGCCATGAAACCCACTTAGTGATGTTGAGCAAGTCTCAGCCTCAGGAAAAGGCAATGTCAAACCTCCTCTGAACAAATCTTACCAAGAAAACCCTTAGGGTCACCATAAGTCAAAAATGACTTGAAGGCACACAACACACACACACACACACACACACACACAAGTTGCTGTTACCGCTACAGTTTCAAAGGTAACTATTTTGGTACCATTTCCCCCCCCTCCCTAAAAATAACTAAGACAGTTTAGTTAAAAAGGAGATAAAACAGTTCCAGTTATACCTCAAAAGAAGTTAGACTATCCATTATTACCTTAAAGTTGAAATATAATTTAGTTGTACCTTAATTAGTATAAAGAAAGACTGTAATGAAGTGCAGGTAACTCATCAGTGTTTCAAAATTCTGAGTAAAACCCAGAAAGGGAGACCCACAACATCTGGAGGACCACAGATTCCCCAGCTGTGCAGTAGACTTGTCATTATTTCTCTTATTAGTGACATCATCACCATCTGATTTTGATCAGCAGAATTTGGATTTATGTTGTATTAACATTTCAATAAAGACATATGGCAAGATTATAAAAGTCATTGTATGACCTCAGAGATATTTGAAGTATTGTTGCCAATATGGGAATATTGTGAGATGGAAAATATTTTTTAAAAATCATGGCTCCATACAATTGATCCTTGGACAAAGTAATAACAAATAGTTCTAACACAAAAGCTTATATTCCCAAATCCAAAGATGTTGTAAAGTGTTGAGAATTATGCCAAGTTGAAATTGCTCTGAGAACAGGTCTTGCATTATAGCCATTCCTGTTCAACCAAAAAATCTACTGTGTATTCTCTTGAGTGCTTACATGATGGTTCACAACAGAACTTCTGGAATGTATCTGTGAGACATATGCCTTTTCTTTTACAGGAAGGGTAAATTTTTCTACTGTTTCTTCCATTATTAATAAAGGCACGTTAACAAGAGATGTTGACCTTCTCCAAGTACAGTCTCATGCAGCAGTGACCTTATGCATATCCTGACATTGTCCCAGTTTCTTTGTATACAGAAAAGTGCTAAGGAGTGCACCATCTGGTGTGCTTAGCAATGCATCCACATGCACAATCTATTCAATCTGTTTTGGGTTTCCATCTAGAATAAGGATCTGCACACAAAAGATACCTCCATCCTTTTCTCTCCCTTCACTGTATGGGAGTAAAACATACAATAAACCTTATAAAAAGTGATTAAGATGACCTCAGAGGTATACATGTCTGGGCTATTTGGCTTTTAAACTGTATTGATTACAGTAATTTAAATGTGCTTGTGAATTTTAAGGCTGCAGTACCATCTTCAGTCACTAGGTGGCAGAGGCCTTAACCAGCAGTTAATCTGAATCTAGGAGGATGTATATAAGAAATACTGTATAATTTTAAACTTGACACTGTTCTCCTGCTATGAACCAGACCTCTCCTCACAAACATGGAGTGAGCAAACCATTCTCTCAGTGGGCTGTTGGAGTACAGCATGTTAGAGGACATGCCAAGGGGAGCCAAAAGTCACTACTGTACTAAAACAGTACAGACACAATATTCCTATTTTTGACAGTTGTATAGATTGCACTTTTAGTGTTTGGTGTATTTAACTAGGGGTTCTTCCTACCCATGCAAAGCAGAATATTTTTGTTGTCTTCAAGTTAGGCGACAGTTCAAAAACCTTGAGTTAAAAATAATTTCTCCTCCACTGTCTCTGTCTCCACCATCCCCACTCACAACACACATAGTACTTCTATGATAATCAGTTAATCACACAACATTTAGTATATTACTTATCTATTTATAATAAAGCATAAAATTAATAACTTTGATTTAAAAACACAGAAATAAATATATATATTTTTAAACTGGAGAAATTTAGTGCAGGTGTGAATATCAAATCCATTTAAGCTTTTCTGTAATAAATATATAAAGCATCTTCACTTTTTTTTTAAATTTTCCATAACTAAGGTCCACTGACTAGAACCAAGTGCAAAACAGTATCTCAGGCAGACAGAGCCAAACTTAAAAAAGTGGTTTGGGTGCCAAAACTTTTCTGGCTGAAGATCAGAGTATAAATACAGTTATAAATAAATACAATTTCCCCTCCTCATTGGGTGAGCTGCATAACGAAATAGTAATTTACACGATGAACTTGCTGCAAACAAAATATCCTCTGTAGCAGAATCCCACACACATTTTGAGGCGCACATAATCCATAATCGGAAATTCACCTGGTGGCATGAATGCTGCAAAAGTAATTTCATGCAAAATTTCCTTCCTTTTCCCCCTTCCTTCCCCTTTGTGGTTAGGCAGACCTCTCACCCAGCCAATGTGAAGTGTTTGGCTTTTTAAAAATTACATCCTATAAAGGAATACTTGTTCTATTGATTTGTGTATATGGGTATGAATTATGGCTCTTGATAAAGCTAAATTGCCAACAAACTCTTCAGTGGGCTATAAGATCCACAAAATAGTCCCATAGGTTTGTCAGATCTTGTGGACCGCATATCGAATTTGGCGGAGAATCCCCCACCTAATCCCAACCTTCCTATAAATAATTTGTTTTACAAAACCATAAGTTTTCCCTGTGTTTTGCTTAGCCGAATCACGTCTCTGTGTGTGGATGAGTATGAGAATTCAAAGCCCATTGCTGCTGTTTGTCTCTGCATGGCTCTTTCTCTATGTGGGCCTCTGTTGCAATGATCTCCCCATCCCAATATGAAGTACCAGCCTATCTTTCCGACAACAGCCACAGACACCAAATATGGGAAAAGGAGAATGAGGGGAAAACATTCAGAACAACATCTGCCACAGGCCTGCATAGGTAAAAGAGAGCATCCAAAAGGCTACATGGTCAAGGCTACACCACTGTTGTTATTAGCTGCCCTCGAGTCGACCTCAATTCATGGCAACCCTGTGGATGAGACATCTCCAAGTCCCCTGTCCTCCACTGCTCTGCTTATATCTTGTAGAATCAGGCCTGTGTCCTCCCTGACTGAGTCTATCTATCGAGTATGTAATCTTCCTCTCTTCCTACTCCCTTTCACTTTTCCTAACATTATTGTCTTTTCCAATTATTCATGCCTTTTCATGATGCAGCCAAAGTACGACAGCCTCAATTTAATCATCTTGGCTTGAGATTTCAGGCTTGACCTGTTCAAGGACCCGTTTGTTTGAGTCTCTTTTATCTGAAATTCCAAAATCTGAACTATTCTAAAAACCAAGACTTTTTTTTCATGGGTGTCTGAGATAGTGGCATCTTTGCTTTCAGATGGTTGAATGTATGCAAACTTTGTTTTGTACACAAAATTATGAAAGGTGTCGGATTTACCTTAGGGTTGTCATAAATTGGAAACAACTTGAAGACACACAACAACAATAGGGAAAAGATGGGAAGACACACAACTTGGAATACCCCAAAGAACCTGGAATATTCTCACCCAGTTGGGAACAACTGTATGCCAGCAATGCTACCCACTTACAATGTAGACACAAAAAAACCAATGCTCAAGGGCCAGAATGGGGATCTTCATTGTTTGTTCATGCCATACGCACAGAAACAACACAAACATGGTGAAGGGAGTTCTGTAGTGTTGTCTGTCAGAGCATCAAGAAATCCCCAGAAATAAATTTGAATGGAATAATGGCAGAACAGGTTGTGGAGATGTGCGCTGATGGATAAACTGACACAACATACTAAAGTGATGAGAAATTCTTAAAGCCATGACACCAATAAAATATGGCAGCATTTTACCACTTTGATAAATGAAAAGAAGATCTCTCTCTTTCTTCAGCTCTCTGTTGAGCGCTATGTAAATCTATGTAAAATCATAGCTTGACTGCTAGAGGCTTTACAACAATATAGTTGTGGAGTGAGATGAGAGTTGGATGGCATACAGAAAGATGCAAATTGTGACACTGGCCAAACCTTCGGTGAACTTATAAAATGATATAGATCTGTTAGCCTTGATTAGGATTGCCATAATTCTCTTCCCAAAAAAAAGGACAAAAGTATACAGGACTGGATTGGGTGGTTTATCGACACCCTACCCCTCAAAAAACAAAACAAAACAAAACCCACACCATAATTTGATATTTAACATTGTTTATTATTGTTTATTTACATAGTGCCATCAATTTACTTTCTGGGATTTATGGTTTGTTATGACACACAAGCTTTCTGACAGAGAGGCTACACAGCTCACAAAACTACAGATCCTAGAATTCCATTGAGCCATGGGAGTTAAAGCGGTGTCAAACTGCATTATTGCTGCAGTGCAAATTAATCCTATAACTTGAATTTTAGCCACTTGGAAGGGAACTTAGCAAAGTTTTTTGTTTATTTTCACTCATATAGGGGTGGAGAGAAGCTTCAAGCAGCCTCCAGAGTAAAAGAGACTCCCTTCTACTCTTGCAGCAGTGTAACCACATACTTACCAGGTCACAACACAAGCCCTAAGCCCTCCTCTGTTTGGAGTCTCTGCTCACCTCCTTTCTTTTCCCTTCCTGCCTCTTAGGATCTGGGTCAGACATGTCTGCACAACACCATCCTCAAGGAAGGGACGATGTGTCTTCTCATGAGGTTTCAGTCCTACCTTGAGGAATCTGGGATCTGATGCTTCAGCTGGCCCATCCAGCTAGGACATTTTTCAGATCCTACAATCCGGGATTTTCCCAGTTTTCCGGGACAAATTGCAAGGTGTCAAAGCATGACATTTGACACTGAATCTGTGAGAATTTTTAACATGGGTCTCTTTGGTCCTAATCCAACAGTCTAGCACTCACAACCCATGCACCCACATTTGTACCCATTATAAGGAGATCCTAAGCGTATAAATTGAGAAAGGACTTATTTGCATCAATAATGAGAACTTCAGAAGTGACAAATGAACAGTGAAGAAAGTAGAGGTCTTTTTTCCTTTGTCAGTTCCCATAATTAAATATCAAGGCTGCTTATTTCAAACAAGCAAGTATGTAATAAAGGATGTCACTGGGAATTTACATTAGTCACATGCCACAGCTAATATGTGAAAACACTCTCCCAGGACAAGCCCTCAAGCTCTGTGTGCATAAAATGAACGATGACTGTGTGTGGCATGCTGAGCCATCAGTCACATAGTTTTAGTGTTTGTGATGATAATCTACTGATACATTCAGTCTATTGTCTGCTCTGAGGCCCTGCACCACCTTCTCTTCATGCATTTATAATTGTTAATTTGTACAAAGAAAGGTCTGGATGCTAGCATCTCACATTTCTGCTTAAGGAGAAAGCTAAGTAGACATAGATTGAATTTGGTCCTTTTGTTACCCGGCAAAAGAATTTGTTTTGGCAGCATACTGAAAATGTATCAAAACAGCTAGAGTTTGTTTTTCTTCCTGTAATTTTTTCATGACAGCATTTTAAAATATGTGCTTGTTTGACACATAGCTACAGTTAACTCCAATATCTTTTGGAATTTTATCCCTCAGAGCCATACATATGAAGAGATCCGTTTACGCTTGTACACAGAACATATTGTTTTAACTGAAAATACTAAATACGCGCACGGGGGGGTACTTCACATAAATTGCTTTTACAAGTTCATAGTTCACACAGTGGTGTGAATAGTTAAAGTTTGATGAAGTTACATTTTTTATGCTACAGCTCCCATATTCCCGAGCCATTGTGGTTAGTGGCCTAGTTACTGACACAGCCAGGATCAGTGTTATCTGTGGGATTCTGGGAGGTCACAGAAAAATAACTTTTCCCTGCTCTGGAACCTTACTTTCACACTGGTCCCCAGCTCCAGGGTTGTATTGTCCAAAACTGGGGTTAATAGACTGCCTCTTAGATACATGTTTAAAAACTGTTAAAGACCCTGTCTTCTTTCTGATTGTCTTGAACACCCAGTTGTTGTGAATAGTAAAGTACAGCAAAGTTGGTTATAGCTTGCACATTGCTTTAAATTGGCAGACCTACCAAAATGTAGTGTTGTTTAGATTACTGACCAAGATTCAGACACACCTGCTTCCTGGTTTCTCACACTGATGGTACCCTATTATTATTTTTATACTATACCTCCCTGAATCCCCCAGGGAATATGACTTCTGGGGGATTCTGGGTGTTATAGTAAAAAAAAAACCTGATCACTGTGAAGTGCTATTTCTTTAGGGCCGGTTTGGGCAACTGCAGCAGGTCTAGGAGCCACTTTGATGTTGTGGGACCCTCCAAGGGCCACATGGACTACCCAAAAATAATCCATGTAGTTTACTGATTAAAAAATTCAAAGCAATTGGAAGTCCACATCTGTTTCTCAAAAACAAATATTTATTATTGGGAATGACTTGAAGATGTACAACAACAACAACAACAACAACAACAACAACAGGGTTCTGAAGGTGTCAAGGGCCATGAAAATATCTTTGGGGCGTCCTACCTCTTCTCTAGGTACCAGACATCATGTAAAGAGAGCAGCACACTCAGTGACGAAAGTGCATCACATGCAGTATGTAAGAATTTGAGTTGCGGAATTAAACACTTAGAAGCAAAGCATAGGGCTTGAAGGCAGGGTCTGAATTGTGGTTTGTTGAGATGGATCTGTCAGCTGTAGCTGTCAGCAGCAGTGTTGAGGAATTAGCAGCTGCTTCATACCACCGGTAGGGGAACGGAACAAACTGAGGTCCAAAATAGATTGGGGGGGGTCAGACAGTGTTTACTTCTCATGAATCCTACTCAGGCCCGTTCTTTTCACTCTTCCTTCCCCTGGGTGATAGTATCACTACTAACTAAATGGCAAACAGAGGGACACAAGCCATATTGATGCTTAAAATACAGATTAACCTGGAATATAAAGTGACAACCTGACTAACGGCAATTGACAAATTGTAGTCACACATCAGAGACATAAGAGTTTATCCCATGAATATCCTGGAAAAACTATGTAATTACACTAAACAATTTTACAGGACCTCGCACAAAACCCACCATTAAAGTGGTCACAAAGAAGCATTAATACACATCTTTTTACTTTCGGGATTTCAGCGACAATGCATTTCCGATATCACTTTATTTGCACAATTGTGTGTGATAATCATTCATGCAATTACGTACCACTTTCGCTTTATTTGTGGGATGCTTTAAATGTGCTTTAATCTCCCTTTCATGCTTAAATTAGCCCCAGTGTGATAAACTCCATAGCTGTGTTAGTCTGGAAAATATCAGTTTGCAAAGGGATCTTGTTGCACTGTTGAGACTAAAGTTGCGAAAAGAGTTGTAGCATAAGTTTTGGGAGGTCTAGTCTACTTCTTCAGGTGCAAAGGTGCTACAAGATCCCTTTGCATACTGTAGTTAGAAATGTTATAGTCCAGTGCTGGATAGGTTTAGTTGGAAGTAATTCTTGCCCAACTGATAGATCTTCAGAAGAATCCCTTCTTCCAATCCCACCACCTCCACAGGCACTGTTAGTGGATACATGCAATACAGCCTTCTCAGAGGTTGCCCCAAGGCTCTGGAACTCCCTTCCTAGGAAGTCTAAGATGCCCCCCTCCCTGCTGCTGTCCTTTGGCAGGCAAAGACTTTCATATCCTCCAACTGTCCTCCTTTGGCAGAGGACAGTTTGGATTAATCATCCACTTTCCCACTTTTAGACCTGCTTTTAAAACACCCACTTCTCTCTCTTCCTACCACTTTCCCCCTTTGTCTTCAGCGTACTTCAATTCTGCAAACTGATTTCAAAGTACAAAAGCAGTTTACTTTTGTTTACAACAGTTTACAAAGTACAAAAGTATTCAGTTTACTCAACGGAGAGGAAAGGGCAGAGCAGGACTGGGCAGGATCTTGTCCTTCTCGGTAGGCTCAGGCAAAAGCAAAGCGCTGCAGCCTTTCCTACCTTGTGTGTTGTTCCTCATTCATAACTTTTGCTGTTTTGCTATATTCAGAAATTACTTGGCCAGATGGGTCCTCATTTTCATCTGTGACATGTGGGAGGGTTTGGATGTGTGTGTGTGTGTGTGTGTGAGAGAGAGAGAGAGAGAGAGAGAGTAGCTTTTGAGAACTGAAGGTTATTAAAGATAGGACTTTTATGACTATTTTGATTGCACGGTTCTATAAACTGCTTTTAAACATTTGAACTGTATATTTTAGACTAAGTGTTGTTAATAGTTTACTTGAAAGCCAGAATGGTTTGAGCATTGGACTACAGCTCTGGAGACCATGGTTCAAATCCCCTCTCAGCTATGGAAACCCACTGGGTGACCTTGGGCACGTTGCACTCTCTCAGCCTTAGAGGAATATAAAGGTATAATTCCTGAACTAATCTTGCCAAGGAAACACCACAATCAGTTCACCCTAGATTCTCCATAGGTTTGAAATGATTTGAATTCACACAATAATCGTTTACTTCCATTTTCTTTTTGTATGATTTAATTTAATCAGGAATTAGGACTGATTCTAACCCTCCTGGGTCCCCAGTCTGGCTCTCAGACAGTCACACCCTCTTCCCCATGACAGTATCATTTGGTTTCCTGGATATATTTCCATTCCCTCCTAAAACTAGTTACTAGCAGTAAAACCTTTATTTTGAAATATTTTGCATTTGGGCTCTCCCACCACTGGAATGTGGGCTCCATTAACTTCGCTGAGTGACTGTGGATTTGACCCATAGATTGAAAGAGGTTCCATACTCTTGTTCAAAAAGAGCTGGTGTGGATCTACAAATGTCTTGTACGAGAAGAAAACAGTTCTATCTCTGCTAAATAACACAACTGAATTCCTTCTATTGCCCCTCTTCTTGCTAAAGTCTCCCCACCACAAACCACGCCATTCCAGAGTGCCTGTTTTCAACCTACAAATCAATAGTCAGCCCTCCAGATCCACAGACTTTTATCCACGGATTTAAGCATCCACAGCTTCAAAATATTTTTTAAAATATTTTTGTTGTTAACTGCCGTCAAGTTGATCTCGACTCATGGTGACCCTGTGGATGAGACATCTCCAAGATTCCCTATCCTCCACTGCTCTGCTAGGTTTTGAAATTCATGCCTGTGATCTCCTTAACAGAGTCCACCCACCTAGCATGTGGCCTTCCCCTCTTTCTACTTTCCTCCACTTTTCCCAGTATCATTGTTTTTTCCCCAAAGGGTCATCCCTTCTCATGATGTGACCAAAGTACAACAGTCTCAGTTGACTCATCTTGGCTTCCAGGGAGATTTCATACATTTCAAAATGGAGACCTTGTTTTGCCATTTTATATATAGAGACACTTTTTTACTATGCCATTGTATTTAGTGGGACTTGAGCACCACAGATGTTGGTGTCCTCAGGGGGTCCTGGAACCAAACCCAAGCAGACACCAAGGGCCCACTGTACTTTGAGGTGGGTGGTGTAAGTAAGGGATGTAATGGACGTATGCTTATATACCTATTTGTGCTGGTGGAGTTCTTCTCAATTTTCTTTGTATCAAACAGTTTCTGCTCTGGAGCCAGAATGTACCTTTTGCAGCAATTGTACAGAGAAGGTAAGGGAAAGATGCTTACAGTAAGGGTTCAGATGAATTTGGAGAGACTACAGTGGAGTACATCCAAAATATCTCACAGTGATTTGGGTTTTTGTCATTTGAACAAACACTTCTCCAGTATCAATTTTTTCTCCATACCCATGATCACTAGAGCTACATTTTCCCCACTGGATGTTGTTGGACTTCCCTAACCATTGGCTATGCTAATTTAGCTGATGGAAATTGTAGTCTGAGAATATCTGGGGATCCAGATTAAAAACGTTGATCTGGAGTCTTGGCTTTAAAAAACAAAACAGAATCCTCTTTCCCTCCAGAGCCTGAAACACACAAGTTTCTACAACCTCCAGCTTGAAATGGAAAATTGTATCTAAACATTTTGTTGCTAGGGCTAGCACTCCTTGTGAAGCACGCTGTTACTTCCCTGAAGAAAACATCTTGCATAAACAACAGTTATGAAGGAGGTAACAAGAACACCATGCAAGCAATATTGCCAGGTATGCAAAAGAGACTCCTACCTGCAGGACCTACAAAACTTTGAACAGAGGAAGAAGGTTGGTTACCTTTGAAGATGAAGAGGTTATACATTTGTTGTCCCAGTAGTTGCAAATCTCCAAATAAATTAGTATTGCTGTGTTTCCTCAAACACTCAGGTTGCTGCGCTGAAACACTATCACGCTCATTGACCACTTATTTCTCAGAGTCAGCCTACATCTCACTCTGTTACTGGAATTCAGGATGTTAAAAAGTCTAAATGCATTTTTTAAAAAAGCAGCAGGAGAAAATGTGAATGGGGAAAAAAAAGACTTTAGTCGCCTTGCTTCTCCTCTGATTCATTTATGTGTGGGAAATGACCTTATTTTCACAAAGATCTCATCTGTAAACAAGGCAAGTTGGCAGCTGTTTATAAGGGTGATGTCAGTTGTCTACTGGTTTCAATCACATAGTTGTTTGTTTTACATATTTCTCTTTTCTTTTTCTGAGGAGGGAAAAATATCCACCCTAATATGTTTGATAAGCTATAATTGCAACTACTGAAGGAGCAAGCCTGTGACACCACCCACAGGCAACAAGACTACACAAAATGCCACAGTAGACAACGACTTCACTGGGAATTACCAGCATTGCTATCCTTGCATGTTTTTAAAGCAGTGGTTCTCAAATGGTGGGGTGGTGGGACCCTCTGATCCTTCCTCCTCCCTCACTTCTCAAACTTTTTACGTGTAACATTTACACATGCATTGAGTTAAATACTTAATTTACTTATATAAAACTATTCTAATTTGAACAATGTTATTGCCTTATAAAATGTTAAAATATGAGTATACATGAATGTGCAAATGAAACTACACACACTAAATAAACAATATATTTTTATTCGTATACTACAGTGGGCCCTTGGTATCCACTGGGGTTTGGTTCCAGGGCCAATCATCCCCTGTGGATTCCAAAACCCATGGGTGCTAATGTCCCACTGAAGACTAAATGGGGTCCTTAGTATTAAATAGCAAAATCAAGGTTGACTTTTTAGAAATTATACATTTTTAAAAATATTTCAAGCCATGGATGGTTGAATCCATGGATAAAGAATCTGTGGATATGGAGGGCTAACTATACATCATGGAGGGTGGCACATTGTCTGCATATAAATATAAAGGGGGTCCCAAGAGTTTGAATTAGGGTACCCAAGTACCATTGCTTTAAAGGCTTAGGCTCTTAACAAAGTTATTTTCTTCGACCTATGATTAAGTCCCTGATACCTGTATGTGTAACAAAACTTTCTTTCTCATGGCCTATGCAGTAGTTTGGCTAATAAATCTTTAGTTATGCAGCAGTTGGGCTAATAAACTTACACTGCAGAATTAATG
This sequence comes from Sceloporus undulatus, assembly GCF_019175285.1. NCBI lineage: Eukaryota > Metazoa > Chordata > Lepidosauria > Squamata > Phrynosomatidae > Sceloporus > Sceloporus undulatus. Next base: position 125,551,141 of record NC_056522.1, on the reverse strand, counting down.
CAGTTATACACTAGACTTTATCACACAAGAGAAAATAAGGGGGAAAGCGGATGTTTAAATGGACATTATTTTGTGAAAATGATGTGATAGCATTGAAGATTTTCACATAAATTGTGATTAAACAGGACTTATCCTGGCAATAACCAGGTAATAGCCAGCAAAAAATCATTCACGAGATTTCCCAGTGAATGATTTGTTGCAGGTTATTACCTGGTTATTGCTGGGATAAGTTCTGATTAATTGAGACGTTGTGTGAAAATCTTCAATGCGATCACACGATTGTCAAAGGATAATGTCCATTTAAACCCCAATTTTCCCCATTTGATGAAGTCCACTGCTTTAACTGCCATGGCTAAATGCTATGGAATCCTGGGATTTGCAGTTTTGTGAGATATTTAGCCTTCTCTGTCAGAGAGCTCTAGTGCCACAACAAACTACATATCCCAGGATTCCATAGGATGGAGCCATGACAGTTAAAGCATTATCAAACTGCATTAATTATGCAATGTGGCAGCAGCCCCTGAAAAAATTATTTCCAAGATCTTTCAAGAATTTATCTTTTTTTGTTTTTGTTTGTTTGTTTTATTTTTAAAAGACCTGGCTGAATATAATATCTATCTCTATAGGACAAATCTTTAGAAGAGCAGAGTTTACCCCAACAGGGAAAGCAACAGATTAGCCCAGGGGTCGGCAACCTCCGGCCCATGGGCCGGATCCGGCCCACGGGCGCCTTTCCACTGGCCCCCTGTCCCTCCTGCCGCTGAAATTGCCGCCGATTTCGGCGGCTTTGGCCGCCATTTTGTCCTTCAAAATGGCGGCACCCATTAAGAGGCCCACTGCGGCCTCCGGAGCCCTGAAACGGGGCTCCAGGAGCCGCACTGGAGCTCTGGGAGGCCCGTTGCCGTCGCTGGGGCCCTCAGGAGGGCTCGACTGCGGCAGCGGGCCCTGGGAGGCCAGTTGCCGTCCACTGGGGCCCTCCAGGGGGCTCCTGTGATGGCAGCGGGCCTCCCAGAGGCCGTTGCCTTCACTGGGGTCCTCTAGGAGGGCTCGCGGCGGCGTCAGCGGGCCCCCCAGAGGCCGTTGCCTTCGCTGGGTCCTCCAGGAGGGCTCCGACGGCGGCAGCCGGCCCCTGGGAGGCCAGTTGCCATCGCTGGGGGCCCTCCAGGAGGGCTCCGGCGGCGGCAGTGGGCCCCTGTGAGGCCAGTTGCTGTCCCTTGGGCCCTCCAGGAGGGCTCCTGCGACGGCAGCGGGCCTCCCAGAGGCCTGTTACCTTCGCTAGGGTCCTCCAGGAGGTCTCTGCGGTGGCAGCGGGCCCCTGGCATCAGGGGCCAGCAAAGACGGGGAAGCCTCCAGCACTGGCGGTCCCCGCCGGCTCTTTCCGGCCTCTGACAGGGCCTGGGGCCCCCGTCGGGGCCGGCAAAAAGGGGTGGCCTGGCCCCTGGGGGTGGAAGGTTCGCCCCGGGGGTGGAAGCTCCACCCCCCGCTTCGGCCCCCCCAGTTGTCTGAGGGACAGCAACCCAGCCCCGGCTCAAAAAAGGTTGCCTTCCCCTGGTAGCCCTTCAAGTGGTTTCTCAGCTCTAGTGACGTTTCCAATCCTGTTCAGATTTGTGCAGGTTATCCTCACAACAAAGGAGTTTATCAGACGCGAGGTTGTGGACCCTCAATTCCGCTAAGGAAGTGAAACAAACATTGCGCAATGACTGTAAACGTGATGTCCTACCACACTGCTTGCTTTTCCGTCCATCTCTCCCGTAACATTATGTTAGCGCTACAATTGCGCAAAAGTTGCGATTTGTGTGATGCAAAACCATGCATAGCGGAACTTTTTACTACACCAGCGCCTTCATTTTATCTTGAACATTTCGCATCAACATATTTGCGCATGCTCCTTGGAGGTTTTGGTGGCATCCTGACCTTTGTGCTTCCGGAGGGGAGAGGGGAAAGGGGAGAAGCCCCTTCCAGTTTCTGTTTCATGCGGGGCAGAAGAATTGGGCTGGAATGGATGACCCCTAGGGCCCCTTCAATTTAGCCTCCTCGGAGTTCAGCGGGGAAGAAGAGGGGCTGGAATGGATGACCCCTAGGGGCCCTTCAATTCCTAGCCTCCCCGGAGTTCATGCAGGGCAGAAGAATGGGGCTGGAATGGTGACCCCTAGGGCCCCTTCAATTTCTAGCCTCCATGGAGTTCATGCGGGGCAGAAGAATGGGGCTGGAATGGATTATCCCTAGGGGACCCTTCAATTTCTAGCCTCGGGTGTCTTGCAGGCAGAGGAATGGGACTGGAATGGATGACCCTTTGGGTCCCTTAAATTTGCAGCCACCTAGGTGTTAATGCAGGACAGGCAACCTCCCCTCCCCCGGGGTTGTCCTGAAAAGGAAGGCCACTGGAAGGGAATGGGGTGAAAAAGCAGCCCAGCATCATGGGGACTTTGCAATCAGTAACTTTTGCGTTGCGTTGCATTGCGGTATCACAACCAACCATTTCGCAACACATTCGCAAGGATAACGGGAGACAAAGGCCTGACTTCCCTTTTCCCCCCGTAATGCTCAAAAAGGGGAGGAATGACACTAAAACTACGAGCGTTGCGCAACAGTCTCCATAGAAATGAATAGCGTCTGGAAGACATCGCGCTTTCACGTTATTGTGCATGTTGGTGACGCTAACATTGCTGATAGAGCAGAAAAATTGCAAAAAATCGCGTCTGATAAACTCCCAAAGTTTTTGTTGTTGTTTTGTTTTGTTTTTGCATTTCTGGCTCTGCAGTCACTTAAAAGTAAAATGCACATTAGGTAGTATCATTATTCATTAAAAAGGCTTCTGTTTCACTTTCACATTTAAAGCAATCACAAGTGATGGATTCCCAGCTTCAAAAGCATTCTTCACACCACCACCCACAAAACCTGGCATGGCCAGTCCAGCGTTTTCCATCAGACCTCCCTCTAATTGTGTAGATCTCATGATTGGGCTGAGTCAATTTTCAGTTTGTCTCGGAGAAGAGGTGAAAATTATTCCTGCCCAATCCAACTGGCTCCACACTGGAGAATCAAATTACTGCTCTGCCACATGGCCAGCTGTAGTGCTCTGAACATTCAGTACAGTCGACCCCCGGTTCGAAATTAATGTTCCGCGCCATTTTCGTAACCCGGAGTCTTCGTTAGCGCTAGGGCTTTCAGTCTCTGCACTGGAAATTCATCTAGACAGTCTTCTCTTCTGGGACGCTGGTGATGTACTCTTTATTTCAACAGCCTTTTTTAATTATTTGAATGATGCTACCACTTATTTCTAAGAAAGCTAGCTGACGTAGTGCTTTGAATGCTGGAATATGACGCTGGAGACCGGCTTGATTCCCAGCTCAGTCATGGAAACCCTGTAGGTGGCCTTGGGCAAGTCACTCTCTCAGCCTCAGGGAAAGGCAATGACAAACCTCCAATGCATCCCACAAAAAAAAAACCCCATCATCGGTTCACCTTGGGTCACCATAAATTGGAAATTACTTGAAAGCACACCAACCATCACCACCACCACTTGTTTCTACTACTGAAGAAATATTGCAAAGTCTAATGTTTTCACGGCCGGCATCCATAGTTTTTGTAGGTTTTTCAGGCTATGAGGCTGTGTTCTGAAAGAGTTTTCCTGACATTTCACCAGCAACTGTGGTGGCATCTTCAGGGAATGTGGCATGGAAGAGAGTGGGGTATATATACTGTTGGTTGAGAAGAAGCAATTTACATGTTAATCTGTGTACTGTCCTGTTGTTGAATGGCAAGGCCTTAGGATGTCTATTTATTTAATGATGCATTGTCTGCTGGAAAACCCTCCCCCCTCACCCTGGGGGTTTTCATTTGCATTTGCTGGGTCTTGATTTTGGTGTTTTTCAGGACTGGTAGCTAAACCTTGTTTACTTTAAGGGTTTCTTCTTTCCTGTTGAAATTGTCCATGTTTTTGTGGATTTCAGTGGCTTCCCTGTGCATTCTGACCTGATAGATGTTGGCATGGTCCAGAATTTCAGTGTTTTCTTTTCTTTTTTTCCAACTCATCATACAAAAAAAAACAGAAATGAATCTACAAATATCAACATATAATAGCGACTTTCACAAAACATAGTAAAGGCGATCTCTGCATTGAGCCGGCTTGTATTTGTCCAATTACAGAGTAGTTAATCTTTTTAAATTGACATCTATTTACATTTGTTCTATTTACATTTTGTTCTCATTAATTTTTAACCATATATCTTCTCTTTCACTTCTCTACTGTTAACATATCCATAAATCTTCTTTAATATCAAAAGATTTTTCACAATATCTTATTACTGGATTCCATTCTTGTTTCCAATCCTCCTCTGGTCTACTATTTAACAATCTTGTAAGCCTGTCCATTTCTTTCATTTCTTGTATTTTAAATCTCCAATTTTCTATACTCAGAGGTTTATTACTCTTCCAGTTTTGTGCGATAATTAGTCTCGCTGCCGTTATCAAGTATAGAAGCACTCTCCAGTACTTCTTTTCTGTTTCTTTATCAATATCGGTCAACATATTCAACAAATATAATTCCGGTGAAAAATCAATCTTACAACTAAAAATCGTTTGCATTTCTAAATGGATTTTGTGCCAGAATTCACTAATCTTTTTACAGGCCCACCACATATGAAATAACGATCCCTTTTTTTTGGTTGCATCTCCAACATTTGAGTTCGCTTAATTTATAAATTCTTTTGATCTTTACAGGAGTAAGGTACCACCTATTTATAATTTTGAAGTAGTTTTCTTTTAGAGCTTGCGAGGCGGTAAACCTATTCGTTTTTACCCAGGATTTTTGCCAAGCTTCGTATGCAATTGGGCGTCCAAAATCTTGCGCCCAACGTACCATATTGCTTTTTATAACTTCTTCCTCCAAGGCTCTTTTCAAAAGTAAATTGTAAAATTTATTTATTTTCTTTTTTTTCGTTTTTCCACCATATTACGTCTAATTCATTTATTACTGTATCAATCCCGTATTCCTTGTCATCTTTCTTATATTTTGCTTTTATTTGTGCATATTTGAACCAATCTATTTTAGCACCTTCTTCCACCAATTCCTTCCACTCCTTTAGTCTTATCTTCCCCTTGCTCTCTATTTTGATCAAATCGTTATACGTCACCCATTTTTCCTTTTGGTTCCACATACTGTATATCTAAATGCCTCTTGGCTTGATATCCACATTGGCAATTTCCTATAAAACATTGTCTTTATTTTAACCCATGTGTAAAAAAGTGCTTTCCTAATGGGGTGATCTAAGAAGCCCTTTATTATTTTCTGATCCTTACAAAACACGTATAAATGCCAACCATGTTTTAAGTCATTTCCTTCAAGGTTCAAAAGATCTCTATTGTCTAGCTTTACCCAATCCTGAATCCAACATAATTTGGCAGCCCATATATATAATTTTATATCTGGTAATGCATTACCCCCTCTATCCTTACTATCTTTTAATACATCCCACTTCACCTTTGCTTTCCTCCCACTCCAAACAAACTTTTTTAGTTCCTTTTCCCAACTTTTGATTATTTCTTCTTTGCAGATGATTGGCAGATTGTAGAATAGAAATAGAAGTTTGGGAAGCACTGCCATTTTGATGAGAGCAATTCTCCCTAAGATCAATAGATTCAGTTTGTTCCATTTAATAAGATCATGTCTTATTTCTTCCCATTTTCCTTTATAATTATTTTCATATAAGTTCAGATTATTATTTGCTAACCATATTCCTAAGTATTTTACCCTCTTGGCAGTTTTACAACCTGTTTTTTTTTTTCCTAATCTTTCTTCTTCTTCTTTCCAAATGTTCATAGTTATTAATTTAGTTTTTTCTTTATTAATTTTCAGTCCAGCAAAACTTCCAAACAGAATTTCAGTGTTTTCAAACAGCATTTTATGCCCAGGATGGTTTATAACATGTTCTGCTACTGCTGATTTTTCAGGCTGACCCAGTCTGCAGTGTCTCTTGGTTTCCTTGATTCATGTTTGAACACTGTGGGGATTATCACATGGAGGCTTACCACGCTTAAATTGTTGGCAAAATGCTCCAGAAGCACAGAGGTGGGATAGCCAGTCGCACTTCTGAAACATCATTGAGTCATCCCGCTCCTCTCTTGCCGACAAAGCATTTGTGGATGAGCCATTTCTTCAATAACAGAAGTTCCCATTATTCAAGAAATGGCTGCTCCTCAAACACTATGTCGGCGGGAGAAGAGCAGGATGCCTCAATGACGCTTCAGAAGCTCAACAGGCTATCCCGCCTCCGTGCTTCTGGAGTAATGATTTAAACGTGCTAAGTGCCTCCGTGTGAAAGCAGCCACAGTCACCTCCTCTCACTCTCTTCCATGCCAGCACTCTCTGAAGATGCCAGCCACAACTGCTGACAAAACTTTAGGAATAAACTCTTTCAGAACACAGCCTAATAGTCCGAAAAACCCACAAAAAACTATGAAGAAATATTTCTGCAGTAATTTAGAATGATTAACATGAGTTTATACACATCTTTTCCCCAAAGCATTTAAGATTCCTATTCTAATTCATACTCCCATTTTACAGATTGTGAAATCTGATTTGCCCATAGCTACACAATGAGTTCTTATGAGAAACAATGGACAGAGAGCAGGCCTATATTCCTGCTGGTGGGGAGAGATACCCTACTGCCATTGTGGCTGAACAGCAACATATCCTGTTTAACATGAAGAGAGAAAACATACAGCTAGAAAACATTACAATGGCATTAAAGGGGCAAACACATACTCACTGTCCCTTGAAAGAGCACCTCCAATCCAGTTAGAGACAGGTGGCAATGATAAGTTATGTTAAGTCCACACAGGAAGAGTGCATTAAGCATTGCTCTGGCTGCATCTGCACTGCAGAAATAATCCAGTTTGACATCACTTTAACTGCCATGCTTCAATGCTGTGGAATTCTGGGAACTGTAATAATAATAATAATTTGTTTTATTTATATACCGCTATTCCAAAGATCATAGCGGTGAACAGCAAGTAAGCTAATTAGCAAGTAAGCTAATTTGCCCCAACAGCCTGGGTACTCATTTTAGTGACCTCGGAAGGATGCAAGCCTGAGTCGAGTTTGGGTCCTTTTGCTGGTCTTGAACTCGCAACCTTGTGGTTTTGAGTGAATGGCTGCAGTACAGGCATTTAACCACTGCACAACCAGGGCTTGTGTTGGCACCAGATATATCTGATAAAGAAGACTAAAATGTCTCACAAAACTACAGTTCCCAGAATTCCATAGCATGCAGCCATGGCAGTTAAAGTGGTGTCAAACTGGAGTATTTCTGCAGTGTGGAAGGAGCCTCTCTTTGCCGAGAGGAGGAGGGGGATACAGCCATCTGACCCTTACAACACACACACAGCACTCAAAATTATGCCACAGTGATGTGGCCAAAATTGACCCCACTACTACAAGTCCCCAGGCATAGGTAGGGATCCAGGTCCCCTTAGTTTCACAATGACTGTTTTGTAGCACAACATAAATGGAGGAATTGAGAAAGCACAGAACACAGTTGCACAATCATAGGACAGCTATGGCTTTCCTGGGACAAAGCATTTGAGACCTACTCAATACCAGCTGGGAATACCAGCATTAGGAGATGTTCTTTTTTGGAATGTCAACAGTACCTGTGTCAGGGACAAGGGCCCCTTGAACAATCCAAATGTTAGAGGAACTGATTGACAGATTTCCAAGATTTTCAGAGTGGAAACTGGAGAGGATTATTATTTTAGGCAGTTATTCCCAAACTTTGATCCACCTTGGCCAACAGTCAGGAATTCTGGGAGCTGAAGTCCAAAACATCTGGAGGACCAAAGTTTGGGAATTACTGCTCTAAGGTAAGGAAATCCTCTCCATTGGGACTTCTGGGAGGACTTTTTCAGGTAGGCAAAAGAGGAGCATAGTGAGATGCGCCCGTCAGTGTCACATAATTGGGCAAAGATTTTCAGATTACATCACATGATGTCAGCATAATCTTGTCATTATCCTGTAAACAAAGAGGAGTTTTCCTGTCACTTTTCATTCACGGAACTTTCCTGTGAATGAAAAGCAGCTGGAAAACTCCTTTTTATTCACAGGATAATGACGGGATTATTGTGACATCACACGATGTCGTCTGAACATCTTCGCCCAGTCACGCGACACTGACAGGAGCATCCAACTATGTTCCTGTCTCTTTTGCCTGCTTGAAAAAGTCCAGAGTTGAAGTTCAAAACACCTGGAGGGTCAAAGCTTGGAAACCACTGCCTTAGAGCCAGAGTGGTGTAATGGTTTGGGTCTTGGACTATGACACTGGATATCAGGGTTTGATTCACAGCTCAGCTAGGGAAACGCACTGGGTGACCTTGGTGAGTCACACACTCAGTCCCAGAATAACCCGTGATAGATTAGTTTAGGGTCATCATAACTCAGAAACGATTTTGAAGGCACACAATGACAATAACAAAGGGAGCTTTGTCAGGAACCTTTCCAGTTTTATACAGCTTTTATACTTATTCGGACATTCCCTGCCCACTAAAAAGTAATGAAAACTTTTGAGCAATGCAACAAATTACTTTTCAATTACACAAATGACTAATGACAACAAATTACTTTTAAACGATATAACAACAGGCAGAAATGCATTACTAAGGTAACTTTACAAGCTCTGGGTTCACAATAGGGTGTAAAGTCAAAGACTGTAAAAAATGTAAAACCATGTAATCTGTCATGGTTTGACAGACTGGTGCCCTGCACCCATACCTTTGTCAAAAGTGTATTTGAAATAGATTCCAGAATTTCAATGGATAACAATGAAGGAAATAGTTATTTGTTTTCCTTGTTTTCTGTTTTGCTGACTCAGTTTTTTTATCTTCATACGAAACATTTTAAAAATAAAATCACCACAGAGCTTCATGCCCATTGCTGACTCCTGGATGACACCGGCCCAGTTAACAAATCTATAAATGTACAAAGGAAACACATACAATTCCTACATACCAAAATCCTTGACACTCACACTCTCTCATTTATGTCAACCTCACTGTGAGGCTGACCATTTAAGGGAAAACTTTCACGGTCTAGATTATTTCACTTTACGTAGTCTGTTCACCCTACCCCCCACTCTCTCAGCACTGTGTACTTTCATGCCAGAAAGTTTGTTTTTCTCTTTTGAATACACACAGAGAGTAAAAGTTTAGCTATCAGTCATATATCTGCAAATAAAAGTAATTTCCCTTGGGACAACTTTGCTATCCCTCCCCTCCAGCTGATTTGATATGTTGCAGATAGCTATTTCCTGACAACTTGCAAAACCATATAAACAGAGTGTGATCTATATCATTTATAAATATTGTGCTATGATTTCATGTTAGTTTGAAAAATGAGTGCCTGGTGGCAATGGGCCAGGTTAACTCAGTACATACTATGAAGCGGACTATAGACCCCCCTCCCCATTTTTTTGCCATAATACAATTTATTCGTCTTTTCATGTGACCCAAGACTTTTTCTTGGTTTCCCTCTAGCTGGACTGAGATGGCTACTGCTCTGGCACTGAGAAATTATGTTCTCTTTTGGAGAGGGAACTCTTGACACTTAGTATAAAGGAAAATGCTAAATTATGCTAAAGCCAAGCTGCAATAATTGCTTCCAAGGGCCCTTTCACAATGTATGCAGGTATATCACTATGATTCCACTTTAAATGTCATGGCTGCATCCTTTGGAATCCTGGGATATATAGTTTGGTAGTGGTGGGATCTAGAGCTCTCTAGTGGAGAATTTGAAAGGCCTCTCCTTAAAAATCACCATTCTAAAAGAGAGATATCAAACAGTAAAATTCAGAAAATTCAAGGTACAGTGGAATTAAATGATGAAATCACTATATAAATGGAACAAATCTTGGGACCTTTGACACTACACAGTTACTGCATTATGATTCTACTTCCATACCTTCCAACTTCAAGCAACTTCAGAGTGTACTATTTCTTTATTTCCTGCCTTTTTCTTGATATGGGGAGTCAAGGCAGCTAACAGCAAATTTAATACAATACATTTTTAATTTTTTTTTAAAAAAACATAAAACAATTAGAAGTATCATGTTTAAAAGATTTAAACAAAGAACAAAATTAAAAAATTAAACATGAAAATAGTACATTGATGGGATTTCAGATTGGCCTGCACTGAAAGAGCACAACTACAAACCTATACAGGAGATTATATGCATCTATAATGCAGAAATAATCCAGTTTGACACCACTTTAACTGCCATGGTTCAATGCTATGGAATTCTGGGAACTGTAGTTTGTGATTGCCTTGCATATTATTATTGGAATTTATAGTTTTTAGGTCTTTTAATGCTAAAGAGCATTAAAAGAAAGGTAAGCCTGTTTCTACATATGCAAGTTCTGTACAGATTTATTTCCTCTATAGGGTGATTTTTGCCTCTCTTTCAATCTGGGGCACAATCTGACAGTTTTACTTCTTGGAAACCTGTGCTCACCAACATGTTGGTTTTGGACTTCCTCCTTCACTTGTGGCCTGGGATGTTTCCTCTAATTATGACAAAGTTACGTTTTTATCTTCTGAATTATTCATTTCATGTTGCATTTCACTAAGTATGTTAATACTGTACAGTACTTCAAAAAGAGCAAAATGTCTTGTGGCAAGGTAAAAACTAAGAAAAAGTTATCTGGCATCTGCTTTTATGAACTACAGGCAGCTTACTTCATCAGATGCACAGCATATTGCCTCAGCAAGAAGATTATTATACGAAGGCTTATCTGGGCAAGGGATAGTCATCGGTGAGGTCAGATAGATGTGAAATGTAAAAAGTACAGATAATGATCCTTACCATAACAGTGGTCATTAAGGAACAAGGACTTGGATAGTAACACAGACATCCTTGCCTCTCAGACCCGTGGCTCCTGCTCAGCCCTGACACAAGGAAAATGTTAAAATTCACTATGCATATGCTGTCATACCAACTGGAGGAACCATTAGGTTTGATTTTGGGATGATAAAAATGCCACAGCAACGTATACTTGCACCCTAAATAATGTTGTTTTACAGTGGATTTCATGAAGAGGCGAGGCAGAGGTTGATCCATTCAATACTGGTAAACCTTCTAGGCTGTCCAATGAGTCGTTTCCCTCAATATGTTTGGAAGGAAGAAATATTACAGTCACCCAAAAGGTCATAGTGTTTCTAAGGCATGGTACAGACCACCCCAAAGGGGCGGCCTGTAGCCATCCCTTTTCTCGTTGGATTCAGGGCAGGGCAACCTCACCGGCAGCCCTGCAGCCCCAATCCCGTGATTTTCCAGGCCAAAGAGAAGCGGCAAAATGCCACTTCTCATTACCCTGGAAAAGGGGTGCCCTTGCACCTTAGGTGCCAATGGCACCCCGGCACTAAAGAGAAGAAAGGAACAGGTGCCGCGACCCCTTTCTCCTCTGCATCGTTGGCACGGCTTTTTGGTTGTCATGCCAACAATGTGGGGGCCCAAAAGGAGCTCCGTTTCAGAGCTCCTTTTTGTGCCTCCGCCAGGCCGCATGTCCCTGTATCATGAGGAAAGTGGGATAATAATAGTAGTAGAAATAAATAAATAAATAAATAAAGTGAGAAAATATCCAGGAGGAATCAACCCCTGATGAAGACTCAGCTGATGCACACAAACATCAACTAGAGCTATCTCCTTTCAGTGAAATCCTATTAATTATTCCAAACTAGATTAATTGAATCAGTTGTTAAGTATTGAGTCAACACAATTAGGTAAATCTCATTGATTAAATGATTGCTAGAACTAACCAATAGGATCCAGTCTTTTATATGCTACTCTCCATCCTTACAGGTTAAGTCTGCCTTATCTGAAATTCTTGGGACCAGAAGTGTTTTGTCTTTCAGAGTTTTTTGAATTTTGGAATATTTGCATATATGTAATGAGATATCTTGGAGATGAGACCCTTCTCCAAATTCATTTATGTTTCACATACACCTTAAACATATACCCTGAAGGTAATTTTATACACAATATTTCATGACTTTGTACAACAGACAAAGTTTGCATACATTTAACCATCCAAAAGCAAAGGTGTCACTATCTCAGCGATTTTGAGTGCAGCTTGGTGAGAGAGGGTTTCATGAGCCTACAGCAGATCATATTCCCAGTCTCCATACAATAAATTAGGCCTGTAGAATAGAGGTTAGCCCACCATCACCATCAGCAGCTAGAGTCCCTAAATCAAAGTGGTTCTACTTTTTCATAAAAGTTGTCACCTAATGTCCACCTTGTCTCTGATGTGCCATGTTATGAAGTAAAGAAAACATCTTGTAGACACCTTCTAGCTCTGCTTTTCTCCCTTTGCATAGTTCAGGTTTTGCTGGAGTTCATGATGGCCCTTCTGTATTAGTGCAATGCTATGGATTCCAAATAAAGTGCAGAGCATTGCTCTGTGTACTTTTCCCTGCCAGTTTTATGTCCAGAAGCATGTTCTGAAGCGTCTCAAAAATGTAAACAAAGGAAACAACCCCCTTCCCCTTGTCTGAAAGAGAAACAAGGTACATGGAGGAAATGTTATCCAGGGACTTTTACAAAGTGCTCTTCTAAAGATGTTTAGATAGGACTCTGGCTATGACAGCTGTCTGAACAGAGACTAAGGGTGAGAGCAAGAGATGGAGTCAAGCAGAGAGAAGAAATATACCAGTAGGTTTACTAGTCCATTGACCACATGCCATATATATAAGGAACAACGAACATGCATAATATCTGTTCATAACATAATAATACCAGTCATAACAACAGTAGATCAGATGTATAAAATTAACAGAAGAAACAACTTATCTGTGTTTGTTTTAATTTCTATAATTTCTGTGAGTTTCAGTTTTGAGGAAAAGGCAGGATATGAATGATCCAATGATAATTTTGGTTCAGTTTGCAAAACCCTATTTAGAAAAACTGTATTACCTTCTGGGTGATTGTAATATTTTTTTCCTCCCAAACACATTGAGAGAAACAGCTCATTGGAACAGCCTGGAAGATTCACCAATATTGGATGGATCAACCTCTGTCTAGTTTGTTCATGAAATCTAATGTAAAACAACATAAGCACCAGTCTTTCAATATGTCCATAACCACAGGGACAGAGTCTTATGGCAACAATATGCTTCCAAATTTTCCTTCCAGCTACATGATTCTTTAACTTATTTAGATTCTCCAGGTAACTACTTCTCTGCATAACCATAGAGAAGAAATACAATTCCTTTCAGCATTCTATGGATGCCTCCAAATAAGGTGCTGGGTCAAATTGCTGCTAGCAATTATTCCCTGACTGTCCTTGTAAGAAGTGAGGTCCAGGAGGCCAGGCAGTTCTTGTTAGGGCTCATGTCTTTCATATCTGTTGTTGTTGTTGTTGTTGTTGTTGTTGTTGTTGTTGTGTGCCTTCAAGTTGTTTCTGACTTATGGTGACCTTAAGGTTCACCCAGTGTGTTTCATGGTCAAGATGGGAATTGAATGTTGGCCTCCCATGTTGTACAGTAGTCCAACACACAAACCACTCAAACCTGAAACCATGAGAGTTCTCCTTTCATATCTATAGTAAGAGCTAAAACATCTACCGCTCCCAGAATCCCTCATCCAGTATGAATGGCCAATTGTGTGAGAATTTTCACTAGGATACCGGAGAAGAGCCACAAGGTAGTTTTTAGTCCTCTGGTCAGTGGCTGGTTTCTGCTCCTCATCTTTGTTGGTGAAACTCATTGGAAGGGTTTCCATTTATTTCATAGCTCTAATATGCACTGCAGAAATAATGCAGTTTGACACTACTTTAATTCATCATTTATTTATGGTCATAAACCATAACCAAATTATATTGTTATTGTTGTTGTTGTAGTTATTGTGTGCCTTCAAGGAATTTCTGATTCACGGTAACCCTGTCATGGGGTTTTCTTGGATCAAATTGTTTAAAGGAGGTTTGCCATTGCCTTCCTCTTAAGGTGAGTGTGACTTGCCCAAGGTCACCCAGTGGGTACACACTCACACACATATACAGTTACTGCTAAAAATTCATAAAATATAAAATTAATAAAACATACATATATATGCAATATATCAAATTTATGATTGGTAAGTTTAAGATTAATTTCCAAAGTTTACATTAAGTATAATTAAAATGATTTAAATCAATATTTTAAGGATTCCAAGTCTAAAAATCCTAAATTTTATATCATAATATTTGTCTATGGGTTGCAGGGGCACAGAGCCTAGCAACCCTCTCTGTAATTTGTGTATCTGAATAATCAAGTAGGTGTGATAGGTAAAATCTCGCAGATCTACCCATTACTTTAATGGCTCTGGCTCTGGGATTTGTAGTTTTGTGAGTTATTTAACCTTTTCAGATTGTAAGCCTGAGGGCAGGGAACTGTCCAATTAAAAAGATTGTATGTACAGCGCTGTGTAAATTTACTGCACTTTATAAATAAAGGTTAATAATAATAATAATAATAATAATAATAATAATAATAATATTTTTCTGTCAAACAGCTCTGGTGCCACAACAAACTACAAATCCCAGAATTCCATAGCATTGAGCCATAACACCACATGGTGTCAAATTGCATTGTTTTTGCAGCGCAGATCAGTGGAGGGAAGGGGAAGGGGGGGAAAAACACAACGGACAACCAGTTGGCAGAAAAAGGCCACAACTTTATTGAATACAGCAAACAGGTATGGAGAATTGGCCCGAAAGCATATTGGCCCGTGTTGGTCGATGAACTGAATTGCCTGTTCACGGCCAAGCTTCGAGATGACAGAAGGGGAACCGGCTTAAGGTGCTCCGCTACCTTGGAAGCAGGTTATGCGCATATACGCATCTTCGCCTGTTGTCACCGGGGAACACTGACTCGATGTCACCCCTGCATTGGCGACATTGGTATACCCTCAGCACCCCCGGGTCCCATGGGATTCCCGATCCAGTGCTCCGCAGCACAGGAAACCACGCCCATCAGATACAAAACCTATGCTGCCGCCAGAAAGGCAAGGCCTCCCCTAGGCTATATAACCTTTTCTGTCAAAGAGTTCTGGTGCCACAATAAACTACAAATCCCAGAATTCCACAGCATTAAGCCATAACACGAAGTAGTGTCAAATTGCATTGTTTTTGCAACGCAGATTAGATCCCAGAGGTCTTATAAATGAAATAATTCTCTACCCTTTTGCAAACACTGTGTTGTTTTTCCGCTCACTGTCACCCCCTATTTATCTGTTGCTTTATCTGGATTCTAAAGTACTTCTGGAAAGTTTATTGTATTTTTAGAACACCACCACCACAAGAATAATAAAAAAACTCTAAAACTATAATGTATAACACCTTCTGAGTCACACCTATAAATATCCCAAATGTTGCAATGTAATTTTGCCTATCTATTTCACAAACAATTTGCACTTCTTTCTGTACTTCTTCCACATCTCTCTTCATATAATTCATACCCAATCCCAACACATGGCAAACACTGGGGAGACTTTAGGCCTTTCCACACTGCATAATTAATGTACATTGCTTTGATTCCACTTTAACTGCCATGGCTGCGTCCTATGGAATCTTAGGGTTTGTGGTTCTTTCTTTGTAGCTTCTTTCTTATCAGAGGTCTGATTGTGTTCAGTGCTTAGCTACGGTAAGTGGGAATGGAGTTGGAAACATAGTTGCACTTACTGGTAAATCCAGTAAAAATCAGTGCAACAAATTAATTATGACTCAATTAATTTCCACTTAATATCATGTAGACTAGAGTTTGAGAGTGCAGCTAATTCCCCTGGATTTGAATTACCCTCCAGTACATGAAAACATTTAAACACCAAAGTTACAGAAAATCTGAACTAGCTCAGATTATTTAATTTTACTAGGATTGTTAAAATATCAAATCACAGTTTAGTTGAAACTAGAGCTATTTTATGTTAGAAGAAGAAAATGCTCTGTTTCAGGAAAAGATTCAATAGGTTCAGGTCAGGCTTTTCAACCCTGTGCCCTCCAGAGCTTTCTGACTGTAATTCCCACTACCCCCAGCTAGCACAGCCATGCCCGAAGGGAGCTGTAGAGTCATAGCATCATAGAATTGTACAATCATACAACAAATCTGAGTGTCAGGGTTTCAAACAGTGAAGAAATTTATTTTCATGAAAGGAGAAAAATGCCCTGAGATGCCAGACAAAATCATGGGAAGCTCTGAAAGAGAAACATGGGCACCTAAAGGTGAAGGCTGCAGGAAGCAGAGAACCTGAAGACTGAACATAAAAAGTACCAAGTATGGTGGACCCTTCTCTTACACAGGGGATCCATTCTGCCCCCCCCCCCCCAGCATAAAAGAAAAAACACGTAAGCTTGAGCCTCATTAGAAGTAATGGGGCTCGTGCCTGCAGTACATTATGGTGGGGTGTGCACCATGAGCGCACGCCCCATTACTTCTTCCAGGGCACGCAAGGCTTTTTCCTGGCGCAGCTTCCAGCATATGCTGGAAGCTGCATATGACACAGGTGCACTATAGTAGGAATTACTATGATGACAAATGTCACTATTTTTATTCTTTGATAAGGGGGAGGGGGCTTAGGTGTTCCTCAAGTGTTTAAGCAGCAGCTTCAAAGGAAATATGTCCCTTAGTTACCAGACGATTGGCAGCATTGCCTTCCCAATGCCATGCATTCTAGTGCCCAGAATGGTGAGGCAGGCATTTGTAAGCAGGTGCAAATAGTTGTTGGGCAGCCAGGAAGAAAGCATACACATTCTTCTCTGGGCTTCTGCAATATGTGTCTTCATAAAGCCAGGATGCTATACAGACAACTTAGTGATATCTAAGTTTTTTAGATTGTAAGCCTGCGGGCAGGGAACTGTCTAACTAAAAGATTTTATGTACAGCACTGTGTAAATTTACAGCGCTTTATAAATAAAGGTTAATAATAATAATAATAATAATAATAATAATAATAATAATAATATCTGGGTTAACAGCCTCCCTGATACAATACAGTAAGGGTGATGAGGGCTGCATCTACACTGCAGAATTAATGCAGCTTGACACTACTTTCCCAGGCATCGCATAATTGTCGCTTACTATCTGATGTTCTGTTGTTGGCTGTTTATCAATCCATTTCCTGTATTCCTATGTACTGTATATGTATTATCCTACTTGTGATTATGTATTTTCTCTGGATAATGATTAACCATCCATTATGAAGCCTTGCCCTCCCTCCAGTCCATCTGCCTTGGTCCAGGCCTCGGAGGTTGAGAGGAACTGCTGGACCTCTTACCCTTTCTCGTCACCACTCCCTTCTCCTTCTGTATCATGTCTCTTTTAGATTGTAAGCCTGAGGGCAGGGAACCGTCTAACTAAAAAGATTGCATGTACAGCGCTGTGTAAATTTACAGCGCTTCATAAATAAAGGTTAATAATAATAATAATACTTTAACTGCCCTGGCTCAACACTATGAAAGCCTGGGAATTGTCATCCTGTGGAATATTTAGCCTTCTCTGTCAGAGAAAAATAGTGCCACAACAAACTACAAATCCTAGTAGAATGGAGCCATGAGAGTTAAAAGTGGTGTCAAACTGTATTAATTCTGCAGTGTGGCAGCAGCTAAGGATGCCAGAAGCCAAAGGTGCAGCCATCCCATTGTTGTTTTTTTCCCCCTCTTCCTTTTTCTTTTTAACACTTCCCTTTTGATCTCATCATGTCATGACTAGATTCCTTTGATTCACTTGTGGTAACATTGAATACCAAGCCATGAATGAATTAGGGATATAAGGCCATACCTCCAAGATTTCATCATTGAAAACTAGGACACGTATGGCCATGCAATATCAGAGTGTGGTCAAGATGGCAAAAATTAATAATGAGGAAGAAGACACATGCTTTGAGATGTTGCAGCAGTTTGCTTTTGACTGAATCTACTGGGAAGGGCAAGATTCTGCCCTCATCTCTCCTGTCCCCTCTGCTGAGCTAAAGGAGTGCAAACTACTTTTTGCACTTTAA
This sequence comes from Sceloporus undulatus, assembly GCF_019175285.1. NCBI lineage: Eukaryota > Metazoa > Chordata > Lepidosauria > Squamata > Phrynosomatidae > Sceloporus > Sceloporus undulatus. The sequence goes on along the minus strand of NC_056522.1, from coordinate 125,533,124 downwards.
ATTCAGTTTGCAGCAACTGAAGTAAGCTGAGGACAATGGGGAAAGTGGAAGGAGGAGCTATTTTAAAAGCAGCTGAAAAAGTGGGACAACAGTGGATTAATTGGGACTGTCCCTGCCAAATCTGGATAACTGGCAGGTATTTAAGGAACTAGTCACTGCTGAAGCTGGACTGCAGAGGCAGGAGACTGAGGTGACAGATTGATAAACTGCTTTGAAAATAATTTGGAATCATTTGGTAGAAATCTTTCAGTTATAAAATACTGAAATAAACAAAGCCCAGGGGCAATAGAACAAACTGCATTGATCAAGATTGCACATGATTGATCCCCAGGGTTGTAGATACCGGGGGGGGGGGGGGAGGGGGGCATTGCTACCAAATACGAATTCAACCCCCCCCCCCCATGAAATTTTCCTACAAATTTCTCAAACGGCTTCAGGATCTCTCTACTATTCTATAGACTAACACAGCTATATATTTGAATTCTACCACTACAGAGTGAGAAACTGAAAATCTTTCACACCTATTTTCCTTCCTATGTTTATACTTCATTTGTAATTTTGCCTGCCTATTTTCTATGGATGTTTAAACTGTTTTTCTAAATACTTGATTAATGTTTTAATTCACCACAATGCTGGAAATTTCAACTCTGGTTATGTGTGTTGTAGTTCAAAACATTTTCCCTAAAGTTCCCAATACCTGTAACAGATCCTGATCACAAACCTCCCATGCCACACATAAATATTCCCTCAGACTTGGAATGGGGAGAAAAGGAATGGAGATAGAAGCATAAAAAAGGCTGGAAATAAGCAAATGAAGTTTGCCCATGTTTTTGGTCTGTGTCACCCCTGCTGGTCCTGTTCTCTCATTTAGACAAACAGTGATCAGACATAGGGGCAGACAGAAAATTGAGTGTCTGTATAGCAAGAATGGGGAGCACATGGTCCTCTAGATGTTCAACTGCAATTCCCATCATACCTCATCACTAGATGTGATTGTTAGGGAGACTATCATACAGAGGAAAACAGAGGATTAAAAAGGCATTTTCCCAGAAAAGTCACATGATTGCAGTGAAGATTTTCACACAAATTGCGATCTGAGAAGATTTATCCTGGGAAGAACCAGGAATGCTCCAGCAACAAACCATTCATGGGGATATGCCATGAATGGTTTGTTGCTGGAGCATTCCTGGTTCTTCCTGGGATAACTCCTCTTAGATTGCTACGTCGTCTGAAAGTCTTCATCACGATCATGCAACTTTCTCAAGAAAATGCCTTTTTAATCTCTTGATTTTAATCTCCTGATAGTCTCCTAGGATTAGCAGAGGTTTCAGTCCAGCATGTTTGGTGGGCAACACATCCTCTACTCTTGCTTTTGGCTGGCCAGCATCTAGCAATGCTCAGCACACCTGACTCTCACAGATACAATTCCTCTAAAAAACACAGGTGGGAATTGCTCAGCTCTCCAGATGTGGGAATGCAACTTACATGTTTCATCACCATTGGCTGTGCTGGCTAGAGCTACTGGGAGTTGCAGTCCAGAAACATCTGGAGGGCTGTGCAAGTTCTACTCCTGTTCAAGAAATATCCTAAAAAGTCCTGTAGAACAGATAAACTTGGTAACAGTGAGTAAAATATTAACAATCAGGGTATTTCACCTCCCTTCTGAGTTATTGAAAGTGAAGAAGGGAAGTTGTGTCAACATATTTTCCTGCAAAAACATAGCAAAGGTTATGCTATCAATTGCCATGAAAACCACTGCTTGCAGGATCGTGTCATTGATTATTCTACTGTTTTGGAAAGAATTCCTATTCTCTGGACTTCCATGAAGTCATCCAAGAATGCAGCAAAGGAGGAGGGGGAGGAACAGCAGCACACAAACTTATTTGAGACAGTGTCCTTTCCCAGGATGAAATTCTCCATAACAGAACTGCTTAAGCAAATGATGCCTTCAGCCTGAAGACGATTTTGTATTTTTACACTTTCATAACATATCCCAAGGGCTCTGTTAACTTGCTTTGCCTTCTAAAAGAAAGAGTCGAGGCTATTAACAATCCTTCTGAATCCAGCTGTTGAAAATTCCACTTTACAGCGTTTTTTGAGAAAATCCTAGAGTCCCATTTCTGACACCTGTTCAACTGGGTGATTTTAGTCTAGAGTGGAAAGGAAAACAAAGTGTAACACTGGGGATGTCTAATCACACTATTTTATTTCATACACATATCAGCTGATTTGGTTCCATTTGGACAGACTACCGAGCTTCCTACTTTGTTTTTTTTAACAGTGAAACAGGTACCTGAAAAAAATCTTAGGATTAAGCCACCAGCAATACCAAGAAATATTCTATCAACTGTGACAGGAGGAAATAGCCTTTCACACAAAATTAGAAAAGAGAGCCAATGTGATGTAGTGGTTTGAACTTTGGACTATGATTCTGAAGACCACAGTTTCACTCCCTGCTTGGTCATGGAAACCCACTGGGGGACCTAGGGCAAGTCACACCCTCTCAGCCTCAGAAGACAGCAAGGGCCACCCCCCTCTTAACAAATCTTGCTGAGAAAGCCCTGTGATAGGGTTGCCACAAGTCGGAAGCAACTTGAAAGCATGCAAAAAAGGCAAAACAAAATTAGAAGGCAAATGCTACAATCTTTTCATCCTGGTGTTTCCACAAAATTCTTTTGGGAGTGGGGAGGATCATTTAAAAGTGATGGGTGCAATGAAAGTTAATGCAACAAGTGATTCAAGAAAAATTTAAACCTTTGTCTGTTTTGCATTTGGCATTTTGATGCATTAGGTTTAGATTGGCGCGTTACAGACTGCCGGATTGCGGCGGTCTGCTGCCGCCGCCGCTTGCACCATCCGGGAGCCGCAGCCTTTAAACGGCGCGGCTCCCGGACGCTGCCGGGAAGGAGGGCGGAAATCGCACTCCTTCTCAGGCCCCAGAAGAGGCACCGCAAAGTGCAAGGGGTGCATTTGCGGCATCATTTCTGGGGTAACACGTGCGGACGCAACGCATCCAGCACGTAAAGATGGCGGTGCTGGTGTGTATAGGGTGCCGCTATCTTTATGCCCCCATCATGTGCTGGGGTGAGGCTGGTATGGACGCTAGGTCCTCGGCCAACCCCTAGCACGTGACGGGGGCGTATTAAAGGCCCGTTTATAATGTGCCATAGTTTTTTTTGTGGGTTTTTCGGGCTATGTGGCCATGTTCTATGTGGCCCGAAAAACCCACAAAAAACTATGGATGCCGGCCATGAAAGCCTTTGACTTTTAATTTGCAAAATTAGTGCCACAGTGATCTCCTTAGCTAGTACTTCTGGATGAAATGCAAGCTAACTTAAACAGCTGATGCATTAATTATTGAAACGGCAGCTTGTAATTTTGTTTCTTTATTTGACTAAAGCCATAAATTTCCATTTTCCTAGGATTGCTGCTGAACAACCTTTCTGAATTAGGAACAAGATATATTTCTACATAAAACTGTCAATTGCTTGGAAAAAAGTTCCACAAATCGGTGGGAATTACTTCCATGGAAAGGTTTTATGACTGGAATATTTCTGTCAAACCAGCAACTAAGACATTGGGGTCTAGCATGGGGTAAATAATAAACTGTCACTTTGTTTTAAAGATACAGCTATGCTCAAAGAAATGAATCCAGTCATTTCTGCATCTCAAAATATCCTGTTTCTGAGTGCCCAGAGAGCAGGATCATGGAGCTGTTCATGGGAAGTAAACATTCAGACTATGATTTAATATGATAGACATCCTTGATAGCACCCACAGAAGCACCGAGGGCAATTGTCAGTAGGGCAGAACAAAATGTCCCAAGTGGCCTAGAGCCATGCAGAAAATAGATTGGTGAAATATAAAACAACAGCAGGACTCACACAATTCAGAGTATTACAACATGTCTATTTCTTCTGACTTACCATACCAGCTTCATTATATCGGCTAGCCACAGATACTCTTTAAACATCTATAGATCTATATCAAGTAATGCAAACCTATACAGTACATACCTCCTCAGAAGTAAGCCTCACTACAGTGGGATCAGTCCCCACATAAGGAGAAATAGTTTTCTGACAGCATGTGTTTTAGACAAACCAGTCCTGCCTCCATTCTTTTGCATACTGTCTCCTGTCATTCTCTCTCCATTCCAGTTAAGTTATTTAGAAGGTTGCCTTTAACCTTGTTAGTTCAACAGATAGTCTGATGAATGTGAAAACTTCTCTGTACTGATAAATGCTTATTTCTTTTTAAGGGTATCTTTGAACAGAAAGCACAGAAAGCAAGGGAAGGAAGCAGAATAGGAACCAAGGAAACATTCATAAGGTGAAGGCCAAAATAATATTTATTTTATTTCATTTCTATGCCACCTTTTTCCCAGGAAGGGACCCAAGGCAGC
>NC_056522.1:125483846-125528712 GCF_019175285.1 Sceloporus undulatus | reverse complement strand
TAATAATAATAATAATAATAATAATAATAATAATAATAATAATAATAATAATGGGGGACTATTGGAGAGATCAAAGCACTCTTACCTGCCAGCTGTAAGAATGGAGCAAGATGTCCTTTACAAAAAGACTGTGCCCTTGAAAAACTTCAGAAATTCAGCTTGCATGACCAAGCCAGGCCCAGAAGAACCAAAGAGATGGGGGCTTTTCTTTCTTTCTAGATCGACCAGTGACTGAAGTCATGCAGGAAAAAAGGGAAGAGAGCAGAAGAGGAACGTAGTTCCTGTACAGAGACAACGCCAGCCAGAAGAAGCAGGAGGTGCTTTAAAACTCTTCTCATATGTTTCACCCAGGCTTTTGTTTGGAGAGTCTTTTCCCTTGTTGTCTTGCCTCCACCCACAACTGTTGCTCTGTGGTACTAAGCTTTGGCAGTGAAGTCCTGAGATTGTGTTTCCCCTCTCCTGGTCTCCTGTTAAGAGCGATGACTTTGTGGAGCTGAGCTCCGCTCTCGTGCTATATTTAACCGCTGTTCTCAGCAAGTCAAGCCTGTCAACAGCTGAGAAGTTTGGAGCAGCCTTTGCTGAGTTCCTCAGCTGCTGAATTATCAGTGGATACAGAACTGCACTCTGTGGCCACCTCAGTGCATGAAAAGAAACCACACTTTTAAAAAAGATCGTCCTGTGATTTGAAAGGAGGTTGGGGAGCATCATTGTGGCTTCAGCTAGTCAATATGATGTTTATTTCTTGTATTACTTAAAGGCTTTAAAAACATATCTACAGGGCACTTCTCATTTGAAAGGGCAATTTTGCCTATTTTGGAGCAAGCCAAACAGATTTGTGTACTAGACAGGCTTGCATGCTGGACTTGGGCTTGGACTCAGCATGCTGTTTACATAATCAACTGTTATGGGATGCAAATCTGTGAATCAACTTCGGTCTTTAGGTTTAAGCCATGTTTATAAGGATAGGATAAAAGCAACTCAGAGGAAATGAAGGAAAAGAGAGGAACTTTTTTCACAGTCATTCTGGACTTGCCTTATTTTCAGCTTTAGATTAGTGACCCTGGAAACTGTATTGGCATTATCATCCCTGTTGAGGTGAGTTCAAATTTTCATAGAGCAGCACATTTTCCTGTGAGTAACATACCATCCAACTTTTCACAAATGAAAATTGCGACATGTGTGGCCAAGCAATATCAGTGTGGTCAAGATGAAAAAGGTTATCAGTGAAGAACACGCCAGCTAGGACAAGCTGTAGCAGTTCATTTTTGCCTAGACTTACTGGGAAGGCTATCCTTTTCTCCTCCTTCTTTGTTCTTATGGTAGCCTCTTATCCTGAGTATAGGTTGCACATTAGCAAAATGAAATGTATTATCACACCCAACTCTCTGAGAATAATCCATAGCTTTTTGTGATCTATGGCTTTGCTGTAGTCTATAAAGCACATTATGATTTTCTTCTGCAATTTTCTGGTGCGCTTCATTACCCAGTATATGTTTCCAATGTGATTCCTAGTTCCTCTTCCTTTCCTGAACCCTACTTGCACTTCTGGAATTTCTCACTTCATGTATAGTAGGAGTCTTGACTATAGAATATTGGCCATGATTTTGCTTGTGTGGGAGATTAGTGCAATGGTCCTGTTATTACTGTGGTCTCCTTTTTGGGGATAGGGGTTTATAGCAGTGATGGTGAACCTATGGCATGCGTGCCAGAGGTGGTGCTCAGAGCCTTCTCTGTTCGCACATGTGCTGTTGTCCCAGCACAGAATTTGCCAGAGTTTGTTACTAGAAAGCCAGAAGGACACGGCACTTTGCAGTAAATAAGTGGGGTCTGGGTTGCAGTTTGGGCACTTGGCCTCTAAAAGGTTCACCATCACTGGTTTATAGTGATGGTTTTCAATCTGTGGGTAATTGTTTTGTTTTCCATATTTGTTAACAGATTCTGCCTCTGTAGACAGTAGTAATTCTCTTGATATGTCATCTGTTAATGGTGATTTAATCCTCCCAATTGTCCTGAGTACAGCTTTCCCTTCAATTTTTAAAAAAATTATATCATTGTGTGTTTGCAAAACATACAGGACTAAAAAGTGCATATCCGAAAAAGATGTAGGCTTGATTTTTTTATCTGCCCTTGTTGACAGTGGAGAAGCTTTCCCAAGGAGATCTTGATTGCTTTCTTGGAGATCCAGCGACCATCATTACATCTGTTCTTATGGATACTCAAGGCAATCCATTCCGGTTGAAGTGAAGAGCCGTGTATCAGAGATGTTGGTTTGTTAGTTTTTGTGGCGACCTTAGTATAAACACGGTTTTCTTGTATTACCTTTCCAGATATTGATTGCATAGTATCTTGGGGCTGCTGACAGGAGAGACTATTGAAAGGTCTTGTAATTAGTTTTTTCTCAAAAATCTCCATTTCTCCACTTAACCTATCCAGCTTATGTTTTAATTCTGATAACTGTTCAAAAATCAAAATTACAGTTTGTGTAGTAACCAAGCAGTATTTAGTCATAAGTTCTGTTGGGACTTCTCCTGTTTGTTGTTCCACCTTCTGATCCTTATTATGTTTATCAGCTGTCCTACCAATATTAGTCTTTATTTCCAAATTCCTACCATTGATATCAGGGCTAATAACCTGAATTGACAGTCTGTGTGGGGAATCTTGATCTTGGTCTCCATCCACCTCTAAACTATAGTGTAGGGAAGGATCCAGGATCTGCTCTGCTCCTATCGCTGGCTGAGAGCCAATTCCCAAAGATTCAAGTTCATTAACAATATGATACGATTTGATTTACTTGTATTCTCATTTCCTACAAAACATTCATCAGTTCTGGGCTGTTTAGAATGTTTTGAATGAGGGAGTGAGTTTGGACTCCCACCCAACTGTTTTCTTCGTTTTCTCTTTCCCATGGCTTAGTTTAGGGGTTTTCCGTAGGACTCAAGGGTTTAAATCAGATATTTGTTAGGAGTAAATTTACTGAGCTATTTAGCACTAACAAGAAAGTGACTGACACTAGGGCAACTCAGATGGTGATAGAGATATTGAAAGGGTGGGGCTTAATAGCCCTCCAGGTACACTCTTAGTGTTGGCTCCAGTGCCGGGGTGGGGTGGGATGAGGTTGGGCAAGGCTTTTGCTGCCTTTGCCTCTAGGTGGATGGTGAAGGGAGGCTTTTATGCTCCAAACTCATTCTGTCTCTCAGGTGGGTGTGGGAGGTGCTGGTGCTGCTGCAGCCACTGCTGGAGTGAGCTCTCAAAATTCTTCCCTCAGCCGCTTGATTTTTAAAAAATAAAATACTTTAAAAATGCTTGTTGTTCTGTACCTTCAAGTTATTTCCAACTTATGGTGATCCTAAAGTGAATTTATCATAGGGGTTTCTTAGCAAGATTTGTTCAGAGGGGGTTTGCCTTTGTCTTCCTCAGAGTCTGAGAGAGTGTGACTTGCTTAAAGCCACCCAATGGGTTTCCATGGCCAACTGGGGATTGGACCCCTGGTTTTCAGAGCTGTAATCCAGTGCTCAAACCACACTGGCTCTCTACTGCTCAGTGAACACTTTAAAGGAGCAATATATAAAAATTCATATACAGTACTAGGGAAATGCATACAAAAGTGCTTAGGAAAAATATGTACCATAATATACATAGGCCCGTTACAAACTGACATAATAGTATGGACTGGGTCCGTACTAGGATTAGAAAGGGGCATCACTTCTTGATGCCCCTAACCCTAGTACGGACCCAGTCCGTACAAAATGGTGGCGCCCATTCCACACGGGGGCCGTCATTATGATGTCATGAACGCGCCGCCTCCAACCGAGGCGGCGCGGACGTGACATCGTCATGCTGCATGAGGGCGCCTAGAGCGCCCTTTCCGCGCCGCGAGAAGGAGCTCCAAAACAGAGCTCCTTCTGCGGTTTGCGTCACTGGCGCAGCCTTTAGATGGCTGCGCCAGCAACGTAGAGGAGAAAGGGGCCAAGCAGCCCCTTTCTCCTCCTCCCCATCGTCGCCGGGTGTCCTTGGGGCTTGAAGCCCCAAGGACACCCCTTTCCAGGCCGCAGGAAAGCGGCCTTCTGCCGCTTCCCCGCGGCCTGGAAAGCGGCAGATCGGGGCCTCAGAGGCTGCCGTTCTGGCAGCTGAGGCCCCGATACAGTGGGGATAGGGGCGGGAACAGGCCACCCCAAACGGGCGGTCTGTAACCCGCCATAGATTTCTGTGTGGGAAGACAAAAAGTCTTGCAAATGAATACAGACCTGGGATTGGAGGAGACAACAGTGAGATGCTGTGGAAAAGAAGCTGGCAAAATTTCACATCCATGGCTCTTCAGTGATCCCCAAACTTTGATCCCCCAAATGTTTTGGACTTCAGCTCCCAGAATTCCTGACAGTTGGCCAACCTGGCAGGGGCTCCTGGGAATTGAAGTCCAAAAAGGCCAAAGTTTGGGAACCACTGCTCTACATCAAAGAAATAATTCCCTTTATAAGAAAGTAATTTTTATTGGCTAGACCAGCCTTCCCCAACATGGCTTCACCAAGACTGGCAATTTGTTTACAAGTTGAACTGCAATTCCCATAATCCAAGAGCTAGCACAACATAGGTTATGGGAGTTGTAATCCAGCATACTTGTTGGTAGTTTCCATATTGGAGAAAGTTGGACACATGTTTGCTGTCAGTTATGACTCAAAATTTGGATTGTGTGAGGCTACTTCACATTGTATGCCATTGACTTGCATCTTACAGCTTCTTCCTAGGTAGTTAAATAACCATGAGGCTGGTTACTGGATTCTCCTGAACAAGAATAAGTATAAAAAGAGTTTTGCATTCTAATTAATCCTCTCCTTTGAAACTCAGCCCCCTTGAGGTTTGGACTGTTAGTGTATTCCTTGCTTATTTCTTGCATGGTCTTTAGTTCTGTCTCCCAATTTGTCCTTCTTTAGTCCTATTTGCTCTTTGGTCTTAACTTCTGGCTTCATCTTGTTATTCTATTTCTCCAGTGCACCTCCTAGCCCCTGGTTCCCAGTTCAATCCAGATCCTGCTGCTTGGATCTGTTCCTTCAATTGAAAGAACCCATTGTCCACAGTCCTTGACTCTATTGTAACAAAGAAACTCTTTTACTGGAAAAGATGTTCCAATAGTAAAAAAAGCAAACCCTACAGAATTTTATCCAATCTGATACTTCACCCATCCTTTATACGCTGCTGTTTCTGGGAGTAGATTGCTCCCTTCACCTGCCAACTAAACCAAAGAGCTGCCTCTTGTAACCAGGTGCCACAATTAGCTTCCTTGTTTCCCACAGTGATAAGGCTGGGCATGAATAAAACACAAGGAAGGAGAGAAGGCTGCAAAACCACAATCAACTCATTCTGGAGCAGGTGCAGGGTGTTTATGGGCTATTCAGATTAAATATTTTGTGGACTGAAGCATATGCTTAGCTTGAAAGAGTCCAGTGGAGGATGACAAATAAATAGTTTAGTGCTTTAACTGATAAGCCTCTTCTCCTGCTACAATTACATTGTCCTAAAATGATCTGGATTTCCTGTATGGCAGGGGGTTGGACTGGATGGCCCTTGCGGTCTCTTCCAACTCTATGATTCTATGATTCTACAACGTTCAAGCGGGATTGCTTTCCTTATTACTAAACCTTCATAACTATTGTGAGATTATAGTGACTGATAGTGCTAAAGCCCTATCAATCAACCTTCATGTTGAATGAACCTCCGTAGTGCATGGATGGCATGTACACATGTATGCACACATGGAGATGGCCAGGGAAGGAGAGGAGGTATATGGGGGGGGAGGTGGATTCCTTCCTTCATATTAATTCCCTGGTGGGTCTTCATGACAAGGCTCTGGAGAGCACAAGAGATGGCGAAGGCTGCTGAGTCTGTGCACTGGGAGAAGCTGGCCCACTGTCATCAGCCCAGGCCCTGATTCCAATCTTTGGCCACCCTTCTTCTATTCCACTGCTGCCTCGGGCTACATGTCCCGCGGTGCTGTGTCGTTTGGTTGGAGATTGGAGAGGTACTGTCTATGTGTGTGCACATGTATGCACGCATGCCCCCCTCACACATACTGAGGAGGTCTTTGAGTGGCCAAAAATTATATGGGAGTTTAGCTTTTTGATCAGTTCTGATTTCTGACAGTGCTGCAGTCCCTTAACCTGTAGGATAAACAGTGGCTTCCTCTAAAAGCACAATTGACATTTCACACTCAAATCACTATGCAATGTAAGCAGGAAAGGAGTTCTATAATTGAATTAATCACTTTTAAAACTATCTCCGACACAATAGCAACAGAACAACAACTCAGTAGCTAACCAAAGAAGTTATCATTCTCTGCTTAGGACTGTAAATGATTTGTAGTAGAAACCTAGACTTGAATTCTGTTGTTAGACCAACTAGAGCAGAAGCCAATGAAATTAAATCAATAAGTGGACTCTAGCTGGGATTACTTGTTGTGTGACTTCAAGATAACATAGAGAGAAGTGGTTATACTAGCAAGTTTCCAGTAATGTTGTTGAAAACATTGCAGGTATGACCTATTTTATATTCTTTATTTGGGAAAGAGCTAAACACATAGTTCATGCTGAAATGTTTAATAACTAGTAGCCTGGGGGAATACACAATCAGATTTCTTTCTGAAAAGAAACATGTAGGGACTGCACCCACACTGCAGAAATATTCCAGTTTGGCATGACTTTAATTACCATGGCTCAGTGCTATTTAATACTGGGATTTGTAGTTTGTTGTGGCACCAGACCTCTCTAACAGAGAAGACTAAATTTCTCAGGAAACGATAATTCCCAGAATTTCATAGCACTGAGCCATGGGAGTTAAAGTAGTGTCAAACTGGATTATTTTTGCAGTGTGGATGCAGCCAAGATTGACTGGCTGAAGGAGAGCTTTAAAAGACATATTTGCTACAGTCTGGGTCACTTTCATCTCAACAAATAAATGAGCAAGATTTATGGGGTGGTTCATCACTACATCACCTGTTATTTTCATCCTCATCTTTCTAAGCTGGTTATGTTATTAAAGTCATCCTGTGTAATTATTTTGTATAGAGCTGTAGTTAAAATTAATGTTTGTATTACTTAGCCAACTGTGTTGCTGTTTATCATATTAAAAGAAAGCATTAAGAATAACAAACCCCACAACCAGGGAGAATGTACAACCATATTTATTTCAGAAAAAGACACAAAGGATTTCTTGCAAGGAAATTTAAGAGTGCTAAACTTTGGTTGGATTATGTCCTGTCTTTGTTCGGGCATAGTTCCTTTAACTGTGCAAACAATCAGAAATATACAATTGGTTAATGTCTAATTTCTGCAATGTTTCCTGTGTAGCAACACAGGAAACTGGTGCCCCAATAAACAAAAGCTAATGTGGAAAGTGTGAAGGGAAATTGGTGGCTGTAAATTACCCACAATGTGATCTGATGCAGTTAAGTGGTACACCCGCTTACTTCTGGAACAGATCTACCAACATCCATGGTTTTGCCCCAGAGACTGTAGCAATCTCTTCAACAGGCAAGTCAGAAAATGGGCAACACAAGAGGTCAAGGATTTGTATTTCTTCCAATAAAAACTCTTTTTCTCCTACAGATGGCATTTATTTTATTTCTTTTTATTTATTTATTGTATTTATATCCTGCTTGTCAGTTTTCCTGATGGATGTATGCTATAGCAATCAGAAGTGCAAGTTAAGACCTTTATTACCTTTTAGTGGCCAGTCACAAAACTGAATATGTTAAATGCAAGATACATTGTTGAGGGAAAACACTGGCTAACAAATAGATATCTTCTACCACTTGAATGAGGACCTCTTCTAAAAATATGCTAAACTTATTGTTTCATTTGACTGTGAGCAAGTAGGAATGAGTGATGTCTGTTTTCACACACAGGTCACAGTTAAAGACTTGGGAAAGCAGGGAGGCATCATATAATTTTCATCAAATGTGAGCGGTGAAGCCCCACAAACTACTCCTAATGACTTGTCCCCATCTACATTTCTACACATCTCAATAATAATCCTGGTAATATAGATGCAGGAATAAGTTTTACTGAGGTAGTGCCAAAAAGCAGAGAAGGAAAGGGAGTCTTAAAGAAAAGAAGGCAATGAACAGAAATGGCAGAACTAGGAAATTATGGAGAAGGGGGAGGAAGAAGAAGGTGGTGGTCATGGTAGAGAAGGAACAGTTGCAGCAATAATACAGGAGGTAATGTGGAGATCTCCAAATACTGCAAGACAGGACTTTATCACACGGGGACGAGCATCTTTATCCCATCTAGAAAGCGTGATTGAACGTGATTGTGTGAAAAGTTTTCTCACAACATCGCGCTGATCCCGTGAATATCCCGTCAATGAAGTGGAATTGTATTACCGGGATCTTTCAATAATACAAAATATGGGGAATTGAGTGGACAATTCCACTTGATTCATGGGACATTCATGGGACCAACACAATTTAGTGAGAAAGCCTTTTGCATGATCATGTTCAATCGTACTTTCTGGACGGGACAAAGTCTTGATAAGCATAATTTTATGTGAAACTCCTTCCCACGGGCATGTGACATCCCATCCCCCATGTGATAATGTCCAGAGTTAGATTCAGAGTAATTGGCTTAACAAAAAGTATTCTGGCCCCCAAACTGCCCCAAATACTTCCCATGACCTCCGCACTCCAGGGAAATGCCAGGAGGCTGTCTACACACATGTCCCTGCTGTTGCCTTGCACTGCCACCACAGGTGCGAGTTGCTTCCTCTAAGGTCAAAAACAAGGTGCCCAGCATCACATGGCTGAGTGCCTCATTATGACCTCAGCGGCAGTGACTTGTGCCAGTGGTGCTAGTGCTGGGTGACACAATGGGACACATGTGTGAACAGTTGCCCCACATTGTTCTGGTGTGGTTCGGATTTTCCTGGAAAATCCAAAGCAAAAGGTAAGTATTTTAAATCTGTTTTAAGGCAGGGATGGGGCAGATTCGGTGCAGAACTGGCCTCACATCATGAACACAGTTTGCACTTGAATCGGGGCTTTGTAGTGGATTCAGTGTAGAACTGGGCTCATGTCGTGAAGAACTGAATTGCAGAATTGAAGCTATAACCCTGTGTCATGAAGATAGGGCATCATATGGGGGCAGTTTAAATGGCCTGTGTAGGAATGCCCTTAGATTCCATTGAAATCAGTAGGGACATGGTTACGACACAATAGGGACAGGTTAGGTATGCCCAGTACCCCATTCTTTTCACTAGCATCTAAAGGCAATTAGCTTTGTTTGGATTTAATCCAAAGACTTTGATAATGCAAAATGTCTCTCCCCCCCCCCCACCCCTATCTTTCTCCCTAAGTTTCTGCATATTCTGGCACTTGGTGTAGACAATAGGATACTGAATAATGGTCTTTCCTGGCCAGCAATTACGCAAAGATTCTGGAATTTGTGTAATACCATGACTATGTCGACTTGGGTGAGGACTTAAATATTTGCAGTTTGAATATTGAAAGAAGAGAGAGAACCATGTTTAAGTGCAAAGCTTGCTAGAAATGGTTGCCAAGACATTTCTATCTGGCAGAAGCAGCTTTTTAACATACTGAGGTGTTGAACTGATGTTGCTTTCTTTGGAACCATACTTCCTGCGTTTGCGTACTCTGCTCAGCCTGGACATGTTGGAATGAACTGTTTGCTGCAAAAGAAACCCATCAGTTGCCATAACGTTCTCATCACAATGAAACAAAGCTGTTCCTTTAGCCTCCGAACGCTCAGGGACGTGGGGACTACAAAATAGATGAAGGGGCAGTTTGAAATCATTGTGTCACAGTTGCCTGAAAGACCATGATGAATATTTGTATATTAAATTTTGAAATGACTTTCCTAAAAATAATAACTAAAGGAGAGTCCTCCAACAAAAATAAAGCTGCTGCCACACTGCTCATTTCTGCCAAAAGGCAGATGTTTGGGGAGCAGTGGTGTCACTCAACCCCCTTAGGATACCTTCTGATTTTTGTGGCCTAAATGCAGAATTTTGCATTTGTCCCTACTGGATTTCATTTTATTAATTTTTATTAATTTCAGCCCAGTCTTCTAGTTTATGACTGTTCGTTCAGACTTGGCAACATGGGATCTCCTTGGGAAGATCACTGCCAAAACAGGGGCTTCGGGGCTTTGTCAGACAGGTTCTAAACAGATTGCAAGGGGAGAGACTGTATGGCTACAATGGAGAACTGAAATGTTATAGCCTTCTTTTACAGCTTTTCTCCCTCTCTTCAACTTCAGGGGAGGCAGGCGTGAGACTCAGCTTTCACCCTGCATGAAAACAATCTCCCAGTGGAACTAAGGATTCAAAATGCTTCTCCCTAAACTGCAATTTCTAGAAATCCATAAGATGTTGCCATGCCAGTGAAAGTGGGATCATAGGATTATAATTGTGTGCAAGAACTACTTTCAGATGCCACTGGTCTCTTTGTTTTTAACAACAGTTGCATTTCTCTTCGTTGCAATTTATGTTTTACTACATATAGAACATTTCATCATATCGCCTTGATCGTACTTTAAGTGTGGGCTCTTAACAGCTTTTTCCCCACTACTTTCCTATCAGACCAACCAGTTTTCTTTTTGCCTTTATTTGCCTTCAGCTCTCTTAACTAGCTGACACATACCATAGCAAGATGAGATGCTGAGGCTTGGGTCTTATTTTCAACACTCACTGGATTCATTGCCAAGCACTAGTGTAAAGCAGTCTGCTTCAGAGACTCTCCGAAGTTCTCTTGCCAAGCTATCTAATTTCTGAAGGACAGCGGGAGCCTGTATTTGCTCCTAAACCAGACTCTCCTATAAATCACTCCTTGAAAATTAGTTTTCTCTTTCACACTGAAAGACATAAAGAGTCATAATTTCCCATCCATAGCTACCAAAATGGAGAGTATTAAGGAACTGGCAAAACCACCTCTGAACATTCCTTGCCTAAGGAAATCCTATGAAATTCATGGGTCCTCTTAAGTCAACAGGACACTTGAAGGTGCACACACAAATGTGCGCATGCGTGCACACACACAGAATTAAACATTTTGAGCGGAATGAAATGGCTACATGCAAGCAGAAAACTTTTGTAATAGCAGTCAATGTCTATGGTGAATTGGATGGCACTTCCACACGTTGGGCTTTAGGACTGTAGGCAATCATTGCTGTTTCATTATAAACTAAGATATGAATTCCCATCAACTATCTTCTCATCAGTGGGTCTTTTGGGTTCTTCATCTCACTATATAAGCAATATCTAATGCTGGACACTAGGCTCACCATAAATTGGGCACAACGCTGAACACTAGGTGTTGATTGATTACAATGTTATTGTTGTTATAGCAACAATAGCTTTGTAATCAGCAATATCATTGTAATCAATTTGTTTTTAGCTCTGTTTTGTTCTAATCATGTTGTGAGCTGCCTTGGATCCTGTATGGTGACAAAGGCAGGATATAAAATAAAATAAAATACTTTTTAAATGCCAGAAAATGTAAACAGCATTTTTAAAATATATATTTAAATGACAGAATAAAATGTTCAGGTTTCCTCCCTGGAGGCAGGCAACCTGGTGCCCTTTCATCCATTTCAAATATCTGGAGAAAAGGTGTGATGACTGATTATGAGTGATTGGGAAAGGGAAATGCACATGATTTCCCACTTGTTTATGTTGAATCTACTGTGTTAATAAAACACATTGAGATGCACACACCCACAAAAAGCTAGAGCCACAGAAAGGTGAATAGGCAGTGGGAATTTGTGATTGAGTTGACAAGGGAAAACCAAGGACTGGCAGCACTAGGAGGCAACTCAGATTTCCTGCCTTTAGCCCCATTTGATTCTCATTGTTTCACCCCAGAGCCAAATCCGAGGCCAGAAAGGACTGGCTGAATAGGTGAAGGGAGTAGTCAGTGCCTCCCTTGTAACAAGGCAGTATTCCAACTTGCCTAAAGGAGGCAGCTGTGAGGCCTTTGTTGAAAAAGCCATCCCTGAATGTCTCTATAATGGATAATTATCAGCAAGTGTCCTGCCTAACATTGTTGAGCAAGGTATTGGAATGTGTAGTGGCCCCCAGCTCTAGGGGTTCCTGGGTGAAATGGGCTATCTAGATCCATTTCAATCCTCCTGGTATCCGTCTGGGCTGCCTTGCTGGGATGGGACTTACAGGCATTATTTTACAGTGGCTTCATTCCTTCCTAGTGGGCATAACCAGAGGGTGATGCTGCGGACTCCTGTTTGACAAGACCTGCTGGCCGTTGGCTTATGGAGACCCTCAGGGTTCTGTTTTGTCAGCCATGCTATTTAACATTAACATGAAACCTCTGAGAGGGGTCATCTGAGGTCATTTTTGGCATCTGGTGCCATCAATATATGGATGAACACCCAGCTCTACTACTACTTTCCATCCCAATCAAAGGAAGTTGTCCTGGTCCTAAACCAGTGTCTGTCATCAGTAACAGACTGGATGAGAGCAAACAAACTGACACTTAACCCAGATAAGACAGATGTGCTTTTGGCCAATCAAATGGGATCCAGCCTGTGTTAGATAGGGTTAGACTGTCCTTGAAGATGCAGGTTTGCAGTTTCAGTGTACTCCAGGGCTCAGCTTTGAACCTGGGGACCTAGGTTTCTGCAGTGGCCAGGACTGCTTTTGAACATTTAAAGCATGTGTGCCAACTGTGCCTGTTTCTTGAGATGCATGTTTGGCCATGGTGGTACCTGTTTTAGTTAAATACCAATTGGGACTACTATAACACTTTGAACTTGAGGCTGCATTTGAAGAATGTTCATAAAGTTCAGATGGTCCAAAAAACTGCAATCAGCCTACGGCTCTATTGAAACAACTTCACTAGCTACCAGTTTGTTTCTGGACACAATTTAAAGTGCTGGTTTAAAGAAGGTTAAAACCTTCTATGACTCAGGTCCAGACTATTTTGCAAACTTTGGGGCTGAACAGACAGCCCCTAAGGGGCAGCCTGCAGCCGCCTCTTTGAACATCAGATCGGGGTGGCATCATGGGGCTCCTCTGGTGCTGCATCCAGATAACGCAGCGCCAAAGGAGCACCGAAAAGCTGCAGCACCAGAAGCTATGGTGCCCCTTCCATGGTGCAAAAAGGAGCTGCTTTTTGCAGCTTCTTCTTGCATTACAGAAAGGCCAGATCAGGGATGCAGCAACTAAATGCCATGCCAGAGAAGCTTCATGATGCCGCCATGCAGCGGGGCATGCAGCATCACACCAGCATGGGGGCAGAGTTGTGATGTACACTGTGCGGATGTCACACCCCCACTCTGCCCCATGTCAGGCTTTGTTGCCAGTCTATCAAAGCTGTAGCCAGCTGGGACTCTGAGATCATCAGGAGGGGCCTTCTGTCACTCCCACCACCATCAGAAGCACAGTTGGTGGAGACACAAGAAAAAGCCTCCTCAATGGCTGTCCCTATACTCTGGATCTCCCTTCCTAGGGAGGCCAGAATGCCCCCCCCCCTTGCTGTCCTGTGAAAAGGCTGTCTTTTTATTCAAACAGGCTTTTAAAACAGAACGAGCTAGGGTGTTTTAACTGAACTGTTTTTAAAACTGTTTTAATCTTTTCTTATCGTATTTCATTCTTTCAACTTGAGGGTGAATTCTTTTAATTTTGTAAAAAGTTTAATTTTATTCTAATGTTTGCATTGTTCTTTTAAATTGTTTTATTATTGTTGTTGTTCCCTGCCTCCATCCATAGGTAGATGAGTAAGAAGTAGTAGTAATAGTAATAATAATAATAATAATTTTAAATTGAGTCCTAATTTTGGGGGGAAAGCAAGATACAAATTAATATCATCATATATTATGTACTATGCAATATGCAAACATTTATAAAATTATTTTTAAAAACTAAAAAAACCCATCATAATCATCATCATCAACAACAACACCTTCTAGTTGGGTGAACATGAAAGAAATCCAGACACCTATATAAATTTAATTCTGAGAATTAGTCTCAAGTGAAAAATTGGTTGTGCATTTTTGTGCCTGGTTGGTTTAATTGTTCATTTAATCTGTTGTCAAAACTGGCTTTTTAAAAATTACCTGTGATGTCACCTACAGATTACATTGCTTTCAAAGGTTTGCCTTGAGTCTGTGGCTTGATAAGTGAACCCCATTCTCTTTCATGTGCCAACCAAAGCCAACGTAAATAGGGAGGGGCACTGTGACACAGAACACTGGGAAACTATAAAGGATGCTGATAATCTTTGGAATGTTTTGTGAGTCACCACCCAGTCCTGTTTATGTCAGGTTTTGTACCATTACCTCACATGTTATGCTTTGAAAAAGCTAAAATAAGCAACTGCTGCTCAAAAACAGTTTGGGTCCAATCCCAGCCATGGTCTATGACTTTTCCCCTCTAAGATCATCATTTAGCATTAGTAGTATGCAATATTTGGACACAAAAGTGTAACAAATATTTTCCAGTGCAATCCACCACCATCTCAGCAGCCTTCTATACCACCCTCAAATCCTTCAAAGGTAATTTCCTAGTCCTCCAGAGCTTGTTTTGAGGGTATATGAGCCGAGAGGAAGGCATTTGTTGATATTGTTTTTTCTTCTTGTTGTTGTTGAGTGCCTTCAAGTCATTTCCAACTTAGGGCAACCCTATCATGGAGTTTTCTTGGCAAGATTTGTTCACAGGGGGTTTGCCATTGCCTTCCTTTGAGAATGAGATAGTGTGACTTACCCAAAGTCACCCAATGGTTTTCCATAGCTGAGGTGGGATTTGAACCATGGGTGATTATCACCCATGGCCAATTCCATGTCAATCCCACCATTATCATGCCATTATACTGTTATTGTTTAATGATGGGACATTAATGATTCAACAATTGATCTTTTCACACAATTCCGCAATATCACGATGCTAGCATTTCAACAATGAAAAATTAGTGCTTGTACTTTCCACACCTCAGCAGTTTGAAGTGTTAGGCTCCCATGATCAATGCATATATATATATATATATATATGTGTGTGTGTGTGTGTGTGTGTGTGTATATACACTCTGATGTGTGTATGATTGAATATATACATGAGTTGTGTGTATATTATGTGTTTATATCATGGAGATAAGTGGGTGTATAAATACATAAATATTAAAATAATTACATTATGAAAATATTTATATATTTAAGTATATATCTGGAGAGTAATACATACATTACAATTATCAATTATCAAAATAGCAATTATGCAGTATTAAATCTTCACCAATTGAACAACTTTAAAAAATAGGACTGAAAGATAGAGAGAGAGAGAGAGCTCACATGTATGTTGGGTACAACTCCAAATTGACTCACAGGAAGTAAATTGGCCAATGGTGGCAAAAAAAAAAAGTTCTATAACACTAATAAACCATCAATGAATTTTGCACCTGCGGTAAAAGCGCACCATTTGCACTATCAGCAGGCTATTAATGGAACAAAGCATTAATACAAACTTATGGAATCATCACACATTGTTAACGGGATAAGTACGGGATCAACATGACGTCGTGTGATAATCTTCTGTGCAATTGCACAATTATGGGGTGAAAATGATGGGAAAATGACATTTTGAGCCCGTGTGATAATCTCCATGTTCTCCACACATCACTAGTTTCCTAGTCCTCCAGAGCTTGTTTTGAGGGTGTATGAGGGAAAACTGAGAGGAGGGCATCGCCCCTTCTAAAATCTGTGGACAGAACCAGTTACAGTAAGTAAAGTGGAATTATGTTAAGTGGAGTGAGCAGGTTGTTTCCTGGACAATCAAAACAATAGGTTGATTGTCTTCATCTTGTGACAAGGATGGATGGCTTATGAGATGAAAGAGATAGGCAGAGCAGTCCTATAGAGGCCTGACAATAGAGGCCTGAGATGGGCATGGTAAAAATAGTAAATGGCAAGGTAACTTCCACTTCCAAGTCCTGCAAGGCCCACGCTAGCCAGAGCAGAAGCCATTTTGTCCTTTATTTCTCTTCTGCCTGTTGTTTTCCTTCTCCTACTGCACTTTCCCCCCTTTTTTCTTCAGTTTTTCCCTCCCACTGGTTTCTGTGGAATGGAAATTCTCTGTGCCAGCTCAAGATCTTGGGTCCTAAGCTCTGTCTGGCTCCAGGAATGCTGTAGGTTTTGCCCCATTTGGAAGCCTGATAGCATAATGAGGTAGGCTTGCCAAAGTGAAACAAGAGAGGGCTCTTGTACCTTTAATGGTTGCATAGCAAGGGGAATTTCAGCAAGCACTGCTTGTTACCTGTTTGCCATGTTTTACACAACTCCCAGAAAATGCAGACAATATGGCCAAAGGACTGAGACTTCTGGAACCTGGACTAGGACACTGGGAAACCAGGGTTCAAATTCCCGCTTGGCCATGGAAACCCACCGAGTGACCAAATCACCTTCTCTTGGCCTCAGAGGGAGGCAAGAGCAAACCCCCTTTGAACAAATTCTGCCAAGAAAACCCCATGAGAGGTTCACCTTAGGGCTGCTATAGATCAGAAATGACTTGAAGGCACACAACAACAAATTATTCTTACGGTAACTGAAGAAGAGAATGATGTTGGTAGAGTTTGCTGCTGTCGTAGTTAGGGAGGACACTGGTGGCAGACGTCTTCCAGATGCAGAGCGGGAGGTCCACAATATCCCCAGCCCTCTCAGGGACCACAGAATTGAAACTTTTCTGGTCAAACTAGAATTAGGAAGACACGACTCCCCTGAACACCCTTTTATTACTGTTAATTAGATTACATTATGTTACTTCTTCTTATTACTTTCTCCACTACTGTTTCACAATCCCTAGAGATTCTCCTGTACTGCTGCTGCTGTTGTAGACTTAGGCATACATACCTGAACAATGGGGGAACTCTTTTGGGGTTACCAGACATAGTTGAGTTATGAGTTCTGCCCTGAACCTGTTGTATGTCTAGAGTGAACACTGTTAGGACTGGGCTACAAATGTCATTGATTCCCCCCCCCCCCCTCTGTTTTTGAATCCCATCAGTTTCAGTTAATCATGCCTATGCCACATCAATTGCTTATTATACTACATATCTTTCACAGAACTGCTTTACTTGCAATTTATTATTCCAAGCTTACTAAGCAATAAGACAATGCCACCTTGTGGTGTTCTATTGAAAATTTTTATATACATAGTATATTAAAAGTGCAGTACAATATTGAGAGCAAGTCCCACTGAGTTTAATAGTACTTCCTGCCAGGTAAGCATGTTTAGCATTGCAGCCTAAAAGTCTCTCCTTTTGGCAAAGTGTACAGTTGGCCCTTCTTATACACGGATTTTTTATACACTGATTCAAGCATCCACGGTTTGAAAATGTTCAAAAAAAGTATAAATTTCAAATATCAAACCTTGATTTTCCTTTTTTTATAAGGGACACCATTTTGCTATGTCATTATATTTAATGGGACTTGAGCATCCATGGATTTTGTTATCCAAGGGGGATCTTGGAGCCAAACCTGTATTTGGAAAGGTCTCTCCGTCCTCCATATATATATATACAGTGGTACCCCGGGTTACGAAAGTAATCCGTTCCGCGGAGCCCTTCGTAACCCGAAATCTTTCGCAAGCCGAAATTGCCATAGGCGCTAGCGCTGGAAGCCGCGATTCCGTGTGAAAAAGCGCTGAAAAGCACCAAAAAATTTTTTCGTAACCCGAAAAAAAAAAACGTAACCCGAAACAGTTTTTTCTAATGGATTTTTTTCGTAACCCGGAAATTTCGTAAGGCGGTGATTTCGTATCCCGGGGTACCACTGTATATATATATATATATGTTGTTGTGTACCTTCAGGTTGTTTCAGATTTATGGTGAGGCGATCCCAAGGTGAACCTATCATGAGGTTTTATTGGTAAGATTTCTTCAGAGGACGTTTATCACTGCCTTCTCCTGAGGCTGAGAGCATGTGAGCTGCTCCATCACTAGGCTTCCTCCCCAGGGAGAAAACCTGGTGATGGAGCAGCTGGGAAGGGTGCACATTCACCCTTCCTCTGTCCTTAGGCTTCATCCCAAAGGTGAAAGCCCAGCAATGGAACAGCCAGGAAGGGCACATGTTTGCTCCTCCTGCACTGTCAAGTTCACTGTTAAGCAAGCTCTCCTCTCTTCCAATAACCAAGCTTTTCCAAGTTTCAATAACTAGGTTTTCTCACAACGATTTATTGATGAATAGAAGACATAGGCAATTAATTGACTTTTGGAGATTGTCAGCTCTGAGGCATATTCAGTTACATTTATTTTTATACAGTTCAATTGGGGGTTCCACCCCACATCCAGGCATCAATAGCCATTGGACAACACAATCCAGAATTTCCCACTCAGGCAACTTTCTCACCACATTCCCATAACCATATTGTTTGCAGTACAAATCTCAATCATCACAGCCTTTTACCCAGAATGTTTTCCCTGTTTTCAACTCCCAGAGTCTCCAGAGGTCCACAACTATAAATATTTCCCTCTTTCCACAGTGATAACCCCACCTGATGGATTCACAAACAATTTGCTTTATTTGGCCAGAGCTGGGTGAACTGTCACATTGCTTAACACACACCAATCCCTTAAATTAAACTATACATCATCTTCTAACATTAATCTACTAATAACTATCATCATATCATATATCCCATCAACTCTTCTTATGAATATCCAGGCATACATACCTTAACATTAATCCACTTAACATTTACATGTCAGTTAACCCATCTGTCCATTTGCACATATACTCCCTTAACTCTGGCTCAAGGCATGAACCATACCAACACGGAACTTGCAATCCCAGCACCCACAATCACATATAAACATTCCTGGCAGGTGATCTCTAGGGAGCAGCACCTGACATGCACTAAAGGGGGAAGAGAGCCCAACTTGGAGTCACCCCTACTCTGGGGTGTCACCGGTGCAATCTGCACCCCCTGCACACACACCAATGATGCCACTAGCTTTCACACACACACATTTACCATGTTGCCAGAGATAATCAGATTTAAAGTCATCATTCTCAAATAAATCTGCTCTGAGGAGTGGGGCAGCTAGAATGAAAACTGGAGAGGGATTCTGTAGAAAAGGGAATTTCAGAGGGTGTTGTTATACACAACCATTAATGTTACTGAGACCTCTTCAGTTTTCTCTCTCTCTGGCAACCCCATGTGAGGCCTCAAATTGAACTTTTCTATGGGAGAGATTCACAATCAAATTATCTTGGCTTTTTACCCCACACCCACAAAAAATCAAATGTATATTAATTTAATTTGCCCCTCAGTATTTAGAATAATGGATATATTTAAAATTAAAGGATTTTAGGTAAGAAACAAAATCAACAAGTACAATTACCCCTAAGCAGAACCACTTGCTTTTGGCACAATATGTAACAAAGATGTACTGTATATGCACAACTTGCAGCCTATCAGCTAAAACACAGCTACCCATTAGAATCCATATGTTGCTAGCTGCAGATTTGCAGTTGGGGTGTGTATAATGGTAGCACTGTTCCAGAGAGGAGCCCTATCAGTAGGAGGCCAATTTTTGCCCTGGTGGCCACATGGCAGTGATGTAACTTTTGATGTCGGGGCCCTCACCATGATAGCAACACCCCCATGGAAAGTCCACGTGTGCAGCTGGTTCTGTTGACCTAAAACAGAGGTGGGGGCTGGGCACACCTGCCTCTCAGTTCTTCAAATATCTTGGCCATGTCACTTCTGTTTGCCATTCTCTTCGATATAGGGCCAAAAAAACCCCAATTATTTTGTGTGGCTGGGAGTTCTGGTTGGGTTTGGGGGTTCATGAGAGGAGGATTTTTAATGTAAATTCTGGGCTCTTTGACTTAAGTTTTCATGCACTACAAGGACTAGGAGGACTGGAGGAAGCTAACTAAGGGTCTATACCGACAGGCCAAAATAAAGCTGCTTTGGGTCACTTTGGAGGTATGCTGTTTAAATGCTGCATGCGTCCTAAGAGGCCAGAAGCCATTCCAAAGCTACGCTCCAGCCCTAAGGACTGGAGGGCAGCTTTCGTGCAGAATCTGGCCTCTTAGGATGCATGCAGCATTTAAACAGCATACCTCCAAAGTGACCCAGAGCAGCTGTATTTTGGCCTGTCTGTACAGACCCCAAGTAAATACATAGCCCCCTGGAGAGCCCATGCAAGCTGCAGCAACAAATCAATGAAGCCTTGCAAATTATAGAGAGCTGCTGCTCTAGTAGCTGAGTTGAAGATGTGCATACAGTCCGTTCTTCTTGACTGGAGCTGAGCACCTCAAATCTGGCAAATATTCCACCTGAAGATGGCCCCTGAAATCTGCACACTCAAGTCCAGGCCCTGAGATCTGGCACCCCTAGTCTTCAGGCTCAGAACAGTAAATAGTAAATCTGCAATTATGGGATAGAGCACCTGGTCAGGCAATAAGTGTGCCAATAAAACACTGTAACTACACTTCTCTGCACCGAGGTCTCTCCTCCTGCTGTACAGAGAACCTCAGTGGACAAAGGTGAGCCTAATTCTTACCCTCATCTAACCAAGTTGACTTGCTCATCCAGGATCAAGTCATGAATGGCATTTGTTTTATTATTCACCAGCATTTGTTGTTATCTTCCTTTGAGACATTTCCAACTTATGGCAACCCTAAAATGGCCATATTATGGAGTTTTCTGGGGCTAAGAGTGTGCGATTCATCCAAGGTCACTGACTGGGTTTCCATGGCTGAGCAGGGAACTGATCCCTGGTCTCCAGAGTTGTAGTCCAACCAATATACCACACTGACTGTCATTCACCAGTCTAGCATTCACCAATAGTATTTTCAACCTAAGGGGACTGTCACCATACATGACTAAATTGGAACAACTGGGAATGTAACCCCATCTAGTACATGCTGAATCTCATAACCTTCAATTTATTCACCCTCATCAGTTTTCCAACTCACTAGGAGCACCTCTGTCTTGTCTGGATTAGGATTCATTATGTTCGCCTTCATCCAGTCCATTAACGACAGTGGTTTAGCACCAAAACAGCTTCTTTGCAGTCATAATGAAAGGAGAAACAGAGTTGGGTGTCATGAGTGTACTAGTGACACTCAACTCCAAAAGTCTATATAGCATCTTCCATCATATACATATTAAATAATAGGGGAGACAAAAAAGGTTAACGTCCCAAGAGTCAAATAGGAATCTCCCAGCATCACCTTATGCTAGTGGTCTGTCCATGATAATAGAACGATAGTAAGTTCCCCCATTCCCAGATCACCACCATCCTGCCAGGAACAGAAAATAGGTTCATGGATTGTACCAAGCTCCATGACCAGGGCCAAATATCATTTGGGATAGAGCCATGGTTGTCATGGTAGTCATGAAGTCCTGAGTTTTTCCGCACCACAAGCTGACAAGATCCCAGCTCAACCTTCAATACCATTCCAACTAGCTCAGGAAGGGAGCCGTGACTAGTGGGGTGAGCAGTGTACTGTCAGAATCCCTATTCTGTTTCTGTCATCCACCTTCAAATATGCACACTCAGCAGGCTGTGGAACAGGGCATATGGCCAAGGTGACAGAATCCTGGTAGACTACTGTCACTTCTTCCCTGTTCCAGGTCTTGCCTGCTGCTGTACAGAAAACATTGATGCACAAAGCTGAGAGAGATTAACATACCTCTGCCACTCTTACCCAGTCAGGTCTCTATGGTACAGGCCACAATCAACAAATTAATGATGATTTAATTAGATAAGAAATCCATTAGAAGTCTTTGTTTTCTTATAATAATTATAATAATATAATATTGTTTAATAATAATAATAATAATAATAATAATAATATAGGACAAAAATTAGAGATATGGAATAGCATACAAAACGTAGGAGATTCAAGGATCAAATAAGATATTGTATAGAGAAATATAAGATAAGAATTGTAACAATGTGGAAAGATAGTGGTCAAATAAGAAAGTCATTATAAAAACAACAAGAACAAAGACACATAGGTAGTGAGGAAGTTAGGATGTACGTTGTTATTTTAAGTGGGATTAGGAAGAAGATTGGAAAGAAAGGAGAATGGGTAGAAGGTAAAGTAAGTAGTTGAGGGTAGGAATAAGTGTAAGAAAGTTTAAGAATGTAAAGTTAGAAGAGTGGTTGGGATAAGAAAGAAGGTGAAAGAAGAATAAAATTTGGAGCAGTGGTTTAGAGGGAGAAGAGGTGAGGAATATAAGAAGATGAAAGGAAAGAGGACAAATACAAGGTAACAAAAGGTATGAAGGAGAAGGAGAATTTATGAAAGTGAGAAGCATTTGAATGTATTTGAGTGAGTGGTGCCAAATGGTACAATAGATCAGATACCTACCTCTCAGAGTTTGATGATATGATATGATTGCTATTTTAACTGTGCGTCTTGTTTGTTTGTTTTAAAAGTAAAAATCAATAAAATTCTTTAAATCACAAAAAAGAACTTCCCCCCCAAGCAATTTGACTTCTTTTAATTATCCTAGACAGAATGCTTAATCTTTGACAGAGTTCAGTGTTTAATGCCAAAACAGCTACCAGACTTCAAGCTATGTACTATCAGTATTTCATTCACACAACAACATCCAGTTCCATCCACTTCCAACCGACTGTCTTAACAAACTCTCTCAACAGTCTCAACCAACCTTTTAACAGACTTCCACCCCAGAAGCCTCTCTATCTGCCTTCAGTTATTCCCAAGTGTTTAACTCACACAAGCAATATTCAGTAACATATCTGTAAAGGTCTTTTTTCTTTCTTTTCCCTGTAACAGTTTCACAGTCCCCAGTGCCACCAACTCATACCGGTACCAGAAATGATGCCCTTCTAAGTTTATAAAAATTTAAAGAATCCTAGTAAGACAACAGGAAGAGCTTAGAATTTAGAAGTGAATATTTAATACAGGGTGCATCTGCATTGTAAAAATAATGATGTTTGACACCAGTTTAATTGCCATGGATCATCCTACAGAATCTTGTAATTCTCTGAAGCACCAGGAGTCTTTGGCAGAAAAGGCTAAAGACCTTGTAAAACTACAGATGCCACAGTTCCATAGGATGGAGCTACAACGCTTAAAGAAATGTCTAACTGCACTATTTCTACAGTGTAGATACACTCTGAGAGATTTAACACACTATTTTTCTCAGAAACTACACTTGTCAGGTCTACACTCCATGCTTCTTCCATACCCTTTCTCTCCAATTTTCCTGCTTAATGTTATAGGAAATGTGACTGCATCAGTACCTGTTTGCACCCTGTTTACACTAATAAGTTCATGCATTTGCTATTTGCACTAATAAATTCAGGCACTCTCCTTACACATTATTATAGTTGCAGTATGCAAAACACTTTGCATTTTTAAGTCCCCTACCCAGAAAAACTACAGTTGATACAACCTTATTAATTAAAGACCTAAGTAATGTTCTGATGCATAATCATGTCATTACTTAAACCTTGAAGCATAGAATCTGCTACTTTGTAGCAACAGCTTAAAGCCCAAAGCAAGTGCTCTAATATTGCCAATGACAGAATGAAGAAACTTCGCTTACCAGAGCTATTGCGATATTCTTCCAAAAATGTCCTGGCATTATTGTTAAATTCCACATCAAACAAAATATAAGTTTTAACTGTAATCTCAAAAAAGTGTAAATACAGTCATATTATGAAGGATATATCGAAACACTGGAGTAAAAACTAAAGATACTAGCATTTAGGATGTTTATCAAATGATCTGTGGGTCTGAAAGAATTCTTTTATTCTGTTAAAGTGTGGGATGCACTGTCTAGAGCTAAAGTATGCATAATTTTATCTTATATCAAGTTCTGAAAACAGAAAATAAAACAAAGCTCTTAACAGGAGGCATAAATCCTGCTGAATAAGTGTTTCACATAATTAAAGCATTCTTAAATGCTTAATTCTTAAAGCATTAGACATGTTGTCATGCAAGTCTTGGAAACATAACTGACATGTTCAATGGGAGTGTTACAGTATTAAATTTTTTTGGTGCATGAGAGGAAAGAGATGAGAATAACCTAATTGTATGTGATAGTGATGTTGATGACAACAATTGCTTACTTGCTAATTAGCTGACTTGTTGTTCACCACTATGATCTTTGGAATAGTGTTATATAAATAAAACAAATTATTATTATTATTATTAACAATTTCTAAAATGTGATACTAGCATATACAATAAGAAGTTTAAAAATAACTGTAATTAGAATAATGATAAATCAGCTTAAAAGAGATGATTGTATCCCTGAATCCTGCTGCACCAGCATTCAGAAAAGATGATAGCAGATTTACTTCTATCTAAGTTCACTGATTTCACTACAAATTATTTTAATCTATTGCTGTTAACTGTCATCAAGTCAACTTTGACTTATGGCAACCCCATGAACAAGAGACCACCAAAGCTGCATCCACACTGGAGAAATATTACAGCTTGACACCACTTTAGTGCCATGGCTGAATGCTATGGGATTCTGGGAACTGCAGTTTTGGAACACTGTCAGTGAGAGCTCTGGTGCCACAACAAACTACAGTTCTCAGAATTCCATAGCATTGAGCCATGGTTGTTAAAGTGGTGTCAACCTGAATCCTTTCTGCAATATGGATGCACACTAAGGCCTGTTACAGACAGCCAAAATGAAGCTGCTTCGAACCTGGAGCATGGCTTTGGTGCGACTTCTGGACTCTTAGGACGCATGCATCATTGAAACACCATACCTCCATTGTGACTCGAAGCAGCTTTATTTTGGCTGTCTGTAACAGGCCTAAATCACCCTATCACCAACAGCTGCTCAAGTCTTGCAAACTCAGAGCCATGGCTTCCTCGATTAAGTCTACCCATCTGGAATGCGGTCTTCCTCTGCTCTTTTCACCTTACCAAACATTATTGTCTTTCTTAGTGAGTCATAACTTCTCATGATAGATCCTAAGTTACAATAGCCTCATCTTAGTCATCTTGGCTTTCAGGGAGAGTTCAGGCTTGATTTGATCTTGGACTTATTTTATCTTTGTGGCAATCCATGGTATTTGCAAAACATTTCTCCAATACGACATTTCAAATGAATTGTTTTTTTCCCTTTCAGCTTTCTTTACTGTACAGCTTTCACAACCATACATAGACATTGGAAATACAATGGCACAGCCAATCCTAACTTTTGTATTCAGTGATATATCTTCAAGATCTTGTCTAGTTCCTAAATAGTTCCCCTTCCAAGTCCTAGGAATTTATCACACAAAGGAGATCAGGAGTTTATCCTGTGAATATCCCAGAAAATCACATAATTATGTGAAATGATTTTACCCAACGTCGCAAAAACCCGCCATTAAAGTGGTCACTAAGAAGCATTAATGTGCATCTTTTTACTTTGGGATTTCAGTAACAATGCATTTCTGATATCACTTTATTTGCACAATTGTGTGTGATAATCATTAGTGCAATTACTCGCCATTTATGCTTTATTTGCAGGATGCTTTAAATGCATTTTAATCTCTCTTTAAAGCCAAAATTAGCCCCAGTGTGATATCTTCTTCTGATTACTTGACTGTGGTGTCCATTCTGATTAATGACTGAGCCATGGTATGGAAAATCTTGAATTATTTCAATGACTTCATCATCTACTTTAAAGTTATATGTCATCTGTGGTCATAATTTTTGTTTTCTTAATGTTAATTGTAAACTTGTCATTGGACTTTTGTTCTTGACTTTTTTCAGTAAGTGTTTTAAATCTTTGCTACTTTCAGCTACTAGTATGGTGTCATATGTATATCTTAAATTGATGATGTTCCTCCAATTTCACACATGCTACCTCCAAATCTAATTTTAGTTTACATATTATATATATGGTGTACAAGTTAAACAGATAGGATAATAAATGCAGCCTTGCTTGACTCCCTTGCCAATTGGAAACTGTTCCATTTTTTTTTGTATTCTGTCCTAACAGTAACAGGTTATGTATGCATCAGGACAAT
Source organism: Sceloporus undulatus (assembly GCF_019175285.1). Classification (NCBI taxonomy): domain Eukaryota; kingdom Metazoa; phylum Chordata; class Lepidosauria; order Squamata; family Phrynosomatidae; genus Sceloporus; species Sceloporus undulatus. The sequence goes on along the minus strand of NC_056522.1, from coordinate 125,502,734 downwards.
AAAGTGTTGTGGCACGCCCATTTCTTTAACAGTGATCCATAGTTTTTCACAATCGACACTGAAATAGTTCATTTACTTCAATGCAAATCATTTCAAGCAACACTTGGTTCCTATTCTATATTGGTAACTGGGCAGTACAACAGTGACTTTCATTCAGCTTCTGAAAAGGAAGGCAGAGCTATCTGGCTTTATTCTCTAGGTCAAAATGCCATCAAAGCCTTTACAACACAGATGGGTCATATATACTTCCCTAAAGGGTGTTTTTGCAGACCTTATTCTTCCCATTTATTCCCACTGGCACACAAAACGTGGTTTCTGACAACAAAACCATGCTGGGAAAATAACTGCCATAGCAACAGCCCATCCACTGGAATCAAGATGTTCTATCTTGCAGATACACAGAACTCTACAGTTTGGAAGGGCGCTCTGTTAGTCTCCTGCATGTCAGAGCCCCCCCACACACACACACTTTCCAATTTTTTGTGGAAACTGAAATGACTATTTCTAGCGAGAGCAGTAAAGTCCCCAGTGGCTGGGGGGTATAACATAACTACTCCTAGGAAGTTGTCCAGCTCTCCGTTATAATTAATAAATTAGTCCACATTATTGTGCTACAAATATCCTACTCTTTAGTTCTCCATTGTGGCAATGTTACAATAAGGAAGATGGAAGTTTCTGTCCAGTAAATAAGTATTTATTAGGAATTCTTTTTACCTATGGAGAGGCATTATGCCAGAAAACATGCATTTCTTATGATCTCTAAAAAACAAATCTAAACTATACAGCTTACAATTCTATCCAAACATCAGATAATTTGTGTGACAAAACCCACCACTTTTCATGCATGGCCTTGCACAACCACTTTCATGCATGATCTTTAAATGATTAAGCAATAGTAAAAAATGTCTCTAGGTTTCTAGATTTCCTCTAGAACTTTCAAAACCAACACAGGTGCTCAGTGGGTAGATATCTGAGGAGATATACAAATGATGTGTATCTTCCTTCTAAATGCTAAACTCCCAATATATTGAGTGATAATAAACATATCTTTTGGGTACATGTGGAAAGCCCACAGTTGAGCTTGTCCTTTAATAGGCCATAGATATAATCCATATAATTCAGTGACAAAAAATAATGTGATTTAACAAGACAGGTTTATTTGAAAAGGGCACAAGTTCATACAATAAAAATCAGAAAGCAAAAAACTATTTTTTTATTTCTAGTTTGTTTATTGCTGTCTTTTCCCAAGTACTCACTTTGAGTCTCCTCTTAATAGATACTGATAGTCAAGTTTATAAAGAACCAGATGGTTCTATGCTGTATTTCGTGGCATATGATTATAACATACTTTATTTTTCTAAAGAAATTTTGTTATGTTTTCTAGTACTTAATGTATTTTGTTGTTTGCAATGGCCCTCTCATAATGTAGTACAATTGAATTGAAATTAAATGAAGTTTAGAGAAGAGCTTGGAAAATACTTTTTAGATTACAGTGTGCCCTTCTTTTATGCGGGGGATCCATTCCAGACCCCCCCCCCCCCGTAAAACAAAAAGCACGTATGCTCAAGCATTATTACAGGTAAAGGGGCTCGTGCTCGTGGCAGCGCACGATGGAAGAAGCAGCGTATAATAACCCCAGTCAGAATAGGAGTTGTTAATGGCTAGGCATTTTTTTTAGTTGCAATCTTAAAGAATAATGTTTCCTAGCTCTATACAATGTTGGGATTTGTCAACTAAAAAGGCAACTTTTTGAAGCTCTCGAAAGTTGAAGGCATAAGACAATGGTGGCTGTAGGAATGTGGGAGCTATAGTCCAAAAAACAAAACATTGTTTGTAGATCTTTAAAAATGCTAACCAGAACTTCTGTTTGTGGGTCACCCACCTTTTCTGACCCAGACCCATAGCAAACTAGTTAAATTGCTAAACTGCTGTGTTGTTGTTGTTGTTCTGTACCTTCAAGTTATTTTCGAATTATGGAGACCCTAAGATGAACCTGTCACAGGGTTTTCTTGGCAAGATTTGTTCAGAGAGGATTTGAGTTTGCCTTTCTCGGAGGTTGACAGGGTGTGACTTGCTCAGATCATCTAGTAGGTTTCCATGGCTGAACAGGGATTCAGACCCTGTTCTCCTGAGTCCTAGCCCAAAGTTGAAACTGGATATGGTAAAAAAAAAAATGCATACCAGCCAACATTTCTCACATGAAAACCAGGACATATGTGGCCAAGAAACATCAGAGTGTGGTCAAGATGGCAACAGTTATTAATGAAGAACACACAATTAGGAGAAGCTGCCAGAGTTTGCTTTTGCCTGAGTCTATTAGGAATAGCAAGTTCTGCCCCCTTGTCTCCACTTTTCCTGCTGAGTTGAGTTCCAACTACTTTTGTACTTTGAACTCAATTTCCAGCAAATCGAGTAAGCCAAGCACAAAGGGGGATTATGAAAGAAGAGGAGAGAAACTGGGACATTTTAAAAGCAGCAGAAACAGTGGGACTAGAAAATATTAATTGAAACTGTCCTTGCAAAGTGGAGCAGTTGGATGGTGTGAAATGGCTGCTGTGTGGAACTGGCTAGTCAAAAAGTGCAACTAACTTGCCCAGGAAACTTGAGTACAGATCAGAGATTGGGTCTGAGTTTTCAGTAGTGAACCACGGATTGGAACTTTTAATAGTACAACAAAACAACCATTTCATAAAAGGAAAAACAGAAAAAGCAAAGGAATGAAGCAAAACCAAGTAACTTGTCCAATAAAATGACTACATGGAAGAGATCGTGTCTGAAACCACAAATAACAAATTATACATGTGCAACCACAAAGCACAGCTACATATCCATGTCACAGAAGAAAAACTGGCAAAACACACACACACACACACACACACACAGAGATAGAGAGAGATAATATACCTTTTAGACCAAAATACCCTTCACACAATATACTAAATACCAGACTAATAAATAACCAACAGAAAGGCCTTTTGAGAAAATTTCAGTGTATAAGGGCAAAATACTTCCTTTAATCTCCTTTTGTTTGTTTGACAAAATGGTTTGTCAATTTTATTGGTTTCTGGTATATTTAATATTATAAATTATTCTTTAATTTTTACTTTAGTGCACTCTTCTATTTTGTTTTGTTTTGTTTTGTTTTGAACTAGAAGAGTAGCACACATATTTGAAAAAATGAAATGAAAACAGAAGCATAGGAACGCATTTACTAATCAAGGAACATATTCACCTCACTCTATAAGCAATCGCTTAATATTCATGTGTCCCCTAAAGCCTATCCATTCACTTAAAATAATGTTTAAAAGTTAAAACTTCTTTATTCTTCAGTTTAAACAAAGAACTTATCCCAAATGTTTCCCGCCAATTTTTTGATAATGGAATTTATAAATTACCTTGAAAAGTTACCTGGATGTTCTTGCTGTTCCATGTTCTCTCCTATGTCTTTGCAAATGGTTACTTTGAAAATGGGCTTTTGTAAAAACAGGCTCACTCATAACACGAGGTCATTATTCTCAGAAGACATGGCAGCATCATTGGGTGATGTCATTTTAATAAATTACAACCGCATCCTTGATTACTTCAGATGAAATATAATTTGTTTTTAAAAAGTCCCCCATCCCTACTGGTAGCCATTACTGCATTTCTGGGAAGCATTTATATATTGCCAGTAACCTCAGCAATCAACAGTGGGGAGTTGGGGACCCATAAAATCTGATAAATTATCAGTGGCCCAAGTAGTTTCAATTCATATGAATAGTGATCCTGCCCATTCTGCTTTGACATGTACAAGGAACAACACTATATGCTACTTGCCACATACAAGTTCAAACTAGGCAGGATGCTGGGTTATACTGCAAAGCTTAGATACCAAGTAAATTAGAAATAGGCACCTCTCGCTAGGTATTTATTTGTATCTCTTCCAGCGTTGACACAGAAAGACTGATGAGATGAAACTCATTACTGGAAAAAACACTTATTAAAGACTCCTTGGAGTTTGCAAAAAGACATAGAGGAGACGTCGCACATGTGGGAAAAGGGTTATCTGGTCTAGTGAGACCAGAAAAAAACTATATAAAATATATAATTTAAAAAAAAATAGAGAAAGACATGCAGGGCCTGGGAGGAAAGGTGATGAAATAATCTCTTTAGAATGGCCTAGTCAAAGCCCAGACTATAATTCAATTGAGAATCTGTGGCAGACTTGAAAGTTCCTGTTGCTGACAGAGTTGGAGCACTTTTGCCAGGAAAAACTGGCAAAAACTTCAGGTTCCATATGGACAAAGCTCATAGAGATTTATCCAAGGACGTTATCACATGGGGGGAAATTGGAAGGTCAATGCAATGTGATCCCGGATGCAATCATGCAGATTCATGTTATCGCACGAGAGGTTATCACACGTAATCGAAGTCAATGCTAAGTCAGTTTGAACCCAATCCAGGGTCAACTGAGAGATGTGTAAATTCAGGGAAATATAGAATTTACAAATCTTGTTCCACTCCAAAGTTCCGTTCAATTTGAATTTGGCAGGTATGAAACACATGTCTTGGTCGCCCTTGGATTGCCTTCGAATCAGACTACAATTCCGAACCTCCTTTGCTGGCTGCAATTTTTTCCTCCCTCCCTCCCTCTGGCTGTGGGGGTCTTTTCTCTCCTCTCAGAGTACTTCTGGAGCTGTTTTGGGGATGAAGCAGCCCTCCCTCCCCACAGAGACACACACACACTGCCTCCCTCCTCCTCTTCTCAGCCCTTTCTGGCTCTTTCACTTTGCAAACTCACCCTCTTCAACTAGAGGGAAGGGACTGGCTCTCTCTTTCTGTCTCGTGACCCTATCACGGGGTTTGCCATTGCCATTTTCTGAGGAGGCTGAGAGAGTGTGACTTGCACCAGGTCACCCAGTGGAATTCCATCCTTGCCTTCTAGAGTCATAGTCCAATGCTCAAACCAAATACAAGGTTGCTTTGGACTGATTTTGAATTGGTGAATTGCCTAAATAACATGAAATAAGGGGTAATAATAATAATAATAATAATAATAATAATAATTATTATTATTATTTGTATTTTCCCGCCTCTCCCTGCAGATCAAGTTGGGATTACATCAACAAATTAACACATTACAGATATAAAATACAATCAATAAAACACTGACATTATTATTAATTCAATAACATAGCTAAAATATCTAGAATATCTAAAACATTTACAAAACATACATTGTAATCAGAAGTGAAGCATTTTACCTTAAAGATCTCCTATAAGAGGTCAGATGGATAACCCCGCCGGAAGAGACCTGTCTTAAGTGCCTTCTTAAAGGCATCTAAGGTGGTGATAAGACAGATCTCTTCCAGTAGGCTATTCCATAGTTTGTGGCCGTAAACGATCTATGGGAAGTTGACATTAACCTGGGCTTATGGTATTCTAATAAATTCTTCCCAGATGTTCTGAGAGTGTGGGGCACATTCTGTAGGGAGAGGCGTTCCCTCAAGTAACTCAGGCCCAAGCCATGAAGGGCTTTAAAGATAATAACCAACACTTTATACTGTGCTCAGAAACTAATCGACAGCCAGTAAAGATTTTTTAACACAGGTGTTATACGGAAGGCACTGTAGCTTCTACAACATACATTGCAAAAAAAATGTAATGAAGCAATTATCTACATGGGGGGGGGGAGTGCCAAATTCATTGCATTGAGATCTAGCTGATAAAGGCACAACAATGTTGGGTCAAGTTATCAGACCTTTTGTCAAGCCTTTACTCTGGCACACAAGAAGAGAACATAGACCAGTGATGGTGAACCTTTTAGAGACTGAGTGCCCAAACTACAATCCAAAACCCACTTATTTATTGCAAAGTGCCGCATCCCTCTGGCATTCTAGTGACAAACTCTAGTGAACTCTGTTGGGACAATGATGCATGTGCCCACAGAGAGTGCTCCAAGTGCCACCTCTGGCACGTGTGCCATAGGTTCGCCACCACTGAATAGACCATTCAACAGTCCCCTGTGAAGAATTTGCAAGACACTTTGCAGACAAAATCATTCAAATCCACTCTGACTTGGATGCTGTTGTTCAGAGAAGTTCAGTGGATGTAATCTTGGTGCATGCTTATTCTATATGATTGAATGCATGTGTATTCTGAGCATGTGTAGCCTGAGGTTGTGGACAGTATCCCCAGAGAATTAAGAACCACCATGTGTATATTGGATTCTTGCCCTTCCTGGGCTCCTGAAAGCAGCTAGTGAGCGACTGGCCATATGAATAAGGTGAGTGATGAATGCTTCTCTGAAGAATGGGGAGTTTTCATTCTGCCTAAAAGATCCTGTGGTGGGGTTGTTATTGGCCAGTGTCCAACCTACCATTTTTGGGTAAGGTTCTGTAGCAAATAGTGGCCTTCCAGCTCCAGGAATCACCTTCATGGATGATCTTCACATAGAACTTGGACTCAACTCTGAGCCTGGCCACCCAGGTTTCTGCAGTGGCCAGGAGTGCATTTACACCATTGAAACTAGTGTGCTAGATGTGTCCATTCCTTGGAACTTCAGATCTGGCTATAGTGACACATTCCTTACTACTGTAACACACACTTCATGTGTAATTGTAATAATTAATTCTGTTTTACAATAACACTTTTCTATGTTTTTAATTATACTGTTTTAAACTTATAAGCCGCTCTGAGTCCAGGTTTTGGGGAAAGGGCAGGATATAAATAAATATGTTAAGAAAATAATAATAATAATGTAGGTCTTCCTTTGGAAACTTTTCAGAAACTTCAACAGGTCCAAAACGCTGCAGCCAGAATGCTGACCAGTGCCAGTACAGTAATTGGAAGTGTTTAAGTTACTTGTTAAAACAGTTTCACTGGCTAACAGGGTTATTTTTAACCCAGTACATTCAGAAATGAAATGGATCCATTAAATGTATGTGTGTTTCTACTGTCTTGGAACTAGTAAGGATAGCCACCAAGTAAACATAGCTCTTGTTTCCAAGACTGAGATTCAATAAAGAGGGAAACAAAATATACAGTATTTCAAGAAAAGACTAGATGGAGGAGTAGGAAAACCTGTGAATATGCAGATACAGACAAAAAAGAACAAGAATATATTGATTTTTTTTTGAAGGAGTCTGGTTGAATCCAATTATATTTATCAACAGATAGTGATTCTGTAGTGAAAACAAATACTTGAATATTAAGAATAAATTAATAATTTTATAAGTATTTTAAGGATGATTATAAGATTTTCTTTCCTATCACAGTTCCTTTCTTAATCATTTCAGGAAAAGCACCTCCAGCATCTTAACACATCTGTTTGTAGCCTTTGTAAATACTAGGTGAAAAGATAAATGGAAAACTGGACTTTTTCAGCTTTGTTCTTGTGGGGAAAGTTTCTCCTAGATGGAAGGTGGAGTAATGCCAAAAAATGCTAATTACTGGCTAAATCTCAGAGGAGTAAACTTATTCTCTCAAAAGTATTCACATATCTTGAGTTTTAGATGAGCACACACATATCTAAAGGTGTATATATCAGATTTTTACCTTTAGCATTCCTTAACAACAGGGCATGCTAAATTTTGCCCATCTGACATGGGGGGAAATTTTGTGTGACAGAAATCACTGCAGTGTCTATAAGTGAACATGAACATGGTACAAATGGGATTTAATGCACATCCACAGCATGTATAAATACAAAGAGTATGGGGCACTATTAACTTTTCTATAGGGGATATAATGGTCTAACTGAGCCATCGTTTCCCATCATTGATTTTAGACATTATAGAATAATTCTTTCTAACAGCAAACTCAAGTGATAAGTGATGTCAGGATTGCAGCTGAAACAGGGCCACTAAGAACAAGAGGGAAGTATCATGGTATTTTAGGGAATCCCAAATTTAGGTAAAATAAAAAGTATTACCATCTACATGTTGGACTAGCCAAAATTTTCAGATTATTTGGATAACACAGACAGCACCAAATATCTTGCTTTAAAACTATAGTGTGAATAACTTGTTATATCACACCATATATCACACTTGTTGGTATGAGCCTTCAAGTCTGAAAATAGAAATACAATGGGATGTCCAATGCTTGTTATTCATTTACTTACTTTATAAACTACCTGTCCCCAAACCAGGAACCCAAGGTGGCTCACATCATAGATTAAAACAAAGTACTGTACAATTATATATATATATATATATATATATATATATATATATATATGGGTTAATGTTGCATTAATGCACAATGTGTGCGACGTTGTCTGAAAACAATCTCGCTTTTGTGGGATTTCCCCAGATTTAAATCCTGTTTTTGCATGGGATTTGGCCGCTTCCCTCCCATGTGATAAACTCTACAGTGCTTTATAGTGCTGTTTTGTATGTTCACATCCTGCGTCCATTAATGGTTATAACAGAACTGTTGATGGTTCATTTACTGTTGATACTGTTTCTCCCATTCGCCTTCTTTAAGTCATTTTCAGAAGAATAACAATTAAAATACTCTATTTTGTGATAGCGTTAAGGTATTAGTTTATATGAGTGTTTACGTGTATGGTAGTAATATAGGCTCTGACAACTGTAAAGCATCGTAGAGATTTTAGAAGAAGCATTGAGTGTCAGTGTCTCACATTTGTCCATTAGCCATATTTTGTCTGCCATGTGTCAGAAGAGTAATGCTCTCTAGGGAAGACACTTAGAATATTTATGGAAATCTGTTTGGAATTACTGGTTCAACCTAAACATTTGTTATTCTTGCACATAAGTACTGAGGTTGAAGAAGTGAAATTACTATGTCATAAAGTACAATGTGTTCATAGCACTACTGAGATGTTATGGTAGTGTGGAAACTGATGTATCAACAGAAAGGTTTAGGATCATGGTAACATGGAGATTAAATTTAATTGATGACTACTTTTGGGATTAACATGTTGTGTTGATTGTTTTCCCTGTTTCTTCAGATTCCAAAGGCTGGAAAACTACAGCTGTAATTCAGCATGCCTTCCAACTCTATTTTTCTATGTCATTGCTATTGTATAGCATTGTGTATAGATGAATAGTATCAACTGTACATGGAATGCTAGCCTCAGTTGGTAGTGGCCAAAAACCTCTTGGTATATACCACATGCATGATGGTCCATTACCATCATGGTAGCACTTTTTCTGGTCCTATGCAGAGAGAAATGGAAGGAGCAGATAGGGAAAAAACAGGCTGCCACCACTAAGTTCCTATTTTCTCCAATTCATGGCTTTGTGGGTGCAAGGGCGAACAAATGTACTCTGGGAGGGATGGCTGGAAAATTATCTGTGCCACAGGACAGGCAATAGTCCAAACTAACTCTCTCACTCTGAGCAATACCTCCACCTTCCCACTGGTAGCAGAAACTTTTAAATTTACAGTTGGCCTTCCATATCAGTGGGCTAGCCATCCATGGATTGAAGCATCTGTGGATGGCATTATCATCAATGGCAGTACATACACATAGCCACGCCGACACATACGCATGTCGGTGTCCATTGACAGTAATGGGACTTGAGGTATCCGCAGGCAGGTACAAAACTGAATCCCTGCTGATATGGAGAGCCAACTGTATTTGCTCTTACAGTATTTGAATGTGATATACATTACCCTATACCAGCAATGGTCTTTTACATTCTACACTCTACATTAGACAGTCTACATTGGACAAACAGGGCAGTCTCTATGGCCCTGAGGAGATGGGATAGAAAAGCACAGGCTTAGCCCATGCTATTCTGGTCTGGCTGCTCACCTGGGTCAGTCCCTGGGTTATCGCATGCGCTCCGTACTGTGCTGTTACTCCTACTGTAATGAGTCCCGCCACCGTGTCTGACACAGAAACCAGGCACCTGCTTGTTCCCATGTGGGCAGGCATTCATTTCCACATAAAATGCAGCAAAAAGGCTTCCTAGTAGGAGCGATGGTGCAGAATGGTGAGGAGTGAATGAGGTCTGTTTAAACAGCCAGGGTTTGCTGCAAAGTTTCCAGGAAATTCTGCAGCAAACCAGGGGTCAAATTAACTGGTGTTAAGGGCTGGTTAGTCCTGGATCAGGTCGGCTCTGCCAGATCTGTGTCTGGTCTGCTAAGATCTGGCCTGTGTTTTCCAAACAAGACAATGCGAGGCCAAGGGGAATATGTGGTTTGGCTTATGCAGACAGCCCCTCTATAATGGACACAAATCTGACATTTGAAACTGCATTACCCAAACTCCCAGTTGCAGAACATTTGAACCTTACTGGACATAGAGTAAGAAATTTAAAAGTTGCAGTCTTTGAACAAGGAAATTACAAAGGAAGACTAGAGACAGAAACAGCTGGACTGAATTATATTCACAGATTCTAATCCACTAGCAAATGTATCTACAAAGATAATGGCTTCATCACTACATAGATTAATATAAAAGTACTCATTAGTGCACATATAACAAAAATAATATTCTCAGAGTTTTGAACACAAGGAAACTGACTTTTGGTAAATAGATGTATTGTTTTCACCTATCAACACTAACTACTGTATAGATCTGAAAGACTTGTATGACCTCACACAGCCCTTTGAAAAATAAGGGCAAGGGACAGGTTTTGCAACTTTCTGGATCCTATTGCATTCTATCCCATTCCCACAACTGTATAAATGTACTTTATACCTGAGGCCTTAATAGCAGTGAGTACTGCATCTAAAGAAGTGGGTTTATATCTACAAAAGCTCAAGCTAAAACAAAACAAAACAAACCAGTTAGTTTTAAAAGTGTTGCAACGTTCCTCCCTCCACCTCCCTTTCTCCTTTTCACAGCATAAATATCCCACCATATCCATATTGCTAGAATAGCATCTTTGCTAAGAACATGACTGTTACAAGCTGCTATTTCCTGTCTTTTTGCAGTCTGATGGAAGTAAAATTGTCTCATTTAACACACTGATTTTAATATCTGCACCAGCATATCTCGTTATGATAACTGTAATATGCCATGTCTGGTGAATACTCTGTCCTAAACATTTAGATTCTGCTGCAACATATATTTTCTAAGGTATTACACTGTTAAGAGAAACTATGGCCATGGCCTGGAAATAATAAGGGTGCCTGTAGTAAACAAGGCCATAGTATCCCTAGCTGATCAGATGCAAATACTATGTGCACCCTTTGACTTCTGTTTCTTGAGAGTCATGTTGGACTTGTTGCTACTAGCAGTGCTTTCTTCCATCTACTCACTGTGTAGATGGTTTTGCCTCTTTCTGGATAAGTCAGACCTTACTGTGCTGATCCATATTTCTATAGCTTTGAGGTTTATGTCTGTGGCTATTTTATGGCCATTTTAAAACCGTTGAATCTAAACTGTAAAATCTAGAATCTGAAATGCCTGAAATAAGAGGAATATTTTCACCTGTCACAGAAAACATAACAGAGTGTTGGCTGTGTTTCCAGGGGGAGGGCATTCTGTAAATGGAGTGTCACAACTGAGAAGGCCCTCTCTGTTGTAGCTTTGGGCATCAGTCCATTTGGAAAGAAGATCTTGAAACCTGACCTAAGGATATGGGTACGTACATGTGGAAATATGTCAGGATTGGGTAACTGTGACCTTGGTGTTGAATTGGAACATTAATGATCTTGCATCAATGGATATGATGATTGAATCCAGGTTATCAGGCAGAGCATACGTCTCTGTATCAGTTTGCTTGGACCCTGAAAACATCAAGAGAGGCCCATCTCCCAGTCACAAGCACAGTTGGTGGAGATGAGAGATACGGGTGGTGAAACTGCATTAACTGCCTTGGCTCAATGCTAAGGAATTCTGAAAACTGTAGTTTTGTGAGACATTCATCCTCCTCTGACAGAGAAGACTGGTGCCACGGTAAACTACAATTCCCAAGATTCCCTAGCACCGAGCTCCTTTCTTAAAGCGGTCTTAAAATTGGATTATTTCTGCAGTGCGTTTTGGACCTGGAACTCTTTTTCCAGTGGGCTCCTCATTGTCAAAAAATCTCTTAATCCTGACCATCTTTTAAAACAGAAAGTTTTCAGATAATGAGCAACAAATGCTGTATTATCTTAAATTGAACTTTTAGACTACATTTTTATAATTTAATTGCATTTTTATCTTTTTAAGTGTAGGTGTGAATTGTTTTAATAATGTGAATAATTTGATTCCATTTTAATACATCTGATTAGGCAGACTTGTCTATGAAAGCTTATGCTCGAACCTTCTTTCTCAAAGGCAGTACAATATCCCTTTGCGTACGCATGCATCCAGACTAACATGGATATGTTGCTGAATTCTCCCACAATAGAATAGAAAAAGTGTGAGTTGGGGCTGCTTGTTATGGGCTAGTCTACATGTGAGTGTATTATGCAAATTGCTACACATTTTACACATTTGCATCAATGCTTAATTGTCTTTATTTCCCTGTGCAAATTCACATCTGTTTGCCCTCACTCTGATGAAAATGTGCAGCCATGTGAAGCCATCTGGACAGACAGCCACATGTTCTATAATGCACATCTTTGCTGATATTGTTGTTATTGTTGTTGTTGTTATTATTATTATTATTATTAATTTGCATCCCGCTCTTTTCCAACCCTTGGGACTCAAAGTGCCTCGATTCGCTGAAACCACGATCCCTTTTTCTGCAGTTTGAGAATCCTCTTCCTGCAAAAATAAATAAATAAACAAATAAATAAATAAATAAATAAAGTGTGGATTCCTCTAAATGACATGTGGAGGGCTCACATTTTATTTGAATAGAATGGGGAGTATTTTAATCAAGTAGTCAACCCCTATGGCTCAGGCTTTTTTGGGTGACCTCTTTTTTATTTGTTTTGTTGGGTGAACTGCCTCCCTTGGAAACCCACAGATGTGTCTATTCACCTTTTAAATAGGTTGTGGGGTCTCCCTGCACTATTCAACATTACTGGTCACAGACACATTTGTTTTTCTCAAGGTTTTTAAAATGTGATTTTTAGCACATGGGATGCTCTGAGGTCCCCAGAGCATCCCAGGAGCAGAAAATTGCCATCCCCAACTTGTCCTGGACTGCATAGTATGTGAAATAAAATGATGCCTTGACCAAACCCTTCAAGACGTTTCTGTTGTTGTGTGCCTTCAAGATGTTTCTGACTTATGGCAACTCTATCATGGTTTTTTTTTTTTTGTCATGATTTGTTCAAAGAGGGTTTGCCATTGCCATCCTCTGGGGCTTTGAGAGTGTGACTCAACCAAGGTCACCCAATGGATTTGCAGGGCTAAGTGGTTATTTTAACCCTGATTCCCCAGTGTCGTAATCCATTGTTCAAACCATTACACCAAGCTGGGTTTGTTTATTTATTTTAAAAATGAAATAAATTAATAAATTAAACAAACAAGCGTTTATGTTCATTTAAATACGCACACACATAACCCCCCCGCACGTATATATATTGAGCACACACACACACACAGCATATATAATGGATCTCTTCCGGCAGGCATTCCCAGATTGATAGACGGGCTCTCCCATTGTCCCATAATTGTGGTTGCTTTACTCATGCCATAATGCCTCATTTTAATGAAGGTTAATTTTAGATTGATTTTAGTAAATTGATTGTATTTTATGATGTTTTCCATTTTAATTGGGGGTTAGGGAATTATGTTTAATTAATGTCATTGTGATTTTATGATTGTTACCCACCTCGATCCTTCGGGGGAGGTGGGCTCTAAATAATAATCATCATAATTATTATTATATATAAACATGCATATGTTCTTTCAATATATATATATATATATAATATGTAAATAATGTCTCTCCATATATATATTATAATGAAAGAACATCTCTCTCTCTCTCCCTCCCTCCCTCCCTCCCCCCTTTCTATATATATACAGACACTCTTTCCATACATATACATGGCGCACTACAGACCGCCAAAAAATGGCAGCCTGCTTGCGCATGTTTTTCCTCCAGTAGGAAGCTGCAGCCGCCACGCAACCCTAATATGTGGCCAGGCCGGCGCAAAGCACTGGTCTGGACCGCACCTATATATAGTAAAGAAAGTCCATAGATAGATAGATGCTCTTTTCACACACACACACACACACACACACACACATGTATATATAGTTGGCACTCCTTATCCATGGATTTGTAATACACAGATTCAAGCATCCACGGTTTGAAAATATCCTAAAAAAGTATAAATTCCAAGTATCAAATCTTGATTTCCCATTTTATATAAGGGACACCATTTTTGATATGCCATGTTAATGGGACTTGAGCATCCATGTACAGTATTTTATTATTCATGGGGGTTCCTGTAACCAAACCCCAACGGATAACAAGGGCCCACTGTATATGCTCATTCCTTACTATATATATATATATATATATATATAGACACTCTTTCCATATATATATATATACTGTATATGTATGTATGCTTTTTCCATATATAGATAGATGCTTCCCATATATATATATGAAAAGTGTCTATATATATGTGTGTGTGTGTGTGTGTGTGTGTGTGTGTACCTATATCTACAGGGCTGAAACTGGGAAGGAAAAGCCAGGGAGGCAAAAAATCAAACAACCAAGAGCCATTACATCAGGACCATCTTCTCCTGACTAAAAAAGACACCTCAGCTGCGGCCATTTTAAGCCTGGGGGCTTATTTTACAGTATTTAATACCCCCACCCTTCATTCCTAAAAGGCTCTCAGGGTGGCTTACTATCATAATTATTATTACTATTATTATTAATTACACGGTTCCTTGCCCCTCAGGTTTACAATCATACAAATAAAGAGAGGCCAAGGTGTTGTTGTTGTTGTTGCTGCGTTTTTGTGGGCACATAAAACTGGATTGTGTTTTTTTATGTGTGGGAACAAGAAAAGGAAGAGGAGGCGGCTTCTTTTAAGGAAGGAAAGAGGGAAGGAAGGAAGAAAAGGAGGAAGAGGCGGTGTGTAATGAAGGCTGGGCGACGGTTGTGAGGGAAGCACTGAGCACCAGGGAAAGGTGGCGACTGAGGGGGGGGGGGAGTCCATTTTCCCCGCCTTTTGGGGTGGCAGAAGGCGGAGTGAGCACAGGCACAGAGAGAGAGAGAGAGACAGGAAAGCCCAGCCTTCCTTGCTGACTGAGGCCTCCTCCTTTTTGTCTCCATCCCGAAGCACCGGGGTAGCGTCGAAGACGACGCCGCCAGGCCATAAAGGAAGGCGGGGAGGAGAAGAAAAAAAAGGAGGAGGCGTCCATATATCCTTTCCTGAGACTGTCCCCAAACTCAACGCTAGGAGGAGGAGAGGCCTAGTCAGGTCAGAAAGGAGAGAGAGAGGGAGACATATTGTGGTCCTTATATATAGATATAGATATATATACACACACACACACACACACATATATATATATATCTATATTGCTAGGCCTCGTCTCCTCGCGCATATATATATATATATATATATATATTAGGCCTAGTCTCCCCACTCTAAGGAGGAGGAGCAGCAGCAGCAGCCTGGGACCCAGACTAACATATATATATATCTATATATATATCTCTCTGTGTCTCTGTATATCTATCTATATATATGTTTGTGTTTGGCGTGATGGTGTAAGGAAGGAAGCGAAGATGGCCGGAGGAGGCGGCGGCGGCGGCGGCGGCGGCAATGGGGGAGGCCTCGGCCGGAGTGTCGGGGGCTCCAGGCAGAGCAACTTTCTGGAGGGTAAGTATTGGTTTTGTAAGGCGGGGAAGGGCTCTCCTTGCAGGCTCGGTTCGTGGAAGGAAGGGCCTCTCCATTGAGGGCGAATTGGGTGTCTTTTATTTACCCCCCCCCCATTCTCCTCCTCCGAGGCAGGTTAGTGTCCTCCTTTTCCAGGGCTTATGCTCATTCCATTCCAAGGGCTTCTGCCCAGGAGTTGTTCCAGAACGCCCTCCATTTTGAGCAGGACTAAGGCAGCACTTTATATTTCTAGGAGTGTCTTTGCAGCTCAGGGTGACCAGGCTTCCTCCTTTTCCAGGACTACTTCGCCTCGATTCCAAGGCTTCTGCCCAGGAGGAGTTCCAGAACGTCCTCCATTTTGAGCAGGACTAAAAAAAAAAGAGTATGACTTCACGTTTCTGTGGGTGATTTAGCTCAGGTTGACCAGGCGTCCTCCTTTTCCAGGGCTTGTCCTCAGTTTCAAGGCGGCTTCTGCCCAGGAGGAGTTCCAAAATGTCCTCCATTTTGAGCATCACTTTACATTTCTAGAAGTGTTTTTAGAGCTCAGGGTGACCAGGCATCTTCCCTTTTTCAGGGCCTATCCTTCATTTCAAGGCTTCTGCCCAGGAGGAGTTCCAAAATATCCTCCATTTTGAGCAGGACCCCAAAGCATGAATTTGTATTTCTGTGAGTGTTTTCAGCTTCTGTTTGGTTGTCTTCTCCATTTTTCTTGAAGGTCCTACATTTTGGGGTGCCTTGTCCTCCTTTGCAGGTATGACATCTGGTCACTATAGTTTCTAGAAGTAGTCTGAGTCCAGGGCCAAGGTGTATGGAGAAGGAGATGAGATGTTAAATAGGTGGCCTTTACCTTAAACGAAGGAGGGAGGGGATATACCTGGATGTTGGGGTTCAAAAGAGAGTGTAGGGTTGGATGGCAGGGTAAGGGTAATGTTTATGTTACAACTGACTTTAATAATAGACACTTTTGTACTCGGGTAGCTGTGTTGGCCATACAGCAAAATAGAATATCATCCCAAATCCACAACACACAGAACACACATGGCTGCACTTTCCAGATGCATCAGGTACGGGGTGGGGGGGGATTTTCGTTGGTCCAATAAAGGTTTCATTGTTGGGCCAACCAAAATGCACAAAATATAGGATGCAAGCATTCGCAGCAAAGTACAATAACATCCCAAATCCACAAAGCAGTGATACCTTTATTCGGTCGACCAAAAAACACAAAATACACGGTGCATAGCAAAGCACAGTAACATCCCAAATCCACGAAATGGTGACAGCTTTATTAGGCCATCCAAAATGCATGAAATGCATGATACAGGCTTTCGTGGCAAAGTACAATAACATCCAGAGTCCACAAAACAGTGGTATTTTTATTCGGACAACCAAAATACTCAAAATACATGATGCAAACAAATCCACAAAACAGTGATACCTTTTGTGTTTAGCTGCTCACTATGGTCAGGTCCTGCAGGTGGTGGCTTGCCCTCCATTCTTGCTGTCCCCTCCCTCCAATATATTCCTCTTATTTTGTGTTTCTTTTTATATTCATATACATTTTGAAAAGGTAAAATGCTATCTTGAAGATGTTGGGATGGACTAGCAGAAGAGTCCCAAGGTGGGAAATCCCAATGCTCACTACTAATTTGAATGCGCTTTTTCCTCCCATACCCGGTGTACCTGGAAAGTGCAGTTGTGTGTATTTTTATGATGTAAAGATTTTAATAAGCTAGGTAAGCATACCTATGGCTACATCTGGCTTGCCCCTACAATAATAATATTTGCCCCTACAATAATGGTTTGAGTGTTAGACTGTGAGTCTGCGGACCAGGGTTTGAATCTGGCTCGGACATGTAAATCCACTGGGTGACCTTCGGCAAGTCACACACTCTCAGCTTCAGAGGATGTCAATGGTAAACCTCCTCTGAATAAATATTGCCAAGAAAACACTGTGAGGGTTGCTGAAAGTTGGATACGACTTGAATGATTTTCCCAGTCCTCCCCCCTCCCCCGAAGAGTTTCAAACCACTGCATATATTCTATAATAGCATGCATTTATACAGCAGATGTATTTTCTCACTAATTACTGGTAATTATTTTGCGTATATTATTTTGAATGATTCATTCCTTGAAATTGGATAGTGTGATTTCATGCTAATAGTTCAAACTATAAGATTAAGAACAGTCTGAAGGCAGATTTATCAAAGATCTTTGTAGGAAGACATTGCAAAGAGAAAAATAAATGGCCTTTTTTCTATCATAAATTTATAAAATTGGGTAGCATGTTTATTATCTTTGTATTTAATTCAGTGATAATGTCCACTGTGCTTCCAGTGCATTTTTGTACATGCTTCGTGTAACTAAAGTGTGAAGGATTCCTGAAATGCAGTGCTTGGGATAGTGTGACAGCATAGTACCAGGAAAATGACAGCGCATTATTGAAGCAGGCTGAAAGAAAGGTTTCAGCTTGACTCACAGTGCAGCCACCCACACTGGTGGCTAATCCATATGGAAAGCTATCTGTATGACATGATCTGTGCTGTTGTGGCAGTTCCATCACATTGTAAACCATGGCATACCCAAAAGGGACTCATGGGTTGAAAGTGGGGGTGAAAGTTGTTGCAGTGGTGTATGAAGGTGTAGCAACTTTAATGCAGGTGTGTTCACATTGTGATCTACAAGCCTGCTTGCATGAGTAAATTAGGTGTATAATTCTCTGTGAGTTATGTACCATCAAAGGGTAACAAGCAAAAGAAAGCTGCTGGCAGTACTATCAGTAGTAGCTGATTTATGTTCAGGTAAAAAAGTTACACTTGAATGTCAAGCTAAAGTATCATTTAGTGAGACATAGGCTGCATCTGCACTGCAGAAATAATCCAGTTTGACACCATTTTAGCTATCATGACGCAGTGCTATGGAATTCTAGGAATTGTAGCAGACAGAAAAGGCTAAATGTCTCACAAAATTACAATTCCCAGAATTCCATAGCATTGCACAATGGCAGTTAAAGTGAGGTAAAACTGGATTATTTCTGCAGTGCAGATACTGCCATAAATGAATCTAGCTGCCCCACCCGATTTATATACACATCCCCCCTCCTGTACAACCACATAGAGTTCAGAAGTGTCTGTGTCGTCTTTGGATTAAACACGCTTTGCTGTGTCCCATAGCCTGCCCAATTAAATTCAATTTTAACTA
>NC_056522.1:125445572-125478846 GCF_019175285.1 Sceloporus undulatus | reverse complement strand
AGACGTCCTTGACCTCTTCAGATGAAATTATTTGAATTCAGTAAACAATGGTTTATCAGGCTAAGAATGTCTCTAGTATTCACTTTTCTGACATACATTACTCCAAGACTTCTGAACTTTTTAAACCACACATGTTGCATCTGAACTAGGAAACGAGTTGCTATTCAACTGCATCAAAAAACAATGTTGTAGAGTTGGAAGGGGTGAAGCAAAGGGCAACCAAAATGATCAAAGAGCTGGAACAATTTACCATGAAGAAAGAGAAAAAAGGGTAAAGGTATGTAATATTTTGGGAAATAGCAGATAGGGAGAGGTTCTTCCTTCCTTTGCAACTTGATGTCATCTAGTGATGAAGACTAATGATAGGAAGGAAGTACTGATTCACATTTCACACATTTAAATTGTGGCATGGGCTGTCAAAGGTTGTAATGATGCCCGCTAACAGACAGCTTTAAAAATGGAATTAAATACACTGCCAATTTAATTCCAGTGTAAGAGGCTGTATTCCTCTGTATACATGACTACACAGTTGTTTTAGACAACGCTGGCTCCCCTAGCTTAGTAATGGAGATGAACACCACCTGCTACAGTAGGACATAACTAGACAATCTTATCAAAGGGGAAACCGTTACCTTTTTATACTTAATTACTGCGAAACATCAGTGGGAGAGTTGTGTTTCTGCCTAGCTTGAATGTTTCTAATAAGTGTCTGGCAGGACATGGAAGGAATAAAATGCCCTTTTCTTTTTAAAATAATAAAAGCACAGTAATTATAATTTTTTTTAAAAAAAAGAAGTAAAATGCTGGACTATAACTGATCCAGAACACTAGGACTTACGATTTTACTTATTTATTAGTTCCATTTATATTCTGCCACAAACTGTTCTTGAATTGTGATTACAGTACATTCATTCCTTGAAAAACCAGTGCTTAGTAGTAGGTTTGCTAGATCAGATTAGGTTAATTAGCTAAAAGTAGCTATTTAATTGTGTTTAACTGTTATGCTTGATTTGAGCTATATTCTATTTTAATTTGTGCTGTAAGGTGCCTTGAGTCCCATGCTTGAAGAAAGTTAGATCTCAGGTTAAATAAATAAATCTAAAGCAAAATTGTAAGGGGTCACTGATAGGTAAGAAAGGTACATACTGCCTTGAATCCCATTTTGGAAGGAAAGTGGGAAATAAATAAATAAATACTCCATGCACCAGCTGTTCTTTGGAAAAACAGGTGCTTTTGCTGTAGATGTGCTTTTATTCGTAGAACAGTAATGATGCCAAATGGAAGGGGGAAGAATGTTTGAGATGTGCAGACTGGACAGTGAAGTTTATATTCTGAAGTTGTCATGAGCTCTTCCAATACATTCTTGTAGTTTGAGAGCCATTATGGTGAGGTGGTTTGAGTACTGGAGCAGGACTCTTGAGAGACAAGGATTCAGATCTCTGTTTAGCCATAGAAACACCCCAGGTGACCTTGAGCAAGTCACATTCTCTCTCCACTCAGTCAGTCTTGTGAAGACAACCCTCTGATAGGGTTGTCATAAGTTGGAGTCAACTTGAAGACACATAACAACAACGGTATGAGAGGATTCCGTGTGTCTTTTTATGATTTTCATTTTAGTTCAGTAAAATGGAATGACCAGTGGTTTCTCAATTGTTGTGGTAAAGGTGGTTAAAAAAATGAAAGCTGCCTTAAAGAATTGCACTAAATCAGTACAAATTAGTACAAGGCACTGGTCTTCCTTTAGGCTGGTGTTATTGTTGCTGAAAGCCATGGATATGTTGGTATTAATAAAGTCAATCAATGAAATGTTGTGTGTGCCTTCTAGGAGATGATATCAGTCACCCTGTAGCTGAGAGTTCATCTTAAGACTTGGATTGGTTCATTACAGGGTAGGAATAGCTAGGGACTTGTAGTTTTGCTGGCTTTATATATGTACTTAGGTATATCACAGTGATCATCAGCTTGTGGTGACTTGACAGTAGTTGTATGAGTAAATTCTGATCGTGACCATTGTATACATTTTATACAGTAGTCCCTGTCAATAGTGGCTAGTCCATCAAGAATGTTGGGCCTGTTTTGTTCCCAATATTGTCTTGTTCCAGTGTGATTCCCAATAAACGTTTTCATTTCTAGCAGGAATTAATAAAAGGGGATTTGAAACTCAGATTTTTTTGGGGTGTGTGTGTGGTGGTGGGAGAATAATAGAAAACGAGTGAGTGCCTTCTAGTTGTTTTTCTGTAAGTGATGCTTATTTTTTAATCTTATTGACAAGGGCTTTCTTTTTTTGAATGCATACATTCTGTAATGACTTAATGTTTTCTAAAGTGATTCAGCAGCTTCTCAGCCAGCACTCAATGTGCCAGCTGAAAGCAGAACACCCTTCTACAGTACTTCTTTTTGTACACAGAATCAAGCAAGTCATACTTCCAAGAATGGCTGAGAATGCTGACTCAGAAGAGCAGACACAATGATCTGACCACCTGGAATCAAGCACTCACTGGATGAGTAACAGTTGACATGGGCCATGGCTTTGCAGACCACCAAGTGTGGGAGAAATCACAGTCAGGGGAATCCAGTGCACAGTGTTACACCGACCTGTGATGTCATCCATCCATCCCTTTATTTATATCCCACCTTTCTCCCAGATTGGGACTCATGGTGGCTTACAAAAAGGCAGAATACAATAAAACACATCATCTGCTTCCACACTGCAGAATTAATACAGACTGACACTGCTTTAACTGTCATGGCTATGTAATCCAGGAATTGTAGTTTGTTGTAGCACCAGAGCTCTCAGACAGGTGGCTAAATATCTCACAAAACTACAAATCCCAGAATTCCATAGCATTAGAGCCATGACAGTTAAAGTGGTGTCAAATTGCATTATTTCTTCAGTGCAGATGCAGCCATATAGTTAAAAACACAAAATCAAAATTAAAACAATGTAAAATAACATCAGAATTAAAATAAATTATTAATTTAAAACAGATTAAAATCAGTACAGTACCATAAAAATCATTTTTGTTAAAATCAGTTTCCAAAATCTCAATCTGTTGCTGAAAAGAAAAGGAAAGAGCCACCCTAACTCCCTGGGGTAGCACTTGGGCCTCTAACTGCCGACCTGCTGATCTTATTATTTATTTTAGTTATTATATTTATTTGTATCCCGCTCTTTTCTCAGGACTGGAACTCAGAGCAGCTAAAAAATTAAACAACAACACATTTCTTGCAATTGTCAGAGTCAGCGTCTTAACCGCTGAGCCACCACAAACCTATCATGGGGTTTTATTGGCCAGATTTGTTCAGAGAAGGCTTGCCATTGCCTTCCCCTGAGGCTGAGAAGTCTCCAGCGAATTTTGTGGCTTAACTGGGAATCAAACCCTTGTCTCCAGAGTCCTCATCCAACACTCAAACCACTACACCAGCTGGGAACATGCAGTCCTTCAAATAGCCTGAGCCATATAGTAGTAACTTGTACATACAGCATCTGTTTTTATGGAGGGCTTGAAGTGGTGGAATCTGATTCCCCCATTACATTTTAGTTCCCCCAGTATGTTAAAACAGTCTCCAGTATCATAGCACTCTGCTTACAAGTACTTCTTGCTCCTGGAGTAGTTTTGGGAAAGTGCCTGGAGTCAGTCTGTAAAACACTTCTTGACATTCTGTGATCTTTCAGTTGCTGTCTTAAAACATTTGAGGCCCGTGAACACCGGTCATAGAATGACTGCTCTGTTGGTGTTGGATGTCACTAATAACTACTGTAGGAGAGAGGGTCACTCACAGAATGTTAGGAACCACAGAAAGAGTTCAGGTTTTCTCAGCCTTCTATATACAGCAGGGTCTTAATGGCACACATTTTTACTCATAAATACCACTGACTTTAGTGTGGTTTACTCATAGGAAAGTGTTTTCAGGATTATAGTCTTAAAGAAAACATCTAAGTTAATTTATATAAACATCTTAACACAGATTATTGAAGGCTGTTGTTTCCAACAGAAATTGGTGTTGGAAATAATTGCCACGCAAGCTGAATTTTACTTGTGTGGCAATTTTATGGGGAGGAAATTACTAAGGCACCTATCCTTGAGACAGTTCTTCCAGATGACTTTTATGTATGTTTATTCAGAGGTCAGTCCCTTTGTGCTCAATGGAGCAAAGAGCAAATCCTCAAAACAGGATAAATATTAAATTATACGTGACATTAAATATACTTTCAAATATTTGTGGGATGTGGGCATTCCTCCTTTTTTTAGCCAAATAATATACTTACCAGACCAACGTAAGCAAAAGGATTTTTAAATATCATGTCTCCAGCACCTTCTAGTGATAGCTAATACACTCCCTGCAAAGTTTTAAAGAGGTGCACACAACTTTTCAGCCAAGAGCAGCAGTTAACCCCCTTTTTGCCTGCTGTTGTATAATCTCTTGGTTGTCTTCTCTTTGCAAAATACATGGAGGTTCATAAAACTCTGTTTCTCTTATATCAGCAAATGTTTTAGTCCCTCCCTCCATGCAGTGAAGTTACTGTGTGCAGAGAGATAAAAAAGAGAATCAAGACACACTGAGAAGAAGTTGCTAAGGTGAATCTCCAGGGCAGATCGCTGATTGTAGCTGAAGCCTATAGATCCAGGAATGCCAGAAATGCAAGCCACTAGCATGGATTTTCCTTCTGACAATTGGATGGCTTTGTACTTTGAATTTCTGTTATATAGGGAGGCTGAGGATCCCAGAGGAGCAGTGGAAAGAAACTCCAGAACAGAAGAAGTATAGATAAACAGATTGCTTTGTGGTGTGGGTGGGTGGGTAGGACAGGCTCCCTTGATCTCTATTCTCATATTTTGTGTTCTAGTTTTGAATAAAGTTGCTCTCTGTGTTTCCTTCTGCTCTTCCCATTTGCTTACTGCTGTCTGCTTGAAAAACCTGCTTTCTTTGTTGCTTTCTCTTCCAGGTCTTAATGAAGAGAAATTGACATTCATAGTCCCTAGAGGCCATTTGTTACAAGCTCAGTGATGGCTCGAAGGACGTGAAGTCGAAGGCTTTCATGGCTGGTATCCAGTTTTTTGTGGGTTTTTCGGGCTATGTGGCCATGTTCTAGCAGAGTTTCTTCCTGACGTTTCCCCAGCATCTGTGGCTGGCATCTTCAGAGAAGGACATTTACAGAACTCTCTGGACCCCTTTTTCTTGGAGGCCTGGCAAGATCTGTTCTAGAACTGTGGCACTACAAAAGCCACATTTCAGCTGGACCTGTTCCCCTTGCAATTCTGGCTTGCTTGATGGAGCCTCTTGTGCTTGTGTTTAAGGGCATTTAACTTTGTCCCACGTCCCCAAAATGCTGAGCCATGTGTGAGCTGTATGGCAGCTCCATGGAGCCTTGTATAGTGCTTTCTCCATTCTTGACATCCACTTTTTTGTGCTCATCCACTTTCTTAGTGCAGTTCTTTTCTCTTGACACAGCTGCTGGGAGTGCTGTTTGCTTGTGTCTTCTCTCTTTTTTTCTGGCATCCAGAATGAAAGGGGCCTCATTCTGTCTATCTGGTCAACATGGAATGGAGGAATGGGTTGTATCTGCAAGTAGTTAGGCTGAGAAGAATTGGCTAGGGAAATGTTGAACTGGATATGAAGGGGGGCGATTTTGTATAGTGAATATTAATCCACATCTTGCTTTCTTGTGCAGTTATCAGATTACCAGAATCTCTGTAAAATCTTGAACCATCACTTTGACTGTGGGGAAGAACAACCTTCCCAACTTTCCTGACATTGGATTACCTAGCTGCCTATGACAGGTGACATGAAGGAGGGAAAATTGTCCCTTCTGACCACTGCTTCAGCATTAGGATAGATTGGCAACAGGTTTCTGACATGTTCCCACATGTTCCCACTCCCAATTCAACTATGTTCTGTTTAAAACATATTTTTGAGCTGGGGTCAATGGGATGCAAAGTATGCTTTTATCACAATGTGCTGCATGTGTGTCATGCTCATGCTACATTCTGTGCTAGAGCTAATGCCCTTAAGGATGGAGAAGACAAGGATATCCAAAAGAAAAAGAAAAAAAAGCTGATAATATCTAAAAAGGAAATTTGAAATTCTGAGAGGTTTTTAATGTTGGAAGTAGTGGATAACTAAACATGCAGATTGTATTCTTTAAAAAAATTTCTGCCTTTAGTCTCTGTGCCTGGTAGTACTTCTCTTAGCAACCATTTTACATTTTGGAAACCTGACTTCTTTGAGAAACATGACTTCAATAGCATTCTCTACATTTCTGTTGAAGAGCCATGTTAATACATTTTGAATTTTAAACTCTTTGTAGATATATTTCTCAAAACTACAGCTTTTAATATTTTCCCCATAGATGTATGTAATTCAAATTTATGTGGAAAATTGTATACCTCACTCTGGGCTTCAGTTTTGCCAGTCTTAGCCCATTTGGAAAATGAAAAGAGAAAGGAGATGAACTGAGTACACTGAAGGGTAGATGGGAAGAAGGGTAGATTGCAGGAAGGATATCTAATACTAGCCTCTGAGGTTTTAAGCTCATCATCTGTGGTTGGTATGAGAGTGAGGGATGAAGTTTGAAAAAAACATGGAAATAAGACACCATGTTCTGTGGTTTGAATTTCCTGTCTTTTAGCTTGCTGTCATTGTGGATCCCTTTCTGGAACCCTGTTTGCCCTCTATGTAGTTCAAAATTGGGGTCAAACTGACATAATTTCCCCATTCAAAGCCATTTAATGGCAAATTACTTTTGTTGCTTAGACAACTAAATATTCTGAGTTCTCATGCACAAACCAGCTGAGTGGCATATCACATCCAAAAGTGTAACAAGACATAGATGAAGTTCAGTTACTGCAGCCTTCTAAAGAATGTTCTATTAGAGCAGGATGGGATTCATGCTATCCTCAAGATGTGTTTGGAATTGCATCCGCTGTGTTTCTCACCATTGACTATACTGGTTAAGTTTAATTGACTTTACTTTCAGGGAACTCTCAGGTCTGTTCTAGGACTCATTTATTTGTTTTTTGTTTTTGTTTTTTTGGCTGATTTTAGATTATTAAGATTACTTCCTCAGCACTCTTCTCCAGCACCATGTCTCGAATGAATTTATTTTCTTTTTATTTGTTTTAATTGTCTAGCTCTCGCATCCACACATGGTAATGGGGAACACAGTTGCTTGTATGATTCTTTTGTGCTTAGTTGTATGTCTTTGCTCTTTAGGACCTTTTCTAGTTCTTTCATTGCTGCCCTCCCCATTCTTGGTCTTCTTCTGATTTTTTGACTGCAGTCCCCGTTCTGACCAATGTTTGATCCAAGGCATAGGAACTCTTACTATTTTTATTTCCTCATTGTCTAGGCTGAATTTATGAATATCTTCCATGGTCATTATTTTTGTTTTCTTTATTATCAATGGTAGGCTTGCCTTTGCACTTTTTCCTTTGACTTTCCTCAGTAGTTACTCTAGGTCTGTGATGTTTTCAGCTGGTAATATGGTGTTATCTGCATATCTTAGGTTATTTATATTCCTTCCTATATTTGGATCTCACACTTCTATGTCCAAGCCTGCTTTTCATATAATATGTTCTGCATATAAGTTGAGCAGATAGAGTGAAAGGATGCAGCCTTGTCTGACCCCTTTGCCAATTGGGAACCATTCTATTTCTCTGTGTTCTGTTCCGATAGTAGCTTCTTGTCCTGAGTACAGATTCCTCATCAGGACTATCAGATGTGTTGGCACTCCCACATCTTCAAGGGCATTCCATAGCCTTTCATGATCTGTGCAGTTAAAAAGATTTGCTATAACTTTACTTGTCGTCAAAATAAATGGGTATATGTAACAGTACAGTAATGAATCTTCATTTTTAGGGATTTGCAAGATGCGTCATAACTAAATAGATTTTGTCAGCGTTTGTGAATATCCTCAAAACCACTTTTATTGAATGCTCTTTCCAAAGTAGCTTTGGTAATGCCAACTTTTCCTGTGATCATTCTTTTCAAATAGACATGTAAAAAGAAAGCAGGAATTGGATGTGAATATGTTACATTTATTTTTATAATGTTTTGTATTTGAAGATTGACATCCTTTTAAAAAATAGTGTAGTGCTATCCCTTGAGTGGTGGATTTGGTTGTGTGTGTGCTACATAACTGTAGGTGTATCACTTGTCTTCGATCTAACCCACCTTATAAGGAAATAAATACTTTAACTAAACTGTTAAACAAGACTAAAGTGAAATAGCATTTAAAAATACTGATTTTTGTCTAGTGAAAAGTAGGATTATTAACTGTACAGATCGTTTTCTTTTGTTGTATTGACTAGTGATTTGCCTCAGAACAAAAACTGATCCCAATTTATTTTTGTTTCAGCTTTGGATAGATCAAATGCGAAGAGAGATGGAGGTTTTAAAAATAACTGGAGCTTTCACCATTCAGAAGAAAGTGAAGGAGATACAGAGAAAGAGTAAGGATACTTTAAAACAAGCTGTTAAAAATAAAATGTTATCTTTTGCATATGCAGACACACTTTCCTACGGTGAAGAGTGTTCCTAGCCTAATCATTTCTAAACCAGGCATGAATTACAGTATTCCAGAAATAAATCTTAGCATAATAATCTTTCTTCTTTTACAATGCCTTGAATCAAAGTAGCAGACATGGAAATGTGAAACACGTATTGTTTAGACTTATGGTTTAAACAATAAATAAATAAATAAACCCACTAGTTCCAGTCAGTATAACCTATATAAATGCACATTTACTAAATTCCCATTAATCTAGTAGGTCTAATGTAGTTGGAAGTACTTGTTGGATTTAAGTTTTAGTAATAGTAATACTAGGGGAATTTATTCTTGGTATCTGCTCCCTCTGGAATTCTAAAATCTGTAGATAATACAGAAAACTACATTAAATGATTGCTGTTGTGCAGCTGTCAGTTTGATGGGACCATTTTGGTCTTTGTTTATGTCACTTGTCTAACTGAAGAATCTTACCAAGATTCTTAGTTCTGAATCTTGTAAGGTTCCTCACTTGGAAAAGTGAAGAGGTTGATTAATAACAAATTTGGAAGCATACATGAGAGTTTTTCTCATATAATGAAATCTTTGTGAGTCTGAAGTACTTAATTTGTCATAGTCATTCTAATTGATGATGAAGTGATGAACTGAGATTCCACCTCCTGGCTTAATAGTTTGGTTAAATAAAGGAAAAGCTAGGGATAATGTGGGTAACAAAAATGATAGCATACTAGATTTTGTCTCATTTCATGTAATTTAAAATTACTTTTTAGTTATGATATTATTTTAGTAGCTATTTTAATGACACCTATGAGTGAAATAAGAAGCAAGAAGAGACTGTGGGATTGAATAGACGAGCTGAAAAAGCTGGTTTCTGTGTGGCTTGGGGGCATGGTGATTAGATGATGCACACCCCCAAGACACATGGAAGATGTGCCAGAATTGCATCCAGGCCGCAGAAACTGTGCCACCAAAGGAGTGTTTTTTACTGCTCCAATTTGGGCCCATGGTGGAGGGCGCCTTCCTTACAGAGACCATTTTGGAGTTAAAACATAAAAATTGTTCTTTGTACAGTAGACCCTTGTTATATGCTGGGGTTTGGTTCCCCCATGGATAATAAACTCAGTGGATGCTCAAGTCCTATTAAATATACAGTGTGTCCGCGTCATACGTGGTTTTCAGCATATGCTGAAAGCCATGCTGGGAGAAGGGGCGGTGCGTCCCATAGGGATGAATGTGGCACGCCACTGTGTGCACGAGCCCCATTCATTTAAATGGGGCTCAAGCATAGGTGGTATTTGCTTTACGCGGGGGAGTCTGGAACGGATCCCCCACATAAAGTAAGAGTGCACTGTAATGACATAGCAAAATGGTGTCCCTTATAAAGAATGGAAAATCAAGGTTTGATATTTGAAATTTATACTTTTTTTTTAACATTTCCAAACCGTGTATGCTTGAATCCATTTATAAAAAATTCGTGTATAAGAATGGCCGACTGTATTAGATGAAGGATGAAATCCAGTTATTGAGATATGATTGAAATTTATTCTAATAATGCAAATATTTTATGTAGTAGAAATGACTGATAGCATCAGTAACCAGGAGCCCACCCACTAACCCACACGGTGCAATCTCATGTACTACATTAAATGTTGCTCCAGAGAATCCAGTGATGTTAATGATAGGTTTTATAAAAGTAAGCATGTAGAAGCACCTTTGGACTTGATTAGAGCCAGATGCATATTGTTCCCTGTAATAACAAACTTGGATAGGTTGTGTTGATAACAATGTAGCTAAAATGGGGTCATTGAGAAACGAGAGAGAGAGAGAGAGAGAGAGAATGGGATTCTTGGGAAAGGCTGAAGTTTTTGGTAGTACAAAAAAGCCTTGGGGGAAATAGTAAAAATCCAAAGTACAGTAATCATTAATAGCCACCAATGGCTATTGATCGTTAATAGCCATCAGTATCAGTTCAATAGGAAAAGCAAAGGAAAAGACAGAATATCCTGGAGAAGGGTAAGGCTAGTTGGAGGGACATTTACATGGAAACAGTTAAAGGCACACAATAGACAAATACACTTCTGCATTTTGTTCAGTTCTATCAATATTCTCACACTTTTATTCTAAAGTATCACCTAAAGTGTGGGACAGATATCTGTAAATACATCTGCTTGCATGAATAAACCCTTTTATAAGGGCTTATGAGAGTGTCATAGGTAGCTGCTTTCCACAGCAATTACGACTATTCTGCTGGATGATAGTTGAAGATAAACTACTATAATCAAAGGATTCCTGTCTCAGCTAGTTTTGGCTTTGTGCAATAGGTCCATAATCTTCAGTTGGATAGAATATTTATGTCATTTATACACACAAATACAGCAGGTCCTTGGTATCTGCTGGGGTTTGGTTCTAGGACCCTCCCATGGATACCAAAATCAGTGAATGGTCACATCCATTAAAATTAATAATGCCATAGTAGAATGGTATTCTTTTTATAAAATGGCAAAATCAAAGTTTGTTTTTGGAAATTATATTTTTTTAAAAAAGATTTTCAAGCTGTGGATAAAGAATCTGTGGATACAGAGGGCTGACTGTACAATCAAAGTACCATATATACTCGACTATACGTCGAGCCATTTATGCCTGAAAATTGCCCCCAAAATCTTGGGTGGACTTATAGAAGGGTCAACACAGCAATAGTGATTAGAAAGGTCCTATGCAAGAAAGCCTGATGCCCCAATCTCAATTGAATTCCTCCCCCTCCAGTCCGTTTGCAAGTTTTTCCATCCTATCGGAAAAAATTTCCTTCGAAAAGCACTTGCCTGGTCTGTTTGCAAGGCTTCCCTTCCCTGGTCCTCTTTGCAAGGCTTCCCTTCTCTGGTCCCCTTTGCAAGGCTTCCCTTCTCTGGTCCCCTTTGCAAGCCTTCCCTCCCTGGTCCCTTTGCAAGCCTTTGTATCCTATGGAGAAAACTCCCTATTTAAAAGCACTTGCCTGGTCTGTTTGCAAGCCTTGGCTTCCTATGGAGAAAACTCCCAATTGAAAAGCAATTGCCTGGTCTGTTTTGCAAGCCTTTGCTTCCTGTGGAAACAAATCTCCATTTAAATCCACTTGCTTCATAGAGGCCCTGAGAAGGAGACAGAAGGACAGAAGTGGTATTTCCCCCTTTCCATCCTTCCTTATTGCCCCCTAAGTTTTACCCTTGACTTATCCACGAGTCATATCAAAATCCAGGATTTTGACCCTGAAACCATCTCTCGACTTATACATGAGGTCAACTTATACACAAGTATATACGGTATGTATTTATGGAATCATGGAATACAGGAAGCTCCCACTTATCTGTTGGGTTGGGGACCAGAAAATCAAAACGTGGATCAAAAAGTGAAATCGGTTGAAAAGGAGAGCCCAGTCTTTTTTAGCTTGTGAATGCAAGACTGAACATTGATGGTGCCAAGTTGAATGAGAGAAAAAAATAAAAACAAGCACCCAAGTAGTAGTGGTTGAAAGAGGAGAATAGGGGTTGATACAAATTTATGTGCTGCTTTCCATATCTAATAACCTTGTGAAGCAGTGTATCGTTGTCCCTCCATATTAGCTAGGGTTAGGGGAACAAGACCCCCGTGAAAATGGAAAAACTGCAAATAACAAAAACACTGTTTTTACCTGAGAGGACACCTCTCTAGGAATCTCTAGGTCATCCAGTGCAACTCTGTGGTTAATGTCCAACATACGTTGACCATAGAATGGCACTGGAGTAGCTACAAATGGTCTTTCAGTGCAACTTTTAGTTAAAGTTGACCACAGAGTTGCACTGGAGGACCTAGAGATTCCTAGAGAGAACATATTAATGAAATCCGTGAATAATCAAATCCGCAAATATCAAAGCCGCAAATATGGAGGGATGATTGTATAGCCAATCTCTCCTACTTAAAGAATATTAAAATCCAAGTGTGACAAGACCTCCTTTAAGACTTGGGTTGATTCCACCTTCCAACCTCAGAAGATCACTAACACTTTGTCCTACTTTCACTCTTTTGACGCTGTCTTTAAATGTAGAAAGGCTAGGGTCCCATGTTTCTGGATGAATCAGTTTCAGTAGTTCAGGTAATGTGTTCTCTCTTCTTTGCCGTTTCTAAAAATCAATCAGTCAAAGTCAACTGCTGTAAAACAAACACTAAATTTTATTGAGAAATGCATAGAAATGAAGTATCTTATGTAAAATTAGCTTCAAGCTCATTATGGTTATGTTATAATCAAAGACTTTGCAGAATTTAGCCATTCTTTATCCAACTCCCTCTAGATGCACAGCTCCTTAGCGACCCCAACTCTTTTGCCCCCTCATCGCTTACTAGAACCACCAACCAGATTATCAAAATTGAACTCTGCTTTTTAAAAATGCCCCCTCTCACCAGGACTGTATAGACTGTGATGTTTGTTGCCCGGCAACTGGCTCTCAAGCTTCATTTCACCCCAAATAATCAAATTTATCTGCTGTGTTCCATATCTAATAAAATTGTGAAGTACAGTAGTGTACAGCCAACCTCCCCATGTAAAACATATTAAAATATAAGCATCAAAATGTAAAATATTAAATGACAATGTAATAATAGTAAGTAGTCAGAAAAATTAAAACCAGAGGATTGGAACATAATTCTCAAACTGGGTATCCCAATTCATTTAAGACGGCTTGGCTGAAGAAGTGGGTCCTTAACAAATGACTATGGCATGCCACAATGGTTGATTTCCAAATGCTGGGGGGAATGACAGTTTCTGGGCAAGGTACAAGGTGTTGGTTCTAACCTTTAAAGCCCTACATGGCTTGGGTCCTGACTACTTGTAGGAGTGCCTACTTCCATTCAATCCACCCCTCACACTTCGATCCTCTGGAAGGAATCTGCTACAATGTAAGAAGACCAGACTTTCAGCAGTGACCCAGAGGACCTTCTCATTAGCCGCTCCCAGGCTCTGGAACAACCTGCTGGGTGAGATCCGCCATATTACCACCTTGGAAGCCTTTAAAAAGGCTATTAAGACGGATCTTATATTGTTGGAATCTGCTTTGATTCCTTTGTGAAAAACCGGAATACAAATAAATATTATTATTATTATTATTATTATTATTGTTGTTGTTGTTGTTGTTGTTGTTATTGCTATTGTTATTATTATTATTACTACTACTACATAAAAGATGTGAGTCAAGTCACTTCGTGGTTTCAGGGGGGAAAGGCTTATGGACACCTAAAAGTGTGTGTGTGTGTGTGTGTGTGTGTGTGTGTGTGTGTGTGTGAAATCTTTTAGATTGTAAGCCCGAGGGCAGGGAACCGTCTAACTAAAAAGATTGTATGTACAGCGCTGTGTAAATTTACAGTGCTTCATAAATAAAGGCTAATAATAATAATAATAATAATAATAATAATAATAATAATAATAATAATAATCTCATGAAGACATGAGGAGGTGGCCCATGTGTCAGATCTGCAAGTACTCTTGGCTAATTTGGGGAAACATAGGGGTGTATGGCCCTCTAAGATGGGGTCAGTGTATCCGTATACACCTGGTGGTTGTCCCTGGTACAGAGATCACTATTTCCAGTGGATTTACTAAATGATGAAGGAGTTGAGACAAAAACTACAAGGTATTCCTGGAAAAATGAAATACTCCTACAAACAGATTTAGACTTAGAGAAAAAATATCAGCATAACATCACAGAGTTGTTAGCTATTTCTGTGTATTCTGAAGTGAATTGTGCTCACTTGATTTATAACTGAATAGTAAAAGTATTTGATCCAGAGGTCTATTAATGTTCTGGTTACATTATACTTGCTTTAAGGAACAATTAATGTAGCCTAAGATTACTAAAATCCATATAAAAGACAGCTTGTGAGCATCCATATCCTAACGCAGTTTGCATTTTCTCATTTGTTTCACAAAATTGTTTCTCTCCTGTTACTCTTTCTCTGTTCTTTGTATCAGAATTGTATATGCAGGTATACCTCAATTTATGAAGTAATGTGTTTCTGGGCAACAACAACAACAATTTCTTACCTGCCTTTCCTCATGGATCAAGGCAGGGAACAACAACAAATTAACAATAAAGAACATAACTTAAAATGCATTAATTAAAGCAGTTTAAAAGGACGTATACAACTTAAAACAGTCCGTATTTAAAATTTGGCATCTAAATTCACAATTTAAGAATTGTCTGGATAAGATTGCTGGATGAAATTGGTCTTCAGTTCTGTTTTAGATTTGGACAGCGTATTTAGCTGTCAAATCTCTTCCAGCAGGTCATTCCACAGTCCAGGGTGGCTGAAGTCCTGTGTCCGACAGTTGCCAACCTAATCCTGGCTAATTGGAGTAAATATCCACCCGATGACCTGAATGTATGGGGTGGGTTATATGGGAGGAGGCTATCCTGTAGGTAACCTGGACCCAAACCATGTAGGGCTCTAAAAATAATAACCAACACTTTGTACCATGCCCAGAAACTAACTGGCAACCAATGGAGTGATTTTAATATTGGTGTAATATGATCACTCCTGGATGTCCCAATAATCAATCTGTATGCCATGTTTTGAACTAATTGAAATTTCCAAACTTGGTACAGAGGTAGCCCATTGTACAGTGCATTGCAAAAGCCCCGCCATGAGGTTACCAGTGTTTGCACTACCAGCCTTAGGTCCTGCAGCTCTAGTTAGGGTCGCAGCTGGCACAACAGCTGAAGCTGATAATAAGCACTCTCGGCTGTCCAGCTATCTGACCTGTCATTTGGAGTGACAGATCCAGAAGCACCCCCAAGCTGCGAACATAGTCTTTCCAGGAAGTGTAGCCCCATCCAGGACTGGTTGACACACCTCCAAACCCAGGCTAGGACCCTTGACAATAAGTACCTCTGTCTTGTCTTGTCTGGATTGCTTTCTCTAACAAAACATTTAGTACCAGAGGCAAAACTAAAATAGAAAGAATTGGGATAGGTTCCTGCAACACAAAAAAAGAAGAGTAATTCAATATGTTTCAAGCAAACTTTTTATCTAAAATGAGCAATGTGCACATGTGAAAGTAAGGTCAACTAAGTCTTGCATAAGTGAACAAGCATTTTAAATTTTCTGGAGATCTTTTCCAAGGCTTCTTCTAACATACAACTAAGGATACTTTTTATTCTTTAACCTGACTTCACTTTTCTTACAATTTCACTTTTTGTGACAGACGTATAGATCTATGGTTCTTTAACATCCTGGAGGGATAGGTGATGAGGCAGACTTATCTGCTTTCCCCCTTTCTCTGTTTTCCTGCTCGTGCATTCTCATTAAGGGATTCTGGAAGCAGCTACTCGTTACCTTGATTGTTCTAGGCAGCCACACATATCTACAGAAGGAATTCCATTCATTCACAGCTCAAGCTTTAGTGCATTTTTAAACTGCAGAAATGCTCCTGAAACCAGATACTGAAAGTTTTGTATTTCTCCTGGCCTCTTTTACCATTCTCCCAATGTTAATATTGCTAAAACCTTCCAGCTAGACAGATGACAAAAAGCAAAAAAGGGGGGACCGGTGAGGTGAAAAAAGAACCTTCTTTATCAGAGGCTTTGTTAACTAAGGTATGCCTGTATGCTTTATTTTCAAGTTGATATAGTGCCATAATATTATAGGGAATGTGTGAATTAGATTGTCGCATCAAAGGAGCATTGTGTAATCATGATGATCCTATTAAAGTAGTTACTGAAACCTTGTATAGTATTGCTGCTTTTAAATTGTAATGTATTTTTTCTTCTTCTTTACTTGTTTAGTGAAGCCAGTTTGCTGAGTGTAGATGAGAGTGATGGAACCTACAGTCCTGATGGTGCAAAAAAAGTGTGTATTTATATATAAAATGTGATGTACATAAGATGGATATTTTATGCTTTAAACTTAATCTAATGCACCTTTGAGACTAACTGAAAGAAATAAATTGGCTGCATGAGCTTTCGTAGACTTCATTTTATTTCCTTAGATGCATTTGGTGGCATTTTTCTTTCAGTTAGTCTCAAAGGTGCTACAAGATCTTTCTAAGTACTGACTCTACAGACTAACACAGCTATATCTTAATATTTCAATTACTCATTTTTTAAATGAGTGCAATGAGGTGCTGCAAACTCTTAGTTTATATGTGTATATACCATTAAAAGCCATATGCAATATTTTAAATTTTTTACTGGTGCTTTATACACATCTTTGGCCCCTGGAGCTCTAAATCTAGAAGACTTGGTAAACTGAACCATTGGATACATGGATGTGTATGTGTTCAGAAGAATTGTAAGTGCATTTGTGTTAACTGGATGTGAAATAGCAAAAAAAAAAAAAAGCAGTAATTTACTTTATTCTCGTGAATTTAAAAGCTGTATGAAAATAAGGTGCTGTGAGCTTTGGAATTATTTCCTTTATTCTCCCCCAGCAGGGGATTAGGAGTTGAAAATAAAAATAAACATTGTCTTGGTGATTTAGCCATGGAGTTTGAAATGAAGATTTTCATAAACCATAGTTTGGATGAACTGTAGTTTGTCACACACTAGAAGTGGAAACTGCTTGTCTCCTTGTTTTGTACTTGAATGAAAAGAAGGAGAAAACATGAGCACAACAATGCTTACTACTGCTCAGTCTGGTAATGATAGTGGCTGTTCATTACTTCTGAACTGAGCCTAAGAAAGCAGAAAAAACAGTTCATGGATATGATACCCTGAGTGCAAAAAGCCAAACACAGGCCTGTTACAGACAGGCCAAAATAAAGCTGCTTCGAGTCACTTTGGAGGTATGGTATTTCAATGATGCATGCGTCCTAAGAGTCCAAAAGCCGCACCAAAGCCACGCTCCAGTCCTAAGGACTGGAGTGCAGCTTTGGTGTGGATTTTGGACTCTTAGGACACATGCATCATTGAAATACCATACCTCCAAAGTGACTCGAAGCAGCTTTATTTTGGCCTGTCTGTAACAGGCCACAGTTGAACATCCTAGAATGTAATAAATAGTGTTTACATGCATTTTCTGCCATACCTAAGAAAATGCATACAGGAATTGCAGCTTAAATTTATAGTTGAAAGTTCTGTAATGTCATGTAATTTACAGTGTTGTCTTGTGTATATTATTAAGAAGTCTTAAGTTCAGTGAGGATTTATTTCTAGTAAGTATGTTTAGGATATCAATCTGTTTTTGCCATAATATGTACTAAATGTCAAAGAGTTTGGATATGTGTCTATAAACATTGTAACCAATGAAAAGGTTACACTTAGAATAAAATTATGGAAAAGCAGAATGACAAAAAAAAAAAAAAAGATTGTTTCAGTACAGTATAGCTCTCTCTTTTTCATGCCCCCTTTCCTAGGGCATTTTCAGTATATCCAGTAAGTTGTACTTAGTTTGGTGATCAGTTCACTCTTCCCAAGTCTAGGTTTTTGTTTTGTTATGTATAGTTTTCAGTAATTAGTGACTGTGATTGTGGTTCTAGAAAGGTAATATTTCTGTGGGACCGGATTTTGGCCTTATAGTTTTTCATTATACTTTCTTAAAAATTTCCCCCATGTCTTCTATGTAGCTTTGAAGCCATGTTAAGCTTAAAACATTTGTTATTTTTATGCCTTACAGAAAAACAACATCTTCTTATGTCTTCCCTTATTAATTTATGTTGACAGTGGACTAAGGCTTCTTTAGGTTGAATATACAAGCAAGGATGGCCCATAGTACAGTAGATTTAAAGGCCAACTGTTACTGATTTCAATCCTGGAGAGTTCATTTTTTACTATAAGGATGTTAAAGCTGACAACTAGAGTATTAAAGAGTGTTTCATGACTTAAAGTTGTGAGTGTGCCTTAATTTTTTAAAGCTTCCTCCAGGATGGGTGTAGCTAAAATTCGTAAAAAACACAGCAGGCCAGATATGAGTCAGGACTAATAGATCACATCTTGAATTGGAATGCACAAATCTCACCTAAATAGTAGAAGACCAGGGATAAGATTCATATTGTAAGTTTTTCTGGTGATACTTCATTTTGAAGGTATTTGTGTCAGAACTATTTCATGTCAATTACATTTGGAACAGTACAACTATTTGAAGAATGGATAAAAATATTTAAGCAGGTCTTAATAGAAATGTAAAGTAAAACTCTGTCATGTGATCGTTGCTATTTATATTTAAGTTTTTGTTAATTGTTCCATTTCAGTCACTGCATTATCATTCAATTTTTGGTGCCAGAGCTGATTCTTTAAGAACATACGCTAGACGAAGCAAAACCGAGACTTCTAGAATGTTAAAAGGAAACCCAGTCGGACTCAATATGTTGACAAACAGCAAAAGAATAAGGTACAGTGCTTCCAAATGCATTTAGACATGTTTAATCAGTGGCATGTTTCTGGAAGTAATAAGGATGCTGCTTGTAAGTGATGTTAAGATGATTGCGTTTCTACTTCGTTGACATGTTCAGAGAATACTTTAAATTCTCTTATTAATAATATTCAAGAGTTCTTGTGGTGTAAGATTTGGGATTTTGTTATTGCAGGATTTTAGCTGGCTGCCATATGTTTGTTACACTGTAATTTTTTTTTTTAATTCCCAGCATTCTGGGAAACTGAGGCAAGGTTGATGTTGTTAGTATGTGTTGTTTAAGGCACAAAGCATATCTTTGGGCTACAAGCAATTTTGTGTTTTTAGAGATGGGGCTTAGAGTCCCAGCAGGCATTAGTAGGTGCCATGTGATAACCTGCACTCCTCTGGCCTACCTTTTCTACTTTGATGCTTAATTTAGGTGTAGACATCTTGACAAGTTTTTAGATCTCTGAGCTCAGCCCCTTCCCGTTACCTAACCTGAGGAAGAGTTTTGGAGAACCTGAATACTAGCACATTATTTTGAAATTATAGTTGAATGCTGCAAAAGTATTGCCTTCCTATTGATTTTGTTTAGTTAGGTGAAGAAGACAATTTGTAATAATAATAATCATAAAATCCTATATGTTTCTAAATGTTGGTTACATGTATTTAAGTAGGCTTTAATATCAATTATTTCCAATGCAAGGACAGTTCATGCATTGTTGCTTATTCACTATGAAGGAACAGGATCACACCTGCTAGCTGAAAAGGACTCTTTTTTCTGCTATTGCTTCACATTAACAAAACATTTCAGCACATGGAAGCTCAAAATAAAATAGAAAATGAAGTGATAGATAACTTTTCTAAGCAAAGTTATAATTTAGCCATGCCATAAATACTAATACGTTTACTGTCTGATTTTTAAATTTGCAGTGAAAATATTCAGAATATGTCTTGCTCCGGAACAGTAGGACAGACTAGACGTTGTCCTCATGCCCATGCACAAACACCTGTAGTAAAAACAGCAGCACAGAGGTAAGATGTTAAATACCCTTTCTCTCTCTCCCATAATCACTGTATATACTGTACACTCAAGTTTTGTACCATTTCCTTTTCTTTTAAACTTTTATTTCCTGAAAACCTTATTTGTTTTTATAAGAAATATATGATATTTACTTCAATAGCTTGAAGAATGCAGGTAGTGACATTGATAAATATATTCCATGTATAAAGATTTGCAGAAAGACATATAGGGCAGTCAAGTATGCTGTTTCTCTCTTGAAATTTTTGTATTCCATTGAATGCATAGAGGAATACAGATAATTTAGTTATTAGAAACATACTAGTTTAGGACTGGAGCAAAGGCTGGCTGAAACTTCACAAAGCTAAGAAATGGGAAGCTAAATCTGATTCCTTAACAGACATGTCATATGATTAGTAATAATGTTCTGTGATGTCACAAGTTGTGTTTGCTGCTAACTGACCCCTCACTTTATGCATACTTCACTTTGGTCCTCGAGGTGAGGATGGTGAATGCCTCGACCTAAGAAAAAAGCTTTACTTTGTGAAAGTTAGGGGATCTCTGTCTTTTATAGAGATGGAATTATGAAGTCAAGATTGGGTTTTAATGTGAATATTAGTTTTGGAGAACATAATTTTGAACCTAAAGAGAAATAACCCCAAGGCAGCCACAGTTGCCTTCCTGCTTACATTAAATAGGTTAAAATTTGTTTAGAGAATAAACAATGGCCCTCTGGATGTGAGAAGCAGGTAGCTTATCATATTTTGACACACCTGATTTCTGTTCAGTCCTCTCTTTCTTATTGTTTTTGCTTCTTTTTGTCCTGCTCCCACTTTCCATGCAACAGCTTCGTACATGCTAGCCATTTGGAGTATGTCCAGTCTTTTGTCTCTTACTGTCTGTGCTTTCTTATGTCCTCTTTCTGCTGCCTGTCAGCTAGCATGTGGATGCCTCAGTTGCCGATGATTTCAAGATTCTGCTGAATTTAGATTCTTTCAGCAATCCTGGAGAACTTGTATTTGGAGTTTTCCAGGAAGCAAAAAATGCTTGAGATCATCCTAGCATTGTTGCTTATTACT
Source organism: Sceloporus undulatus (assembly GCF_019175285.1). Classification (NCBI taxonomy): domain Eukaryota; kingdom Metazoa; phylum Chordata; class Lepidosauria; order Squamata; family Phrynosomatidae; genus Sceloporus; species Sceloporus undulatus. The sequence continues at coordinate 125,457,911 of NC_056522.1, read as the reverse complement.
GTGTCTTTACTCTTGGTTTTTAAACCTGTCCTTTCTTTTGTCTTATACTGTGTTGTGTCTGATTATAATTTTGTCATTCTGAGCCTCAAAAGAACCTAAGCATAAGTGCTAATTGAAGACTGGGTGGCTTTGATGTCTTTCTGCTGTCTTATAAGTGAATCTGAGGTTTTAATACTGTGCTTGTCTCATCTTGTGAAGTCATTTCTGGTCTAGAGTTTTGGTCTTTGACCAAGAATATAGTTCTAAGGGTTTTTTTAATTGGTGGTACGTTTGTGAATTTACTCCTGAGAGCTAGTTATTTCCTTTTTTTAAAAAATGAGGCACAGACTCAATAACAATGGAAGCTTGACTCTTAGGGAGACTTTCATTTTGTGATCACAAGGCAGAAAGTATCATTTGTGCAGTTTTGTTTCCAACATTGCTTGTAGTTTTGGAAGATATACCTGAAAATTCCATTAGGGATGTTTTATACTGAATGCTTGTTTTGTTCCTGGATGATTTAACCAGCATTTGGATATAGCTGAATGAATTCATTTCAATTATAATTCAGTTTATGGTAGATTTTAAATACTTCAGATTGTATTTAAACAGGTGTGTGCCTTTTGGTTGTAAATAGCACTTTTACTATGTGGGAGAGTAATTTAGAACATTATTTGTAGAGTCCACATTGCTTTTGCACTGAAATATCCTGTCTGAATAGAGATAACAGTGAAAAATTTTGTGTTTAGAAAGTTTAGAAAGCTCACAACAGCTATGAGAAAGCTGATACTATTCTCTTATTCAAGCACTGATAGTCCACATGATTTGCTTTAATTTGTAACTGTGTTTCAATAATAGATGCTTTCAGACTGTTCACTGGAGCTATATAACAGTGATGTCTCCCATTAAAATATTCAGACATGTTTTGCTGTAATTTGCTCTTTATTTATATAGTAAAGCAGCTCAAACTCATTGTGTTCAGAAGAGAATTGGTTTTTGAAATATATAGCCTACTTCTGATATTTCTCAAGACTTCCTGAAACCCTTTGCTTTTTTAAAAAAAAATCCTATAAATGTTTTACTTGAAAAGGAGTCCCCAAATTTTTGTCTTATTTAGCTTTTTACAATCAAAACTGTTGGATTGTATTGGGGTTTTTAAATCACATTTAGATGCACTTGATGGAGTTAGTTTTTCTAAAGAGCAGGCGAAGGGCAAGGAAAGGGATTAAGACTTTCCACTTTTTTTAAAAAAAGAAGTCAGTACTGAAAGTATTGTTTTACCATTTTTAAATTGAAGTATTTTATGCACAAATGGGACAAAAAGGATTTTTTTTAAAAAAAGAAAAGAAGTGATCTAAAACAGGAGGGTGGAAGCTGTGGATCAGCATGTGGAAGCTTTAGGAGAAGGGCAGTGGGTGGGCAGGAAACAGATGAAAAGAAGGGACTGGAGGCAAAGAGTAACTAAAGGGAAAATATGGGGTACAGCCAACTGGAAAAAGAATTGGTCTGCTTCATTGTGTCTTATTTTTCCTCAAGGGTCTGCTAGTTGTTTTTCATTAAGGCTCTACTTGAAATGTTTCCATTATTGATCATGTCTCTGTTGCTTAAGTGCCCATGTTTTCAGAATGCCAAACTTTATTATAGTTGCCTCATCTGTGGCCATGTGGACCTTTTTGTCTTGCATATATATTCAAATTGTATGCTTCTTTTATACTATACTACACCAGTTGTCTTCTGTGCCTAAGTCTCTTTATTTTTAAGGCTTTGGGAACTTTGCCGCACTAAAGCCACAATCCAGTCCTTAGGTCTGGAGCGTGGCTTCGTCATGGCCTCTGGACTCTTAGGACGCATGCATCATTTAAACAGCATACCTCCAAAGTGATCCAAAGCAGCTTTATTTTGGCCTGTCTGTATGGGGCCTATTGTTTAAATAACCTCTTGAACAAAACGATGAACTGGCATGCTGCTTCAGGGATTGCGCTCACCATTTTTTACCATAACCAGTTTGTGGCACTGCCTATTGGTGAGAATGATAAATGGACAATTTTTCGAATCTGAGAAGAGGACAGGAATTGTCTACACAGTTGTGCAGTAGCGCCTGCACCTCTTCATGCTCTAGAGCTGACAGGAGTGTGGTTTGCCTCCTGGATGGGATCAAAGGCAGCAAGGGCCCAACTTGTACCCTTCCCCTCAGCTATTCCTGCTTTAGAGAAAGCAAGTCTGGTGGAGGAAGCCACTTCTTCTCCCTACCTGATCTTTTCATCAGGAAAGAATTGATGGAGAGAGGGTGTGTTAAGCTCTGCTACCTAAAGGTATGTATAAATTGCCTTTTTGACAGCAGAACCCAATATGATGAACTCTCTGGCCTTTTCCAAAGGAAAGGCTGGGAGGAAGGTTGACCTGAAAGATACAACTTTTGCCTTTGCCAGCCAAGTTCAGCCAAAATCTCCATGCTTTTGGGGTGTTATGGTATGTCTTTTCTTGAGGAGCAACTGCATCTAGTTCTTGCTTATTTAATAGTTTCAAGCACTTGTTTTTGTGAGTATAATATTACTTACAGTTAATAAGAATTCTATTTGATTAAAATAAAATATTTTTAAAGACCTATTGATGTTGAAGGGACTTGTATCTTATGATCTTTCTCTCTTTCATATTTTAAGCAATCTGGATCGAAAGGAAAGGTAAGCTCAATAGTGAAATGAGCATGGTAAACAAAAATGCTATGAAAATGATGAATTTAAGCCTTTTTTTTTAACTAGGAAAGCTATTGGAATGTATTTACACATTGAGTTGTGTTAATTGTTGATTTCAGTTTACATTAGCACAGGAGATTGTTTTCCTGATTTAATGCACATAAATGCATTCAGGCTGAATTTGGGTTGCTTTGCAGCAATAGAAAAGGAGGAGGAGTAAAATGTGTCCATTGTTTTGGGACAGACAGTGGGCAAAAAGAGGGCAGTATTAGTCAAAGCAATTGTTGAGATAGTTGGGAGCTAAAGACGGTATGAAGCCCAATCATCCATCAACTTTGGGTGGTTATTACTGAGATCACTCGAGTTATATTTTCGTTGGTAAATGCAAGGCTGATTGGCAGTAAAATATGCATTGTTTATGATTTGATCATGAAATTGGTGGCTTATTATTGTCCTAGGCAACTTTTCTGGCTAGCACCAGACTTAGTTTTTAGTGCAAATGGGGAGTGATAGTTGCAATCATTTGTAACAACTGTTTTCTCCATTAAAATAGTACTGTTTTTCTTCAGAACCTATTTTGAGGGCAAGTGTTTTCAATATGATGCCTCTTTTGGCCATTGAGAGGAACAGAAATTTTTGTGTCAGATGTAATTGAGGGGAGAGACATATCACTCTATGAGACCAGGGAGTGGGCCTTTTTCATAGTGGCATGCACGTGCGCACACACACACACAGACGCACACATGATTTTTAGATTATGATAAGGAGGTCAAATGTGCAGTGGTGTGCAAGAGGAGCTTACTCACTTTTCAATTAAATGGGACTCCAGCGAAATTTGCCTTATGCTGGTGGGGAGTCCAGAATGGGTCCTTCGTGTATGGCAAGGGAGGACTGTATCTCATTCTTCTGGCTTTCTTTAATCTTCAGCTGGGGCTGTAAGATAAAGATTCTGATGAGTTGTAATTTTTTAGAAAGATTAATTTTTCTGTTTTCTCATGGAAACGTTAATTTTTCTGGCCTCTTGTAAACACTTGAAATATTACCCAAATAATCACTTTTAATATTAAGTGGAGTAAATGTACCTTGTGGCAAGAAATAAAAATATTATACATTATGTATTTTGAAAAAGAAGATGATTTTGTATATGCTTTTTCATGCTGGGCAGTAATTGAATAATTGAGTATGAGAAAAAAATGTGATACAAATCTCAGACAGAGATGCATGATTTTAGACACACAAGCTCACAGGAAGAAGATACCTTCTTGCATTTACTTTAATTTAACTTCTGGAATTGGAATAGGTTTTTGTATAAATTATGTCACACAGTAGTCCAATGGCATATCTGCCAATTGGGAAGAAGAAAACCAATTTTAAGGTCTTTTTTCCCTCCCTCTTCCTTCTATTTTGATTTTTTAAGAAGTGCTACCTCTTAAAAAATTAAATTAAATTTAAAAATATTAATTTTTGTTCAGGACCTGGATTGAAAGAAATATGGGTAGATAAAAACAATAAGCATATCTAAATTCCGCTGAATCTGCTATATCTTATTTACATGCTGACAGTTTTCTGGCATTCTGCTAAACCAGAGATGGGACTATCCATCTGGTTCTTGTTCCAGTGGTAGTAGTATCTCCACTCTTATTTCTTATTGTTGCCTGAAGCCCTGGTGGTGCAGTGGTTAAATGCTGGTACTGCAGTCACTCACGCATAGTCACAAAGGTTGTGAGTTGGATACCAGCCATGGGCTCAGGGGTCAACTCAGGCTTGCATACTTCTGAGGTCACTAAAATGAGTACCCAGCTTGTTGGGGCAATTAGCTTACACATTGTAAACCACTTCGGGAGTGCTTTAGTGCACTGATAGGCAGTATAGAAATTTAGTTGCTATTGCTATTCTGCTTCTCATGCCTCCCACTATCCCAGCTTGATTGCTGATTGGTATGTGAAGCAGGTACATGACTCAGTCTATCTAAATAGCAACCAAAATGGTATAGATAGGGTGATATCATGAAGGCAGGGGTGACCTTTTAGCGGGATAGGATCTGGTTTTAAAATCATGTGTTCTTTGCAGGGGGGAAAGCCTCTCCTTATAAGCTATAATTCAGTTTGTATGGGCTGCATAGTTGAGAAAGAGCCTCACCAAGCCTTAGGTTGATGTGCTCATCTTTTGCCTCCAGTTCTGCTTGTTAGATTGAGTGCATTTAGCTTTGTATCCTGTTATGATATCCTGGTGCTAGATGTTCCTTTTACTGCAGAGAAAGGGGAAAGGATTAAGGTACCTGTCAGAGAATGTCTGTAGGCTTAATTTTATCTTGGACAATATTCCCCACTTTAATATTCTCCAGATGTTTTGAAGTATAGTTCTTGTCATCCCTGATGATTACTGATGCTAGTGAGGATTGATGGGAGTAATCTACAGTTAAGTTCAGCAGGCCCTGAACTAGTTTTCTATCTAGAGATAAATAGAAAGGAAGTGAGTGCTGCAGCTAAACCAGAACAATAACTTAAAATACAAAATCCACAAAACAAAAGCATCTGATTTAGCGACTGTTATGATCACACTTCTATCTAAACTCATAGCCATGTCTTCTTGGTTCCTTGTTTTGGGCACTTGGGCCATTGCTTGTTGAGATCTACAGGAGAAAAAACTTAAATTGGGATTGACTAATGGAAGTTTCTTGAGATTGACCTCTGAGGAGCACTCTACAAAGTTAGTTCCTTCTGATGTCACTGCCAACCCTGCATTTACTTAGCTTTGTGTGTGCAGGAGGGAATGCTATCCTTATGCTAGATTTTTTTGTGTATGTGCTATTAACATATACCTCCATCTCCAAGAAGCCCCAGTGTAACTAAGCACTAAACTAAGGTTATGATCCTGAGGTAAAGGGAAGAGTTGGCTTTTTCAGGGTTTGGACTTGTCGCGTGCTAGGATTGCCTCGGGGCAGAGCGCCCACACGGCCCACAACCCTAGCATGTGATGAGGACATAATAATGGCGGTGCCTTGTATACACGGGTGCCGCCATTGTTACGTAAGCACCATGCGGCGCTTATGTAACGAGTGCGCCAGTGGCACACTTGTTACGCTGCTCTTGCGACGTAAAAAGAACCCGCTTTTTGTGGGCTCTTTTTCCGCCGGAGGGAAGCTGTGTGGTTTGGCGGCTACAGCTTCCCTCTGGCAGAAAAACAGGCATCGGGAGGCTGCCATTTTTTGGTGGTCTGTACCACACTTGAGTTTACTTTGCAGATGTGTTATCGAATAGGAAACATGAACATTTGCATCTGAAATCTGAACTTTGGTTAATTAAACCTTAATTGTAAACCCACTGTTTGAAGTTACTTTTGTTCTCCTAAAGCAACTTCAAATTTTTGTTTGATGTTAACTGCCCTTGAGTAGACCCCAATTCGTGGCAACCTTGTGGATGAGATATATTCAAGTTCCCTGTCCTCCCCTGCTCTGCTTAGGTCCTGCAGATTCAGGACCATGACCCCTCTGATTGAGTCTATCCATCTGGCCAGTGGTCTTTCTTCTACCTTTCCCAGCATTACTGTCTTTTCTAGTGATTTGTGCCTTCTCATGATGTGAGTAAGGTACAACAGCTTCAGTTTCATCATTTTGGATTCTAGGGACAGTTCAGGCTTGATCTGTTCTATGATCATTTGTTTGTCTTTTTGACTGTCCACAGTATCCTCAGCACTCTTCAAATCCTGGTTTACAAAGGTAGCTTCCTTCCACTAATCTGTTAAGATTAACCATAGTTCAGATTTCAGATGTGTAGTGCAAATACTCAGGTTTCATTTTTGACAATAATTTCACGAAGTAGAACTTAAGCCATTTATCAGGTTTGGATGACAAAGAATTGTGATTCATGTGACACAGAAGCAAAGTTTCCAAACCTCTTATGGAGAGGCCTGAGGGTGGAGTTGTTTTAAACTTGTCTTTACCATGATTAACAGTGGCATAGTGTGAAGAGTGGATATGACTTTGGAGTGTCTACCTAGAGTCGAGTTCATAGGCTATCTGGTGTTAAGGAGGAACATGAATCTGGGATTTTCCAAATATGTTAGGGGTATAGTGAACAATTAATGAATTTTAGTCTGCTTTGATATAGGAAAATTATTTCTGCAAATAAGTGGACATTTTTCCTTTCTAGATATCATTTTTATGCAGCCATCTGTTTTTGTTTTATTTAATGTGTCTACAAAACTATTCAGTTTGGCTCTGAGAATAGTTATTTTCTTTAGTAATAAGTGGAAACTTTAATAGTGAACAACAAAATATGTGGCTGTGAAAATAGATGTGAAGCAGATGGCTCAGAAAGCGCAGCCCAAGGCAGCTCTGTCCACAAGCAGATTGGTCTATGGTGACTGCACAGCCCACTCCGAAAGCAGGCCATGGTGGCAGACCCAAGCTGCACTGCCAGGAGCTGGATTATCCTGGCTCTTTTTTGCTCCAGTTTTAAGGACTGGAGTGTGGCTTTGGCGCAGCTTCCAGCCACGTTGGAAAAAGTACGTTGTATAAACTGTGAGCCTCCAACACAGCCAGAAGCCGTTTCTTTTGGCCCATGTGTTTCAGGCCATAGATAAGTTCTGGTATTAATAATTTTCTAAAAGTTACCTTTTCATCGTTTACTTTTGATATTGCATAGCATTCCTGTTTAGTACTCTAATATACAAAGATAACATGCAAAAATACTAGAAGGAGACTTGCAAAGTTCTGAAGGTTAATGATGAACCAGATATTAAGGCAAATTGATTCATTTTATAAAGGTCAATAGAAATGTTGAAATGTATTTTTATATACAGTCGTCCCGCCTTATCTACAGATTTTTTTATTCACAGATTGAAGCATCCATTGTAATATTTGAAAATATTACAAAAAAGTGTAAATTCCAAATAGCAAATCCTGATTTTCCATTTTATTTAAGAGTCACCATTTTATTATGCCATTGTATTCAATGGGTTTTGAGCATCCACAGATTTTGTTATCCACGGGGGATCCTGGAACCAAACCCCAGTGGATAAAAAGGGCCCACTGTACTGTATATACTTGAATATAAGTCGATATCATGTATAAGGGCAGGTTTTGGGACCAAAATTATGGATAATTTTGGTATAAGTTATAAAACTTAGGGGTAGCTAACAAAGGATGTAAAGGATGAAGCAAAAGAAAACAATGACAAAGGAACTTATAAAATTTCAGCAGGCATAACTGTTTCTGCTCTTACTAAAAGCTGCAGGATGAGAAAATAGAGGGGTTCAGTGATTCCAGGGCAGTTGTCACTCTTGCCTTTCACCAGGGATGGTTCTTTTTTAATGAGAGTTAAAGTACAGAACCCACATTGACCCATGGATAAGTTGACTCAGGTTTTTTGGGTTATTTTTGACCTAAATTTCTAGACTTATACATGACTATATACAGTAGTTTTCTATTGGTCCCACCACTGTAACAGACATGTTTAATGAGAACACACCCTCCTTGGTGGATGCTCTCAGGCTATGTCCCACAGAACACTAAGCTAGTGGCCTTTTGCTCACATTTTGCTGTCAGTCAAAGACCATAATATTTAGACAAAGAACTGTGGTTTTAACTGCCTTGGATCCTATATTGAGAGAAGGACAGGATAAGAAGTAAATAAAATAAATGAGTGCCTATTTAGTTAAACATGCAGCTAACACAGATAAAGCAAAGCCTATATGTTGTTGTTGTTGTTGTTGTTACTTACACCACCCTGGTTCTCACAAAACTATATGTTAATGCTGAATAATCCCTACAGGGATGTATGGTAGTAGGACAACAATGGGATATGAGTTAGCTAGAGAATACCAAACAGAATGTCTAAGTCAGTGATGGTGAACGTTTTAGAGGCCGAGTGCCCAAACTGCAACCTCAAATCCACTTATTTATTGCAAAGTGCCATGTCCCTCTGGCTTTCTAGTTACAAACTCTGTGCTGAGGTGATGGCATGTGTGCCCACAGAGAGGGCTCTGAGTGCCACCTCATGCCATAGGTTCGCCACCACTGGTCTAAGTATTCCTTTTGGTGTTATAGGGCCAAAACACATGGGCCAAATGAAGCAGATTCTGACCGCATTCCGGGTGTAGCTTTCAGATGATGCATGCCCCAAGTGCTGCTGGATGTTGCGCTGACACGGTGCCATCCAGGAAGAACCAGTCCAAGAAGGAGTGGAAAAGATCTGCTCCTTCTGACAGGCTGATTCAGGACTGCGGTGGTGGCCTGGAGCAGGGCTGGCCATGTATGGTTGCTGCGGCCCTGACACGATTGACACCAGTGTGGCCATGCATTGCTCTTTTGGGCCTGCTTGTTTTAGGTCATACTCAGTTCTTGGGAGCTTCAGGTAAGAACACAGGAAGAGTGCTGCTGCTCAGACCAAAATTCTTTGTGGTCCAACATTTTTCTCATTCAACAGCCTATCAGCTGTTTGTGGGAAACCCACAACGAGATGTAAGTGCAAAAAGCACCCCGCATCTTAGACTCCCCAGGAAATGATGTCTGGAAACATACTGTCTCTGGTACGGGGGGCGGGGGTTATAAATCTGTCATGATTATCCCATCCTTCATGAATTTTCCATTTAGTGTTAAAAAGCTCCCCAAGTTGACAGTGGTCACTTCCTCTCGTAGCAAATTCCATTGTTTTAACTAGAAATTGTGTGAAGAAGTAGTGGAGAAAGTAGGGCCTCTGGGCCATTTTAGGCCCAGGAGAGAATGCTTTTTCCAATAGGAAGTGACTGAGTACAAGATACAAGATAGTCCAGGGATGACTAAAAAGGCAATATTGCCTTTCATGCCTACTAGCAGGCATGGGGTTCATGTTAACTCAGTAGGCATATACAAGGTGCCAACATGGATAATTTTTCTTAATAGTAGTTGTTTAACAAATAGTCTTTGAGAGAAGGCCAGCACCATTTACTAAAAGGCAGCACATTCACGTGTGTAGCAATGTCCACTTCAAATAGAAGTGATATTTTAACTTAGATGTGGATGAGGAATTCTGATCAGAAGCCTTGTCTGCCCTTCTCTTATGCGGGGATCCGTTCCGGACCCCCCACGTGAGAGAAAAAACGCAGATGCTCAAGCCTCATTCACACGCCACAGGAGCACACCCCATTCATGTCAATGGGATGCACTGCCCCACGCGCCCTGCACGCTCCCGTGTAGCTTTGAGCATATGCTCAAAGCTGCGTATAACGTGGGCGCACTGTAGTAGAAAGACAGAAACTACTGGCCATGAAAACCACCCTGACTGCTAATAAAGCAAATGTAGACTAGCAGTGCATACACTTTTACATAGATAAATGTATTTGCTCATTAATTCATTGAGATAAAAAGCCATTGCCCCTGTTGAAACCACAGGCTATAGAGTCGAACTTTTGGATGAATTAATGTTCAGTTTTTCTATTGTAAATCCCTCATTATTCAGCTTCAGTAGAGGAGTCCAGTTTCAAATATTGCGAGTCGAAGAGAAGAGCTCCTTACCCACATTCTTCATACCATGCATAATTTACATGCCTATATCATGCTTCTCCTTACTTGACTTATTAAAAAAACTAAATAGATCTGAATATTTATTTCAGCAAATATTTTAGCAAACATGGCTCTCACTGGTCTTCCCTAACTCCAGACCATTTATAAACAAGTTTAAAATCATGGGTCCCAGTCCAAATTTCTGAGGGACCCCACTGTTCATATCTCTCAATTGAAACAACTGATCCTGTATTTGTGGTATTCACTTCCTGTTTTTAAACCAGCTATAAATAAGAGGACTTCATTTTATATCTTATGACTCCTACATTTATTCAGGAAACTTTAGTGAGAAACGTGTGTGTTAGACAAGGCTGCAAAAGGTAACTGTGTGAAATCCTGGAGTGTTGCTTCTGACAGTCTGGATAGTATTGAACTAGAGTACAAAAATCTGACTTGGTATAAAGCAGTTTCCTGTATGGTTGTTGCCATTTCCATAATTAATGGCAGACATTATTCAATGAAATTTTGAAATACTGTATATTATAGGATACTTTTCTTCTTCTATACCCCTCCGCTCCCCCTGTAATAGACAGTTATCAAGACAAAGGTAGAAGCTGTCTTTTGCATGCTAAACTTTATTTTCATTTTATGGCTCTGTACGTATGATGGAAAATAATTTGTATTTGGTTGTTCAAACTGTTTTGAAGCAGTTCCTGATGATCAATGGAACACTTAACATTATAGGTGTGGGATTTCATCTCTGCTGTATTAAAACATCTATTTATGATAGGTTTCAGTATATAAGACTTATTTTTGAAGGTGTCAGACTTCAGTAGGCTAATGTATACATGAATAAATATATTACATTTGATTATTTGTGAAGTAGTTGAATTGTAAATGTAGTTCTGCTGAACACAACTCTTGATTCATTTTTCTCAGAAAAGAATATCCCCCTAACATTCTGAAGATAGACAGCGAATGCATTAGATTGTCTCAGTCTCCAGAGATGAGTAAGTTTGTTTTTATTTTCATTAGCCACCCATGTCAAATTACATTATATATGGAATATTTGAATATTGATTTGTTTATTTGTGGGTGGGTTTGTAGGTTTGTAAATTATATTTGTATCTGGTGATATAGGTGTTACCCATATTCTCATTTTTGACTATGGGAGTGGAAGCACTCCTCTTGTGTGAAATAAGTCCTGTAATCTGTCTAAGGAATTACATGTACAGTGGGCTCTCTGCTTCCATAGACTCTGGATCCATGGATTTAACCCACCGTGGACAGAAGATCCCAAAATGGTAAAAAACAAACAAGTAACTGAGATCTAGTGCAACCATGCCAAGAAGCATTCTCGGGATGGCAAGCAAAGTATTCCACTGTCCTCTTGGGTTTAACCTCATGCCCCATCTGCGAGACAGGAGTCCATGTTCTTTTTTCTTTTCTTAAGACTCCTAACCACCTTCTCCTTCAGTTTTTTAACTGCCTGTCCTGCCATCCGGTCAGAGGCAACCTCTTCTCCAAGGTTTTTTTAGTTAAATTAACTTAGAATGGAAGGAAAAGAAGCTAAACTAAATAAAAATACTAAAGGGAAAGAAAAAAAGGATCATCAAACAGCAGCAGCAGCAGGGGAAATTAAATTAACAGCAAAAAAGGTGATGCAGCCCTCCCTGATGACCGTTGCCAAACATGTCTCTGGAGATGATACTCAGATCAATCAGATTAAACAGATATTTTTATCCTCCAGTGAAAGAGAAGCAGAGGATAATACAGCTGGCTGTGGTGGGGAACAAGAGTCTGGGCGGTGACCAGGCTCTATTCCCATTAAAAACCTTGGAAATAAATTAGAAGATCTAATAAACGTAATGATTCTTACCAGGTGAATACCAGGAACAAAAGAGTTGTGGTGGCACTAGCTTCTCCTATGTCAGAGATCAGTAGTTACATTACTACAAACAGCCCAAACTGCTATTTTGAGTTGCAAGCAGCTACTGCAACTACCAAAGGAGGTGGAGACTGCTTGGGAGAAAGGGAGGAGAATCAAGCGGCGGCAACCACAGAACCTCCCTCTAAAAAGAAAAGGAGAAAAAAAAAATTAAAATGAACACTGAAAAGAATGGGACTTTAAAGTCTACCAATTCTAATGAAACTACTGTAGTAATGCCAGTACAATCAATTGAA
>NC_056522.1:125433259-125445562 GCF_019175285.1 Sceloporus undulatus | reverse complement strand
GCAGTTCATGCAGAGAGTAAAGTACAAAAAGAAATACATTTGTCCCTCCACATTTGCAGCTTTGATTATTCACAGATATCAATTGAGGCAGTTCATGCAGAGAGTAAAGTACAAAAAGAAATACATTTGTCCCTCCACATTTGCAGCTTTGATTATTCACAGATTTTATTAATATGTTTTCTCTAGGAATATTTAGGTCCTCCAGCACAACTGTATGGTCAACTTTAACCAAACGTTACACTGAAGGACCTAGAGGGAACACTTCACTAGGCATGTGTAGCTTTTCCAGTGCAATTCTGTGATCAATGTCTGGCAGATGTTGACCACAAAGTTGCACTGCAGGAATTACAGATTCTTAGAGAAGTGTTATCTCAAATAAAAACACAGTGTTTTTGTTATTTGTGGTTTTTCCACATTCATGGTGGTCCTATGCCTCTAATACCAGGGAATGTGGAGGAATGAGTGTAATGTATTCCTTAATAAATTTAATCAAGGAAATGGCAGGGCAGAATATAACTGAACAGCTCATGGACTACACCTGAAATCAGCAAGAGCCACATACTTCTGGCATGTATCATTCAGAAAATACTAATTCAAAAGAGTTACTGCTGAAAATAATAAAAATTGTAAAAGATACTGTAAACCTGAATTAAGTAGCATCAGACTGGACAAAAACAATGAGAAAAATCAACCAACGTAGACAGTGGATAAAAACTCAGCAGGTACAAAATAGATAGGAACTAATAATAATTATAGGCAAAACAAGAAAAGACATTTCAATGAAATTCATGAGGAACAAATTCCATACAAACACACAAAAAAGACAAAAACACATGGAGGAAACATGAAATGACTCAGGCGATGATAGATCAGTAGATGAAGGACAACATGATGACATAGAAGGATACGATTCTTCAGATGTAGAATAGCAAGACGAAGTAGTGACAAAGAGATTATTTCAAACAGACAAATTTAAAATTTTGTTAAAGAGAGTCTTAATAACCATAGGCTTGCAAGAAGAAAATCTAAAGGAAATTAAGGATAAACAAAGCAAATTAGCTTCAGTAATTAAAAAAACAGACTGTACAAGGAGAAATTATTCCAATGCCTGAAATATTTAAAGATTTAATTGTAATGGAATGAAAATCACCAATAGACACCAAAAATACATGGGTTATGAACATAAGCTGTATACATTTGATAAAGATAAAACAGAAATGTTAAAGTTACCCTTAGTGGATGGACCTATTGCTGCCCTTATATCGGGAGGTATAGTGCTGCGACAAGGGGACACCATGCTAAAGGAATTAGGTGAGAAAAGAGCTGATTCAGCCTCAAGAAGGGCAGATGATAATGCAGCCATGGCAATGAGGGCATCATTAGTTGCTTCTGTGTTCTCCAGAGCAGTTGTATGGGTTCAAGACATTTAGTGTGCTGAAGAACTGGATGTTGGTACAGTTGGCTCTTCTTATACTAATAGGTTAATGATGAACCATATATTAAGGCAAACTGATTCATTTATAAAGGTCAATAGAAATTTTGAAATGTATTTTTATATACAGTCAACTCGCCTTATACACGGATTTTTTTATACACGGATTCAAGCATCCACGGTTTGAAAATGTTCTTAAAAAGTATACATTTCAAATATCAAAGCTTGATTTTCCATTTTTATAACGGACACGATTTTGCTATGTCACTATACAGTGGTGCCCCGGGATACGAAATGATCGCGTTACGAAATTTCCGGGGTACGAAAAAGTTAGATTGGAAAAAACTGTTCCGGGTTACGATGTTTTTTTCGGGTTATGAAATTTATTTCGGCGCGAAATTCATACGCAAAGCGCGGCTAGCGGCTTTCCAGCGCTAACGGAAAGCCTTTTCGGGTTGCGAAATTATCGGGTTACGAACGGAGCGGCGGAACGAATTAATTTCGTAACCCGAGGTAGCACTGTATTTAATGAGACTTGAGCATCCACGGATTTTGTTATTCATGGGGGATCTTGGAACCAAACCCCAGCGTATAACAAGGGTCCACTGTACTTTACATAAAGCCTTAGAAAGGATAAGCACTGTCCTCCAGTATATAGCAGATGCAGAACATGATCCTGGAGCATTTTCAGCCAGAACAATAAATGCATTAACAATAGCTAGATGTTCGCTATGGTTTAAGCACTGGGAAGCGGACCAAAAGTCAAGGAATAACTTGGCTTATGTCCCATTCACAGGTTCCAAATTATTTGGAGATAAGGCATTGGAAAACGTGTTAGTTGAGACTACAGATAAAAAAAACATGTAATGCCCACATGGCAAAGAAAACATACGGATAGGAAGCAATGCAAAAATTATGACACATACAATTCCTTTTGAGGGCAAAGAGGAATGATCTGGCAAACAGACTTCAGACCACAGAGGCAACAGTGGTACAGGTCTTGACAAGTATATGGAAAACAAAATTTTCAAAACAAACAAAATCAAAGAAGGATAAATACAACTGCAAAATGTGGAAGACAACAATATTGACATGATAAGTATAGCGGTAGGAGGATGGTTATTACAATATGGACACCTTTGGCAAGAAATAACAATGAACTTGTGGGTTCTACAAACATCAGGTTACAAAATATTATTTCAAAAAAAGCCAAAGAACAGTTACCTTCTTTGACCAGAGCTAAAAAATCAGGAAAAGCAAGAAATAGACCATCTTTTAAATATACAGGCAATAGAAGAGGTCCCACATCACCAAAGATTTCTAGGGGTATACTCAATGTTTTTTACGGTACCCAAAAACAAGGGAGGTTACAGATCAGTACTGAACTTGAAATATCTCAACACATATGTAAGATACTACAAGTTCAAAATGGAAACTCTGCAAACAATAAGGGAGAATTTAAGGAAGAGGAATGTAATGGTTCCTATCAACCTCAAAGAAGCTTATTTTCATATGCCAATGGACAAAATCAGCAGAAGATATCTCAGATTTTCATACAAAACCCAACATTACCAATTCAGAGCACTACCATTTGGGCTGGCTTCAGCAGGTATTCACGAAAATCCTGATTCCGTTAGTTGCATACCTGAGAACAAAAGAGATTTGGCCTAGAGGGCCATGGTATCCATTAATTAAAAAATTGTTAGTAAATCGACCATTAAAACTAACAAAATGCCCAGACTTATTAAAACAAGGCCCAGTATGTCACTCGAACCCAGCATGATTGCATCTAACTGCATGAGAACTGAGAGGTTAAAATTAGAAAGATGTGGATACACAACACAAGTAATTAATACCATAATGGCTTCAAGGAGAATGACAACACAAAATATATACAGCTGTACGTGGAAAGTGTTTATTGACTGGTGCAATAAAGAACAAATTGATTTTCAAAATATAGAATTAAAGCATGTTTTACTATTTTTACAAGAATAAATAAGGGTCTAAGACCAAATACTTTAAAAAAGACAGATTTCAGCATTATCAGTAGTGCTGAAATTTGGAGATAGCTCCATCAGGGCTAGCCTGGAAGAAGAGACTCCTCCCTCCATAACTGTCATCTTCCGGCCTGTAAGGGAGTTGACCAGGCAGTCCCAGCTCCATCAGGGCTAGCCTGAAGAAGAAGAGCCCTCCTTCCAGTCCATCTGCCTTGGTCCAGGCCTCAGAGGGAGAGAAGAATGCTGGACCTGATCCCCTCCCCCTCCTCACCATTCCCTTCTCTTTTTGTGTCGTGTGTTTTTAGATTGTAAGCCTGAGGGCAGGGAACCGTCTATTATCCCCTCTGTTGTAAGCCACCCGGATTCCCAGTGATTGGGCGGTATATAAATAAATCCTATTATTATTATCAATATTATTATTGGGAGCAACTATAATGACGTTTTCAAATTTTCACAGATATTGTTATTGTTGTTGTTGTTATTGTTATTATCCTGCCTTTCTCCCAATATAGGGACTCAAGGTGGGAACAACAAGTATAAAACAATACAATTTAAAAACAGTACAACAGTATTAAAATATATACATTTAAAAATTTAAAAACAATTGAGCAAGTTTGCGAGTTAAAACAGTTATAAATTAAAATACAACATGTTAAAATACAAACCATTAAAATTTATATTGTATGACATTAAAAACCCAGTCCTTATCAGTTTTTCATTTACTGGTATTGATTTCTCTCTCTCCTTCCAGAAAGTGTGACAGAAAATAGGGAAGAGTCTGGATCAGAGTCAGATTCAGGAATTACAAGGAAGGTACAACTGAAACGTCACTGCACTTTATATCCATCTGGTTTGCTTCCAACTCCTGCTACAAAGAAATGTGCAACCCACCTAGAGGTGGGTTATATATTGAAGCTTTATTAAATTTGAAAGTTGACATTGTTAAAAGATTAAACTGCATTTTCATGTCTTGGGATAATCTACCTGCACGTCTCTGCTTCCAGAACCTGCCCTTGTATTTTGCTTTTTGAAAAATAAAATGTATTTGTGTGAACATAACTAGAAAATTAAATAGATTGCTTTATCATTACTGTTCCCTAATGAAGTAATGAGCTACACATACACATAGTATACCATATGGGAAAGTGATAAGATGTTGATAAATATAATTAATCTTGATACTGTTTTAAACAAGTGCTACTCAGTAAATCTGCTCCCAGATCTGTCAAGTGGCAGCAGGCAGACAGTAACACATTAGACTAGGTAAATTAGTAGTGGAATGTGTGATGGGATGTAATGACTAATGAACTTGGGGAATTGTGACAGAAGTATACAGAAGGCTGAAAATGAAAGACTTGTAGGAAGATTGGGAATGATGGAGAGGTCTATGGTAAAGAGAAATGAGCTGAGTTTGACCCATAACTTTGAGTTATGCATAGAAGTAGCAGGAATTTTACTGTGAAGCAAATACAGTTCTTCATTCATGGTCTCTTTGACTCACACATATGAGTCATTATGTGCCTGTGTGGAGATCTTTGGAAGTATCTAGAGCTGTGTTTTGACAGTGACCTCACCAACTCACCCGTATACATATAAGCTGTACATTCCTGTTTCCTTTTTGTCCACCATAATGGTAGGACGGTTAGGAAGTCTCAGTGTTTTGGCAGTTCTCGGTTCATCAGTTTATCTTTTCAGTCTTAGCAGTCTTAGAAGTGTCTAGGCTAAAAAAATCTTGTTTTCAGATAGTTTCACATATTGTCTGCTTTGGGTAAGAATCACATTTTGCCAGACCTTTATTTGGCATACAGGGCATAGCAGGGTTTCCTGTCTTAAGGCTTTTCAGTGGGAATGGACCCTCCAGACTGTGGCCCTTGCAGCCCAGAGTAAGCTGCTTCATAAGTCTTTGGCAGTTAGTCTGCCTTGGAACAACAATCAGAGCGCTTGGTGATCCAGACCCCTTAGGCCCGACTTCAAGCTTCCTTGGAGGACAAATTGGCACCATCATTTCCAACACCAGAAGAGGCTCCTAACCCCACTTCCAGGAATCAAAAATCTACAGATGTTCCGCTTATACCTAGCGAAACCTCTAGAGAAACAACTTTTAAAAAAAAGAAAAACATTTGTCCGCTTCAATTTTGGCAGAGCAAAAGAAGAATAAGAATCAGCCTTCAAAACCCTTCCTGCAACATCCAGTTACATTGGATTCTTCCACTCAAGAGCCCCGCCCATCCTCGTTGCATATTCTTATCCCCCTGCTATTTCCTCATTGTCTCCTGAGCCCAATCAGAAATATAAAAACCAGTTGCAGAACACTTCAGTCTTCCTGGACATACCTTCTCAGACCCCAGAACAACAGTCCTTGAGCAAAAAAACTACAAAGGAAGATTGGAAAGAGTAATGGCAGAATTGGAATGTATACGCAAACTCCAGTCCATCAGCGGTGGGTTGAACAAAGATAATGGTTTCCTGGAACGCTACATACATTATAACGCTAGCTAGCCACCCAGCCTCCTGAGAATTCCCTTGGCCAGTTCATCACATCTCCTACCTGGTTCCCACACTACATACCAGTACTCATCCATATGGTTATCTACTTACCTTGGGTTTTGGCAACATTTTCCCCCCTGCCCTTGTCCCCCAGTGACCATCATTAAAACTGAACTTGCCACCTCATCTTCATATCCACAAGGTTTTGCATTTCCATTGACATTCTCTCACACAGCCTGCATATATAGGTCTGTCTCTGGACTTACTAACCACATCCTACAAACACTGAGAAGCCTTATAGAGTCAAATCAAAGTAAATAAAGGAAAGAAAAATATAGAAAATGAACATCTCAAGCCATTGAATTTCCCCAAAACACTTAAATTCAAAAAACAAAATGTAAAAACCCCAAAATGTGAAGATAGTAAAAAAAAAGGAAAAGAAGAAAAAACCTCATGGACTTCTAGTTGTTCTTCACTGCTCTCCCTTCCCTTAATTAATTTGTCTCACAGAACACTCAGTTGGAAGGGGGGAGGGGATAGAATGAATATAATAAAGACTTGAATTAATAAAATGCAATAAAATGTGTAAAGCAGATAAAGGATGAAAGAAAATGGAAGAAGAGATAATAAAATAAATAGGAAAAAGAAAGAAAAATATCAATTCATAGATTGAAGCTCATATGTATCAGGCTAAAGTCGTAGGTTGGAACAGGCTGGTAGCTGTTGAGACTGTCTCAATAAACAGTGACATCAGGCTTCATCAAACAGCTACTGCATAACCCTGAGGCTCGGCCTGAGATAGAGCATTACCAATTTAATATCCTTCCATTCAGTTTTCCAATGGGCCTAAGAGTCTTCATGAGATGTGTGGCTGTGGTAGCAGCTAAGGGCTAAAGGAGTCTCTGTCTCCCTGTATTCCATAGAATCTTAGACTTCGAACCACATGGGCCATCCAGTCCAACCCCCTGTCATGCAGGAACTCACAATCAAAGCACCTCCGACAGATGGCCATCCAACCTCTCTTTAAAGACCTCCATAGAAAGAAACTCCACCATACTCAGAGGGAACGTGTTCCATTGACTCACTGACAGTCTCATTTTTTCCTCCAGGCCCTTCAAGATTTCCATCTCACAGTACTCTTTCTTTCCATCTCTCGCTGTCTTTTCTTCAGGCTTCATGGTATGGTAAATTGGGGAATGTCTTCAGAAGTGGTTTCTGGATCACTTTAATCCCAAGCAACATGGTCTGAATATGTTCTCTCAGTACCCTGCTCAGTTCTTCACACCCTCCACTGATGGACTGACCTTTCCAACACTGTGAGGCATGCATTTCACCTACTTCATGCCTTCTCTGATTCTCACCACAGACATGTTATGATGGGTTGAGAGGCCAGTGGCTGGTGGTCCAATACTGAAAAGATGTGTCATATCAGTGTCCTTGAACTGCCTGCAGTGTGGAAAGCTCTGTGCATTCTAAAGATTATTTTGACATAGGACCATCCAGGAGGCTATGGACAGCACAATCTTCAGCTTACCCTCAGGATATGGGACTGGTGCTTATGCAGGGCATATCGCTCATGGCAGTGCCTCACCACAGCGGCACCAGTGTCTTTGCTGAATATTTCAGCAGAATGATTGCATGTTCCTACAAGTCGAAGATAGACTCAGCCTTCTTCTGTCAATAATTCTGTTATTGGGGAATACCTGAAATGGATCTCTGGAACCCTGGCAAATGCTCAGTGCACTCAGTTCTGCAGCAGGGGCTGTTGAAGCTTAGGCTCTGTAGGAATAACATTTCTTTTCTCATGGGATGGACCTAGATTATATACCTTTCACCTGTTTCCTCTTCTTATGGGGACTCATCACAAAGATTGAGAAGGACAATGCAAATACTACTCTTATAATCTGTGGTTCTTCAGGCTTCTCAAGCTGTCCGACAGCAACCCATTGCTTTCTGAAGTGCTTTGATCTTCTCTTCAAATGGCACACTAGAATTCTCTACCCAGATGTGGTTACTCTCAGGCTAATCACTTGAAAATTTCACCTATGTCAGACCTGTTGGACAATAGCATGAAGTCTGCAGCTTGCAAACAATCAATGACGCCCTCTTATGCAGCCAGGTGGGCCTCCTGTCTGTTTTTCCTGCAGACCGAGGGCATTGTGTCAGACAGCTTCTTGCTCAACATGTGCTTTGTTTACTCATTTCTATCTCTTCAAATTAAGGACCTCTTGCACTTTCCCAGAAGATTTACCTGGTGGCCATTTCCACTTATTCTAAGATGCAGGATGTCCTCTCTTGTTTGGTGCACCCAAAAGTAAAGGTTTCCTTGAAGGACTACATATATCTCATACACTTAATCACAGACTACTATATATGTGGGGCCTGTTGTTGGTAATTGTTAAATTCGTTGTCCATCCCTTCAAACCCAGTGATGATCTTCACTTGCTCTTCTGCACTATCTTCTGGACTATCTGATGTGGATTATCACATCTGCTCATAGGACCAGTGAATTAGCAGAGCTCAGAAAGGATTCTTCTAACTTCCTCTATCATAGGGATAAGGTGGTCCTCTCCGCAGATATTTCTTTTCTCCCAAAGATGGTTTCTCCTTTCCATCTTAACCAGTGGCTGGTGCTTTCCACCTTCATGCAAGCTCCTTCTTCCGATCTGTTTGCCACCTATAGTATGCATAAGAAGGGGAAATCTCACCTCACCATTTTTCCTGTGTCCACCTCACTTGCTCCCTTGCTGAGAAACCTCTTCTGCAAAGGGTCAAAGCTCACATGACTCAGTCAGTGGCCATCTCATCAACGAATCTCTGAGTGATTCCTCTCATGGAGTTCTGCCAAATGGTTACATGGCCGCAGCTGTCTGTGTTTCTGTTTCATTACAGACTGAAGGCTCAGTCCCAAGCTGATGTGCCATTTGGTAGGACAGTGCTGTCATATGTCCTGGCATGGCCCACCATTTTTATCGAGTTTAGCTATTCTCACATATCTATGAGTCACAGAGGCCACAAAAAAGAAGAGGTTGCCTACCTGTAACTGTGGTTCTTCATGAGAAACAACCTGCTCCTCTCCCTTTTTCAAGCTGTCTCTTTCTCTAGGTCTTCTGATTATGGACTTGGAACTGGATTTAGGCAAGAATGCATTGCTTACGCATGTGGGCAAGGGAGCAGGGTTACCATCAAAATGCAACTCTAGAAGCTTTCAAAGATTTCCATCACCCTGATTCCTATCTATGTTCTTTCTTCTAAAGGATTTGTGCACATTTTATTGCTTATCTCAGGTATTACATTTTAAAATGACAAAAAGACATGCATAGTTACCCTGTTTTTCTTCTCTCCTAGGGTTTGGAACAGAAAAGTTACTCCACAGTTTGCTTATGTTCCGGGAAAACAAATGAAAGCCAGACCAAATGCAATATTTGTGACAAGTGTTGTATTGAAGGCTTGCACAGACAGTCAGTTCAAAGCATAACATTAAGTGATACATTTCGATCTTTAGCACGAGAGTCAATACATGAAAATTCAGCAGGGCAGAAATCCTTAAGTACAGGACTAAATGCAAAAAAGTTTTATGGATCTTCTCCTGAGGCGGTTTCTGTTGATTTCATGGTGAGGCGCAATGTAGGACCTACTATGCTACGGCCAAATGGAAAAATTTGTTCCAATATTACAGGAAATGTAAGACAGAGGAATACAACAGCACCTGAACTAAATGATCCAAGTAAGTTTATTTTTAAAGACCTTTAAGCTGGATGTAAATTAATGACAAAATGTCACCCTACTGGAGATACTTCTGAGGAATAAACAAAATGACAGGTAATTCTAAATTGGAACATGATCTGAAAGCCTTGTAGAAGCTATGCCATTCTAGACTTTTCCAGTGGAGTGGATCTTTCAGGAAGCCTAGGTATTCCAACATGAATTCTAGGGAAGAACAGTGGTTTAAAATGTAATTTACTAATATTGATGTAATTACTGCTTACCTATTGGGAAATGTGCTTTAGTAAAGCAGAATAATTGTCTTTTGTTTTGGAAATGAAAAGACACCAGGCAAAATGCACAGGTAAATTGTGTGCTTTTTAGTGAAAAAACAAACAAAAACCATAATATTGCCTGTCCCTTAATGCAGAGATACTGTTGTAGGGGAAATGTAATCCCCCTTCCCCCCATAAGAGCTGGGAAATAGTCCAGAAAGTAGAAAGGATTCTTGAGCAAATATCTTTGGCACTAGTCTTAAGGTGAAGTGGATTTTTAAGCCTAAAACAGGAGTGGGCAACTGTCAAGGCTGCATTCACTCCCCACCCCACTCCATCTTCTTGGAATGCAGTACTTCCTTTCTTCCCCAACGAGGGAGTGATTTTTCTTTCTGATGCGTAATGCCTTGAGACTTAGTGGGAGGGAAGATTTTTTTTATTATTATTTAACTGTTTGGGGAACCATTTGCATTTCCCTCCTGTTTGGGGGGGGGGGGGGGGCGGAGTCCTTCCAGGGTTGTGGACAGGGTGAACAGTGTAAAAAGTGGAGGATGCAAAAAGCCCTCCTGCCCCCAAACAGAGTAACAGTCCACAGTGCCCTCCCAGATGCTTGGGAGGGCTATTGACCATTATCTAGGCAAATAAAATACTTTAGGGAAGGGGCTGTAGATATCCTCAGAGGTGCATACAGAAATGGTCTTTAGAGTTGCATTTTCCCTACCTCTCACTGAACAAGGACTACAGGGGGAAAATGGACCTCACAGCATAAATCTGAGAAGATCCGTTTCATTTACTTAAATGTAAGGCTTGAGAAATACTTTTTCCTTTCAGTTGTTTTGTCCAGTGATGATGATGAAGAGAATGAGATTGGCAGAAATAACCAAATGGAGAGCATATCACCACGTCCAGCTGATTCAGCCTGTTCATCTCCTGCACCTTCCTCGGGAAAGGTGGAAGCAGCTTTGAAGGAGAATACCTGTGAGCTGCAACAAAGGTTAACCAGCGTTACGGCAGAAACAGAATCTGCAGTCATATTACCAAGAAAAGCAAGAATGAAAGACCAGGTAGCCTCTTTGTATATAATTTCAAAAAGAGCATATAACCCATGCAGTACCTATAGATACGTGTGAAAGTATCCTAGTGCATGAATGTACATTATAATATGTTGATGGAAACATAGTTTAGCCTCCTCATTGATACTAAACATGGCATTATCATATCTTCTCTTTTTTAGTTAGATCAAAAGGTTGTACTGGTTGGAACTAATTTATTCTGTTGATTTCAGTATGATCCTAATGCATGACTAGCTTCTTCTGGATCCAGCACCTATATATATTGGATTCTCTTAACATCTTTGCACATTGAAAAACCAACCTACATCACAATTTGGAGAATTGTGTTGCTAAAAACATACCCTCAGTAGATGTTCTAAAACCTGCATTGGGTCCCTGCTGGTTTTGGGGGAAAATAGGATACAGTGGCGCGTTACAGACCGCCCATTTGGGGCGGCCTGTATCCTACCCTTTCCCCACTGGATCGCAGCCTCAGCTGCCACAACAGCAGCCTCTGAGGCCCCGATCCGCCGCTTTCCAGGCTGCGGGGAAGCGGCAAACGGCCGCTTCCCCGCGGCCTGGAAAGGTGTCCTTGGGGCTTTGAGCCCCAAGGGCACCCAGCGGCGGCAGGGAGGAGGAGAAAGGGGCCACTTGGCTCCTTTCTGCTTTGCGTCGCTGGCGCAGCCATGTAAAGGTTGCGCCCAGCGACGCAAAGGTGGAAGGAGCTCCAAAACGGCGCTCCTTCCAGGGCCACGGAAAGGGTGCACCGGGCCCTCGCATGGCCCCAGTATGTCACTTCCGCGCCACCCATGTATATAGGGCGCTGCCATTTTGTACAGACCCAGTCCATACTAGGGTTAGGGGCATCAGGAAGTGACGCGCCTTCCTAACTCTAGTACGTCCTGGGGATGTACTAAAGGTGCGTCTGTAACGCGCCAGTATTAATCAGGGGAGTTCTATAGTTTGAGATCTTAGTTAATACTTGCCTCAACGGTGTGAGCCAATTCCTGTGTCTGCTTTCCATGCTGCTTTGATGGTTTAAATCAGAACCATATTAGATGAATAATAATAATAATAATAATAATAGGTTTTATTTATATACCGCCCAATCACTGGGAATCCGAGCGGTATACAATAGAGGGGATAACAGACAGTTCCCTGCCCACAGGCTTACAATCTAAAAGACACGACACAAAAGGAGAAGGGAATGGTGAGGGGGGGAGGGAATCAGGTCCAGCATTCTTCTCTCCCTCTGAGGCCTGGACCAAGGCAGATGGACCGGAGGAAGGGCTCTTCTTCTTCAGGCTAGCCCCTGATGGTACTGGGCCAGCCTTCTCTCTCCCTCAGAGGCCGAG
>NC_056522.1:125423684-125430259 GCF_019175285.1 Sceloporus undulatus | reverse complement strand
CAGCCTTCTCTCTCCCTCAGAGGCCGAACGATGACAGTTGGGGAGGGAGGAGCCTCCTTCTTCAGGATCATATTAGTGTTTGAAGTTGAATTATTGAGAGCTGAGGAAATGGATGTTTCTTCCAGGTGACCCAACTCCTCCATATTTCTTTTAGCAGAGTAGTATGAAAAGCAGCCCCGGTAAAGTGGCTCCCACAGTGCTACTGGTAGGTGTCAAAGGTAAAAAGGTAACTGCCTGAAAAGGATGGTAATTCCTTAACATTAAAATACATTGAAAATTGTCCCAATTAATAGCACTTTACTGTAAGGATTTCATAGTAGGGATTTTTGTTTTTTTAGTTTGAGCATCACTGCAAGAATTGGATAATCAAAGATAAAAATGCACCATGAGCAGGCTTCCTTAAGTGCTGTCAAAGGGGACAACTTTCACGGTATGTTAATCTAATGACTTAATAGTCATGGCAGCAATTCTTTAAAAGGGTATATTCACTATAACAATTGATCTTCAAACTTGTGAAGTTGTTCAAAGCTCTTACCTAGTTCCCTCAGATTTGTGTAAGGAATACATGTGGAACATGCAAAACATTTTCTTCAAAGGTTTATCAAATGAAATGGAGGGTGTACAAACATGCACAGATAAGAAGGCAAGGTTTTAAATAGAGTATCCAAAATATCAGTCAAGGAAACCATAGCCCTGAGTTTGCAAGACTTGCTCAGGGCTGAAGTCTCTCATTCATAGGGTCCCCATAAGTCAAAGTTAACAAGATGGCAGTCTTTGTTAAAAAAACAGAATTCTCTATGGATTAATTGTATCAAACTGGTTCCTTTGTTTATTTATTTACTTTAGACTGAAGTTAACTCTCATCCTGAGGTTGGGAGGAATTCACAGAATAAACTCTTGTTTGGGGCAAACATGTTCCTACTTAAGTAAGTGGAACATTTTAAAGAATCTGCAGTATACTTAGATTGATTCATCCTCTGGTTGCACAGGCTTCCCATCTTCTTGTCTGTTCTGCAGTGTAACAAAGACATACAGCGCACCCGCGCCATACGCAGGCGCGCCATACGCGGCCTTGAGCATACGCGCTCAAGCCGCGGGGCGCGCGCGGGGTGGAAGGGGTGGCGCGTCCCATTCAATTGAATGGGCGCGCGCACCCGCGCCGCCGCACACGAGCCCCATTGTTTCCAATGGGGCTCGAGCATATGCGGAATTCGCCTTACGCGGAGCCAGAACGGATCCTCCGTGTAAGGCGAGGACGGACTGTACTGGGGTTTAAAATGTTCACGGAAGTTCCTGTATGCAAGGTAGCTGTACTTTAAGAAACACTTGATCTGTGTCAGTTGAATTATAGCAGTATCCTCACTTTTGAATATTTTGTCCTGAAATATACAAAAGTAATGTATGGATGTGAGTTAGCAGACTGGGACTTTACTGTTGGCTACAACTAACCAAATTATTTTTCCTAAATAAATAGGCAAATAATGCATGTGATAGGAAGACATTTAGATCAGATTTCAAATTACAAATATTTGCTAAGTGTCTTGCATATTTCCATTATTTTCATTGCTTCCTGGGTTTATTTTCATTAAAAGCTTCACTTGCATATACTGTATTTTTAATACCTGTTCTCTTCCACCTTTTCTTAAGCATAACACCAGCTTTTAAAAAATAACTTTTAGATAACAAAAGTTTTGCTAAGTGATGACTGTGATAATTACTTTGCAGTTTGGCAATGTTGTACCCAGTGCTCCAGTAAAACGTCGTAAAGTTATTCCCCAAGAAATTGCAACAGAGGTACCCTTAAAATATCAAAACACTTTTGAAAGTGTTATCCTAAATTGTCGAAGCATAAGAATAGGAACTCTGCGAAGAATGGTCGTGGAGCCTGTAATTGTAAGTAAAATTATCATTTTTGTGCTTTGTCACTTCCTCTTTTATAAGAAGGCATTGCAGGGGATATGAGCTGAAAATTGGAGGTAGAAAAGAGCTGAAAGTGAAACATGAAGCATTTAAGAAATGGATATATCTACCAGAAATGAAGAGGGACCATGCCTCTAGGGGACTGTATTGAGTCTTGGAAGGAGTTACTGGTGTGGGAAGTAGCAATATTTGAAAGAGACAAGGTGATGTCAGACACAGAGATTTCTGGAGTAGAGAAGTCCACAACAGCAGTAACTAAAAATATGTTCTCTAGAATAACAAAAGCAGTAAATGAGGAATCTGTATAAAATCTGGTGCCCGAGGGAGGAGATATGGAAGGGGAGCTGGACACAGATAGATAAGTAATACGAAGGTTAAAGTCATTGAAAAACATGGTAAAATAATGTTCATAGAATCATCGAGTTGGAAGAGACCACAAGGGCCATTCATTCCAACCCCCTGCCATGCAGGAACTCTCAATCAAAGCATCCTTGATAGATGGCCATCCAATTTCTTTTTTTTTTTTTAAGAAAAAGTTTATTGAATTTTAAAAGAAATGACAAACATATACAATCATATACACCATCATACAAACATATCAACACATTGAGAAGTTACATAGTATATCAACACTTGTTTGAAGTTACTTAAAATTCTACATCCAGCTCTCTAAATCCTTCCATCTCTAGCCCTCTTCACTGCAATTTCCCATTCCTATTTTCTTTCTTACCTCACTCGTTTAACTAACCACACATTCCTATTGGCCCATTCCTCTCCCTCTTAATTCATACCTACTCTAACCTTCTTCACTTACTTAATCCTTTTCCTCCTTCACACATCTTCTAACAACCAACTTCTGTTTAAAGACCTCCAAAGAAGGAGCCCTATCACACTCTGAGGAAGTCTGTTCCACTGCAGAACAGCTCTTACTGTCAGGAAGTTCCTCCTAATGTTGAGGTGGAGTCTCTTTTCCTGTAGCTTGCATCCATTGCAAACTTGCTTTTTCCTCAATGTGACACCCGATCAAATGCTTAAACAGGGTATCATATCACCTGTCATATCCTATGTCAGAGAGAGTTGGGGGAGAGAAAGGAGAAGAACCAAATAATCAGGGGAAGATTGAATTAAGATGACTATGAGGCCATCCACACTGCAGAAATAATCCAGTTTGATACCACTTTAACTGTCATGGCTCAATGCTGTGGAATTCTGGGAATGGTAACTTCTTGTGACACCACAGCTTTCATACAGAGAAGGCTAAATGTCTCATAAAACTGCAGTTCCCCCAGTTTTATAGCATTGAGTCATGGCAGTTAAATTGGTGCCAAACTGGATAATTTCTGCAGTGCAGATGCAGTTTATGTATGTAATTCAACAATCTGGAGATGCAAATAAGAGTGGCTACTCAGTCAAATTTACTAAATGCACTTAATCACATACAAAATGTAACACAATGAATACTGCCCTGAACCTTAGTTTCACCATATCTGGTTTATTTTAAAGGAATTGCAGGTTCAGATTTCCTATGTGTCAGGTGTTTTTGAGCAGTGCTCACAATTTTCACTAAATTTTCACTAAAAATAAAAAGGTTTCACCTGAATCGAATGGCAGTAATCTATTCCCTCCAATGAAACAACTTAAGCACCCAACCACACAATTGCTATTAAAAAGATATGTCAGATTGGGTAACAGTACCTTACTGTGTCTGAGGACTTCTTAAAAATACATTTCTTTCATACTGCTTGTGAAAGTAACCTCAAGAATCCTGATACCTTAAGAGATGAAGGTGGGGCTTTTAGATTAAAACATGGGGTTTCTGGACTAGTGTGAGTTGTTTTTGTTGTTGTTGTTGTTTTTTATTAAAAATGTATAGGTTGGGAAGGCTGTCACTGACAAATTGTGTTATATTATCTTTTTTTTTCCAGTTTTGCCTAGACTATATCAAGATCAATTTGGAAGGTTAGTAATTTTCTTCCTTCTCCATTTGGTTGTGCCTGTATTTGTTGAATAGGATGTTCTGTGGCTACTGTACTTTCGATTCTCTTCCAGTGTGATTGATTGTAAGATCATTAAAAATCATAATATCAAAATGACAATATGTTACATCTGTGTTTTATTTTTTGTTTTTGTCTCTACACCTTGCCCAGTCAGCAGGAAACTGGTATTGGAACATTCCACTGCAAAGAGTTTGGGCAATAGTAGAGTCTAATTAGGAATTGCTTTTCTGGTTTTCTCAATAATTCTAAATTAATAGTTGAGACAATTGAAAGAATATGCTATTTGCTGACCATAGGAGATTTGCTTATTTGGATTGAGAAAGCTCTATCCTCAATGTCCATAGCCATGGCCATTCTGGCTGAAGGATTCTTGGAACTGCTATTTGGATGTGGCGTTTCTGACTTCATGCACACAGGACTGATGATAACTTGAAATGCTAGGAACTTTACCTCATATATTTTCCTTTGCTTGGGGTAAATTGCTTTACAATAATTATAAAAGAAAAATAGCAAATTTATGTCTTGATGTTTCTTTATGAAAGCACTCACCCTTGTATATACCACTGTGCTATCCAGAAGTATGATTTAAAATACAGTCTGCCCTTGGATTACGCGGGGGATTCGTCCCCCCCCCCCCCCTGTAACCCAAATACTGTCCATGCTCAAGCCCCATTCAAGTGAATGGTGCTTGTACGTGTGTTGGCACTGTGGCATATGTGCACCATGGGCACACGCCCCATTCATCCTAATGGGACGCTGTGCCCCACGCACTCCCGCACAGCTTTCAGCATATGTTGAAAGCTGCGTAAAACGCACCCACGTATGACGCAGGTGCACTGTAGCACAAAGTACTATAACAGCATAATAATAACTTCACATTATAGTATTGTTCACACTATAGTATTTTAACTTTAATAAAATGGTGGAAATATAGGACAATAGAAAGTCCCCTAATGCTTTGCCATACAAATGAGTTTTATTCATCTTTCTAAAGACAAGAGGAAATGTGCCTTGTTGTATTTATTTAATGGGGACCGCATTGTTGCTCAGGGCTATGGCTGTGGTAGGTTTGTTTATTTTTATTGTGCTTTTCCCCAGAAATTGGGCCTCAAAGCAGCTTGTAATTTTAAAATTACAATAAAAAATTCCCTGGGAAGGGAGTTCCAGAGTCTAGGGTCAGCCACTAAGAAAGCCCTCTCTCATGTCCCCACCAACCTTGCTGTTGATGGTGAGGCGACTGAGAGAAGGACCTCTCCTGATGATCTCAGAGTTTAGGTTGGCTCATACAGGGAAATATTATCTGCCAAATAGCCAGGATCCAAGCCATATAGGGCTTTATAGTCATAACTAGTATTTTGAATTGTGCCTGGGAAAATACTGGCAGCGAGTGGAACTGTTTCAACGTGGACACTTTATGGTCTCTCTAAAAAGGCATGATCTTTGCTGCATATGACTTTTTTTTTCTCCCTTGGCACAGCTAGGTTCTCTAGATGATATAAAAACAGGGGAAAGTATTTTTGATGTTAGGAAAAAGGGGGCAGGTAAGGGGAGGATTGCACATTTCTTCTTCCCACTTACCAATTTCCCCATTCAAACAATATGTTTTTCCCTGATTTACACACCAGAGGCAGACAAAAGATTGAAAATCCTGTCATGGGTGCAAAAATGTGTGAGGAGAACTCATACAACATGATTTTTTAACTCTCTTTTCTTCACTGCACTCCTCTAGAATGGTGTGGGATATCACATTCTCAGGATGGCAGATGGACATATTAAAAATTTTTAAGAGGGGCAAATGTTAAATCTTCCTTGATGATACTTGCCAGTAGATTTCTGTCGTGAGATTTAAAATTAGTGACAAACAGGAAGCAGCAAAAGACACTCTTTGCACTACATCTGGTCATGCATTGTTTTTGACCCCAAACCTCAAGTTAATTTCATAGGGCAAGATCCACTGTCATGTGAGTTGAGTTCTGCTTGCAGAATGGTACTTTCCCTCCCTTTGTACTCCTGCTGCAGGTGGGAGAGAGAATTGTTCCCTCCCTGTTTGACGCATTTTGATGTTTTGAGGGTTTTAGTTTAATTCATCTCATTTATGTAAACTGTTCCTGACTCTTTAAAAAAGAAGTTGAGCTCATTGTTTTCATAATTTTCTCTCCTTTTAATTTTTTTTTCTTAGAAAAGGATTTTGGAGATATGTTAATCATGGATTTATGTAATGGGTTTTGGTATTGAAACTTGTCATGCTAGTTGAAGATATTCACAGGTGTTGCTTCTATGGATACCAGGGTCATTTTATCTACAGCAGATACATATGTTATGTTTGTATCTATTGTGTTTTAGAACAGTTATGTCCTCAACTGTTATGTTTTAGAGAAATCTTAATAATATTGACTGAAAGAACGTTCCCCCCACCCCATTTTCCAGAATCCGAAAATGATACTAGGGAGATTCAATTAAAAACCTCTGAACTTACAAAATGCGAATGGTGTGGTGTACGCAAGTTACCAGTAGTTTTCCTGCAAACTATACCTGCAGCCTGCCAAACCCTGAGATCCCATCTTAAGATGAACAAAGAGAAAGATAATGTCTGGTATGATTGTAAAGGAGCAAGTAAGTGAACGATTTTCCACATGAATCAACTTTTTAAACAATGAG
>NC_056522.1:125400395-125420684 GCF_019175285.1 Sceloporus undulatus | reverse complement strand
CCGGGATACGAATTGATCGCGTTACGAAATTTCCGGGATACGAAAAAAATAGATAGGAAAAAACTGTTCCGGGTTACGATGTTTTTTTCGGGTTACGAATTTTTTTTCGGCGCGAAATTCAAACCGCAAAGCGCGGCTAGCGGCTTTCCAGCGCTAGCCGCTAGCCTTTTCGGGTTGCGAAATTACTTGGGTTACGAACGGAGCCGCGGAACGAATTAATTTCGTAACCCGAGGGACTACTGTACAGACTTGAGTTGAGGAATCTCTGTTGCATAATGCTTGTACTTTCAGTGTATACTTTCATTGGGTGTTAAAATAAACTTTCTTTTTTCCCCTCATAGATCCAGAAGAACAATACATCATTTTAATATTTGAGACAGGCCTGGATCATCATGCAAATTCAATATTTGAAAAAATAATCTCTGATATTGGGATCAGGAACAATATTACTAATTTTTTTGTAAAAATTACTTTTGAAGAAGCAAACAGTAGGCTTGTGGCCTTCACAAAATCCTTTGAAGACACTTCCAGAGGAGGCATCAGTCAAAAAGAAGGCAAAACAAAACATGTACTAATTTTTAAAATATTTGGATATATGTTACATGATTTGTGATATCTTTATTTAAAAATATGTTGCTCATATTTTCTAGTTAAAAAATTATCAACAAAAAAGAGAGGGTCAACTTTTTTTTACATAAGACTATAAAACTGCAAAAGTAGAAATATATTTTAAAATCTAAAATTTGATTCATGGTATTGTTCATTTGGTACTTCAGCTAACAGTATGGTTTTGCTATCATTATCTGAAAATTTGGGCTGCTTCAGAGGTTATTTTCTGGGCCTTCTAAAGCAGAGTTTTCAAAGCTAGGAATAACCTTGTTTTGTTTGAGCCACATTTCTTTTTTATATCACAAATATGAATTCTTATTTACTACCTGTTTACTAACCATATTAGATATCAGTATCTGATTCTGATTTATTATGGAGTCCTAACCTGTAGATCAAAAGATTAGTTGAGAAGGAAGTTCTTCTTTAGCAGAGAGTAATTCAGATGGTGAGGGTAGTTGTATCTGCACAAAAATCTGTACCCCTAAATCTGCACCAGCTCTAGACCTTGAAAAGGTCTGGTAGCTTTGGAGCAAGTGATTTCTTGCCAGTTCCAAAGAGAGAGTGTGTCTGTCTGCTGGGACTTTTTGTCTGACACTATCCTTCCTC
The DNA here is from genome assembly GCF_019175285.1 of Sceloporus undulatus. Lineage (NCBI taxonomy): Eukaryota > Metazoa > Chordata > Lepidosauria > Squamata > Phrynosomatidae > Sceloporus > Sceloporus undulatus. The sequence goes on along the minus strand of NC_056522.1, from coordinate 125,419,469 downwards.
ACATTGGCACACATCCTTTCCACTCTGGTTGACACAGGCTAGTGGAAGCCATGGATTTTCACTTTTCAGCATTTTAGCGTGGCTATGTCTAAAACCTTAGTAAATTAAATTTAAACCAGATTTTTCTGTGCCAAAGCTGAAGTTTAAACAAGAGGGGGAAGAAAAACGAGGAATGTGTTTCATAATACAGAGAACAAACTATTGTGTCTGCACTAGCCCACTGTGATAGATTGTGCATTCTGTTTGTTTTAAATAAATATTTCTAGAAAAAGAGGAGCATGCTATATTGTTTGTCTTGAAAGAGACATTATAATTTTTCTATTACATATTAATTTTTCTCTGAATCTAAAATGCAGTTGCGAAATACATTGCAGTTCCAGTTTTTTGATGATGATGAAAGCGGGGAGCCCCAAACAGTCTTCATTGGTCCCATAGAAAAGTAAGAAGTCTTTTCTGCATGTTGTAACTTTTGCCCACATGATACAAGCTCTGAATTTATTCAACTTATTTTTCGTTGCAGGTTGATCGTTTATCCTCCTCCTCCGGCAAAGGGTGGTATTTCTGTGACTAATGAAGATCTCCATTGTTTAAATGAAGGGGAATTTTTAAACGATGTAATCATTGATTTTTATTTAAAGTAAGTTGTGTGGAATCTGTTTCACTTAAGCAATTGATGATCATTGAGAAACCCCTCCTATTCTGAGAAAAATGACTTAAAAGATTATCTCCACTTCGTCCATTGTCTCAAAAAGCATGCTTTTTTTATAGAGTGCTAAATGAATAGCAGATTCATGAAAAACAGCACTTCCGGGAATTTTTAGGTCTAGCTAATATTACTAAATAAATAATTGAGATTATGGGCATGCAAATTCCACAGCTCTGTGGGTTATAAAAGGCTCATATCTGAATAGGACTGTGGGGGTAATTTTTGCCAGTGCCCCCAGGAGTGCTGTTTCAGGCCTAAGAATCTTTTTTCTTTTTGCTAAACAGGAAGGGAGTAGAAGTCACTTTCAGTTTTGAAAAATGCCCTCACATGCCTACAATAGTTCTGTAGGTGTTGGAGACAGGTGTATGTGGGTGTAGGTATGTGCGGCCTACAAGCCACATTTTCCCTACTGATTTTCAGACTTCTTTCAAAATTTCACTGTATTCATGACAAAAATTCATGGGATTTTATGGGAATATATATCATATAGTCATTAGAACATCTGTTTGCAAACACTATTTGAATGATCAGTTAAACTCCCTCTTTTTACTCTTTTCAAGAATCACAATTAACCAGTATGGCTACAGATCTTTATATTAGTCTGTGTTTCAACTCTACTTGCATTTAACTTTCCTTTGATAGGATTTATTTGTGGTTGTTTAAAAAGTCTTTTACCAATCTTGGAAGCTAATTCTTCCTATGAAACCCCAAAGATATTTTCATTCTGTCCCTTGGCTTCTACAGTATAATTTAGGGTGATGGAAGGCACTTTATTTCTGTTGTTACTTGAATCCATGGAATCTTGCTAATCAAGTGGAGGTATAAATCAAATCCATCTTCCTACTCCTTGTATAATATTGCATGTCTTCCCCTTTCTTGATAGCATTACTGTGCATTTCCATGACCACTTATTAATGATGTAAAACAGAGATGTGATGATTTGGATATAGGGTATATTAGATATTACAGAAGAAGAAGGGTGTGGTGAAGTTGAAACTGGCCTTCTATTTATAGCAGTAGTTCTAAAGTCTGCACAATGCATGTTTTTCCACTTGGGTTATGATGAATAATTCTCTTTTCTAATGGTCTCTCAATAAAGTTTAAACTTTTTTTTTTACTGTGTTATGCCAAAAAAAAAAAAAAACCTACAAAAAAGCCCCCTCAAAATTGTCTGCATCAGCTTTATAGTAATTCATATAAGGTAGTCTATATAGGATGCGGTGGCTTAATGGTTAAGATGCCAGGTCTGACTATCAGAAGATTAGAAGGTTGGCAATTCGAGGCATGAGTGCTGCATGATGGGGTGAGCTCCTGTCGCTAGTCCCAGCTTCTGCCAGCCTAGCAGTTGGAAAGCATGGAAATGCAAGTAGATAAATAGACACCACTTCAGTGGAAAGGTAATAGCGTTCAGTGCAGTCATGCTGGCCACATGACCACCAGAGCAGTCCTTGAACAACACTGGCTCTTCGTTCTAGAAACAGAGATGAGCAGCACCCCCTAGAGTTGGTTACAACTAGACATTCACGTCGAGGGACTGCCTTTACCTTTTAGTCTGTATAAATTTAATTTGAAGCTCATTATGGTTTTCTTGATCTTAATTTGGTGTGAAATTCTGTACCCTTTTCATAAGCTCTTTTGGTCTGAATGGGATAGCCAGCATGTGGCAGGCTTGTCTAGAAAAAAATAAAATCTTTTCTAGAATATTTTCCAGGGGGAAAAAAACCCAGAGAATTAAAGCTAGTGGAAAATACAAACCTAAATATGTTGCTTCCCTTTAAAGGTATCTAGTTCTTGAAAAATTGAAACAAGAAGATGCTGATAGGATTCATGTATTCAGTTCTTTTTTCTATAAACGCCTTAATCAAAGAGAGAGGAGAAACCCTCAAGAAACTTCAACCCTTACGTAAGTTTGATTAGGATTATTACTGTATAATTCTAAATAGTATCTTTTCCATCCCTTATAAAGAAGGTGGCTTTGTTTAGATGGAGTGCATGTGAATGAGCTTTGAGTGAATGAATACCTCTTTTCTGCAGCTGTAAGGAATTGAAAAGTGCATTAATTATCCAAAGTTAATTTTTTGATTTTAACCTGGGGAAGCTGTGGTTTTTATTATTATTATGTTCAGGGAAAGTCATCTTCAGAGCTGTGGCTTCCAATCATGGTTCTCCTCCCTTCTGAAATAGCATTTTCTAATTGAGGATCACCATATGTTGTTGATGTACTAATCACATAATCCTTGGCCTTTGGCCGTACTGGCTGGGATGATGGGAATTGCAGTTCAGCAACTGCTAGAAACAACAGTCCATTGTTAATTGGAAATAGAAACAAAGGTCTCCCTGACTTATAACTGTATTGGGAAAAGCAGTGCAGAAGCTGCGGGTAGTTCGCAGAGCACTAAACCATATTTGAGTGTTATATCTGAACAAGATCAATATTGACAGGTTTATGTAATATACATTAACAAAAAAGATGTAGGACTAAATCAGTGGCTACAGTGCATAACTTTATAATGATATAGCTACATCTCTGATATAATATGCAGCCCTTCTAATGAATTGCAATGATGTGCATTAGGAGACCATGTATGGTGTGGCGTTGAACACTGAGAAACACTGCAAAATGACCACGCTTCTTTTTATAAAAAGAATATTATTATTTGAATTATAAAATACAGAATAAGGGAGCCAGCATAGCATAGTGGTTTGAGCGTTGGATTAAGATTCTGGAGATCAGGGTTTGATTCCCAGTTCAGCCATGAAACCCACTGGGTGACCTTGAGCAAGTTCATTCTCAGTCTCAGGGAAAGGCAGTGGCAAAACTTCGGAACAAATCGTGCCAAGAAAATCCCAGGATAGGTTCACCTTGAGGTCACCATAAGTCGGAAACGAGTTGAAGGCTCACAACACACACAATACAGAATAAAAGAATAATAGAAAAAAGGATTATAAATGAAAAAAGAGAAATGAAAGCAAGAATAAACAATAGAGAAATAAAGAATAATAATAAGAAATAAAAGTGACTTTCTATTTTTTCCTCAGGTGTTCTTTCTTAATCCTAATTAAGCCTTCTCCATCTAAAAAGACAAAAATACACTTCTTTCTATAGTCTTATCAATGTTGAATTAGTGCAGACATAAAGTAAAAATCACCATTATAAATAATTGCATTACAAAGAGTCAATACAAAGTTAGCTTTCCCCGATATCTGTCCAATAATAATAATAATAATAATAATAATAATAATAATAATAATAATGGATTCCATTTAAACAAAATGTTTCTCCACTCTTTTAAGTCCAAATAATAGGCTTTATCATTGACTATCTTTTCTTCCCTAAAATTTAATATTTAAAAATAAAAATTAACCATTAGGCAAATCTACTATCCACATTTTATAGCTCCAGTTTTTTTTCATACCATAACTTCAAAACTTGATATGCTTCATAAAAGAAAAACATATTTTCTCTTTCTCTTTTTAAATCAAACAGTATCATGTTGGTTAATCTTCTCATGAAGATTAATGCATAAATCAATCCCATGTCAGCCACATTTAAACCATAAACCTTATTTAAACTATTTTAAACCTTAATCTTGACACCAGTCTTCCCCCCTCCCCTGCAAAAAATTGACAAAATAGGAATTGAGGCAAACCCCTCACAGTTAACATTACCTTTGGTACAGTTTTCCATAACTGTCCCCCAATTGCTCTCAGCCTCCTAAATGACCAGTTGCCAGTATCTTCCCTAGTCTCATCCCATTACAGTTTCAACTTTGTCATTCATAATTTGTATACAATGGTCCCTTCCCTTACATAGTGGATCCATTCTGGAACACACACACACCACGCAAGGAAAATTCCACCTATGCTCGACCCCCATTAAAGACAATGGGGCTCATGCCCGTGGCAGTGCACATACCACAGAATACAGGTCATTATTCTTTCTGGCACATGGTGCCGCTTCTTCCAGCACAGCTTTCATTGTATGCATGAAAGCTGCATATATGTCGCACCCGCATATGACATGGACGTACTGTACTTCTAACATTCTGCCATACTGATCTTGATTCACCTGCTTACAGGAAACATCTTCTTCACCCAACGTCAACATTGTGCAGCCTCCTGCGTCTCTCTCCAAACATTTAATTTTAGATTCCTCATCTGATATCAGTAGCACAAAATCATCTTTCTTTTCCTTTCCATCCTGTGACAATATATCTTGCCACATATACATATCTCAGCATCAAAATCCTGGAACAATTGGTTCACCTTTTCCACTCTGTACTACTAAGATTCTGAAAAATATTTAGTGTCATTTTATTTCCTGATCTCATTATCAACGGGTTATATGACATCTTAGCATTTTTTTTTTATGAAGCACCCAGTAAACAGGAGCCAAAAAAAGGTGACTATGCTGGCCTCCAAGAGGTGCCACCCATCCTTTTTTGAAGCACAGATATTTCTCCAGATCCAAAACTGAAGCACCTGGTAAGCAAGAACCAATCTTATAAAGTGTTTTTTTAAATTGTCCAGTCCAGTAAAGGACACGATGGTTTAGCGGTTAAGATGCCAGTTCTGACAGTCTGAAGGTTGGCAGTTCGAGGCTCAGGCACCGTGTGACGGAGTTAGCTCTTGTCACTATTTCCAACATCTGCCAACATAGCACTTTGAAAGGATGCAAATGCAAGTAGGTAAATAGGTACCACTTCTATGGGAAGGTAACAGCATTCTATGCAGTCATGCTGGCCACATTTATTATTATTATTATTAACCTTTATTTATAAAGCGCTGTAAATTTACACAGCGCTGTACATACAATCTTTTTAATTAGACGGTTCCCTGCCCTCAGGCTTACAATCTAAAAAGACATGACATAAAAGGAGAAGGGAAAGGTGGTGGGGCTAGTAGGCTAATACATATAAAGTACATAGCAATACAGGAAATGGTTCGATAAAACAGGCATCAAAAGAACATCAAATAGCAAGTGACAATTATGCAATGCCTGGGAATGCTTCTCTGAACAGGATGGTCTTCAACTCTGTTTTGAAGCTGGTTAAAGAAGTGATGGCCCTTGCTCACAGGGGAAGAAGGTTCCAGGAGTGAGGGGCAGCAAGTGAAAAGGGGTGAATCCGAGATGGGGCAGAGGAAATCCTGGGCTGGGACAGCAGACCTCGACTACCAGAACGGAGGGCCCTGGTGGGAAGGTGAGGAGAAAGAAGGTCTGATAAGTAAGGAGGGGCCAGCCCATGGAGGGCTTTATACGTCGACAGCAGGAGCTTGTACTGAATACGGAAAGGGAGGGGGAGCCAGTGAAGGGATGCCAGCACAGGAGAGATGTGGTCAGAGCGGTGGGCGGATGTGATAATGCATGCAGCTGAATGCTGAACAGAGATTAAAGGACGGAGGTGAGAAAGAGGAAGCCCAGCCAGGAGGACGTTACAGTAATCGAGTCGTGAGATCACTAGGGCATGGACCAGGATCTTGGCAGTAGAGGTGGAGAGATATGGTCGGATTTTAGCAATATTGTACAAAAAGAATCGACAAGCCTTGGCTGTGGATCTGAGGGATACATGACAGAGAAGAATCAAAGATGAAACCAAGACTGCGGGCTTGCTGGACTGGTTGAATAGAAATGTTGTCCACAGAGACAGAAAAGGAGTGTGGAAGGGTGGGCTTAGGAGGAAAGACAAGAAGCTCCGTCTTGGACATGTTGAGCTTCAAACGCCGATGGCGCATCCAATGCGAGACAGCTGTGAGACATGATGAAACTTGCTGTTCAAGCCTTGGAGAAAGGTCGGGGGTGGAAAGATACAACTGGGTGTCATCGGCATACAGATGGTAGGAAAAACCAAAAGAGCTAATGAGTTTACCTAAGGACAGTGTGTAGAGAGAAAACAGAAGGTGACCCAGAACAGAGCCCTGGGGAACTCCAACAGATAAGGGAACTGGAGAAGAAGTCTGACCGCCAGCAAACACTGTAAAAGATCTGCCAGACAAATAAGATCGAAACCAGTCGAGAACAGAGTCTGAGAACCCAAGGTCAGAAAGTATATTAACTAGAAGAGAGTGATCAACAGTGTCAGAGGCTGCAGACAGATCAAGAAGGATGACAACAGAGTAAAGGCCATTTGCCTTGGCCAGTAAAAGATTGTTTGAGATCTTGGTGAGGGCTGTCTCTGTAGAGTGCCGTGGGCGGAAGCCAGACTGAAAGGGATCGAGAATGGAGTTGGCCATATGACCATAGGAGTTGTCTTTGACAACCCTGGCTCTTTGGCTTAGTAACAGAGATGAGCACTGCCCTCTATAGTCAGTTGTGACTAGACATTCATTTCAAGGGGAAACTTTACCTTTAGCTTTACCAATCCAGTACCTCCTTTTGTCAAATCCAGTTTCTCACAGCATCTCTATTTTATAATCCAAACTTAATAAATCCCAATTAATTAAATCCAGTATAAAACGAAATCAGTAGATCTTTCAAATAGTGTTGTTGCTAACCTTTGGTCATTTCAAGCTTTGTTATTTCTGATTCTATTTAAACTTTTTTTCTGATAAAGAACACAACCAAAATGAAATGTTAACCAAGCCTCTCTTTTAATATTAGGCAGTTTACTGAAGGCAAAAGTATCCCAGCTGAGTCCCAGGTTTTTTAAAAATCTAAATGTTAAAAGCAAAATTGCAAATGGCAGTAGTACTGTATTAGTAGTAGGAATAGTAGTAGTGTGTCCTAAGTCATTTCCGACTTACCGTGACCCTAAAGTGAACCTGTCACAGGGGTTTCTTGGCAAAACACTAGGTATTAAATAAAGAAAGCAAATATTTCGGGTCCAGTGTCCATAAAGAGCTGCTTTCCACCGTCAACTGTTGATCTCTTCAGTCTCTTCAGGCATTGCAGATGGCAGTCAGGCATGATGATGAATTCCAGCCCCCTGTGTGCAATTTTGCTAATCGCTTCTTGTGGTTTCCACAACAACTGCTTGGTAATAGAGTCTTTTGATCCAGGAAGATAAATTACCAAGTGTATCTTCAGTTGGTTAAAAGCCTCCATGAAGCCCCACAAAGTGGGATAGCTTCAGCCTGCCATCTTCCCCAGATGTAGTAGCACTGTTTCCACACTTCTGTCTCCTCTTGCACAATAGTCTCGATGGAGTATATAAACATTGCACAATGGAGCTTTTCAACTCGATGTGATCATAAAGTGGTTGATGGTGGCATAACCTACTGACAGGATGCCAGCCACAATGACATTATGCTGATGATAATGACTGGTTTGATATATAAGGAAACAACTGAAAGCTAAAGCTAGTGTGTCTATGTGGCAGCTCATTTTAAATGTTTAAAAAACTGTTACTGTCTAAGCAGGATACAAGATAATTCCTAAATTTCTTACTTATATATGTATTTATTGATTTCATTTTTATACTGCCTTTCTCCCAAAAAGGGACTCAAGGCAGCTCACAAGATAACAATGCATTAAAAACTTTGTAACAAAAAATTAAAAACAATTGAAATAATTCAGTTAAAACAGTATAAAATTAATATTAAAAATACACAAAAGTTAAAAACATGACTAAATCAGACACCTCATATAAAACCTACCCTGTCACGATTTTAAAAAGTTTGCCTGAATAAAAATGTTCTTACTTATTAGTGAAAGGAAAGGAGGAAAGGGGTCAGCCTAGCCTATCTTTCAAATAATGGTTGCCACAAGACTGAGGATAATTCACCTCTTGTAGAAGAAGAGAATAAATTGTCTTGTAAATACCAAGTATTATAAAATTCATTCATTTTATTTCCTATCATTGTGTTTACAGAATCCAGCAGAAACGGCACGGTCGAGTGAAAACATGGACCCGACATGTTGATATCTTTGAAAAAGATTTTATTTTTGTCCCCCTTAATGAAGCGTAAGTAGGACCTGTACCACTGTATGTAGCACTGGAATGTCATTTCTGTTGAATCTCATGTAGTGGAGACTTTAAAGAATCCTGGTTTCCCCTTTCATGTTATTTATTAGCTGCTTTCACATGTTGCAACAAAACATGACAATGCATGTGTGTGTACTCTTTCTTTTCTACCTTTTTCGTGTATGTGAGAGGAAATTTTTAAGTTTTCAATTTGTACTTTGGGCAAACTAAAGTTAGCTTGTATTGTCATTTGTCTTAAATATGGCCAAAGAAGTTCAAGAGCCAGATTTTTAAAAACAAAGTAGTCAGGTATGTACTGGAAGCTTAATCAGGGTTTTGCAGTCTTTTTAAGACAGGAGGTAGGCTTTCTGGAGTAGGATGAGCTGAAGTCTTCTTCCAATCTAGGAATTAAAGTGGAGAGAGGATAAAGTGCAAAGAGGATTCAACTCTTACTCTAACCTGGAATTTGTTTTGCTCTTTGCTTGCTGGGCACAGAAAAGTCCCTGCCTCTATTGTTGGTTCTGAGCTTGAGGAGGGGAAATAAAGCCATGTGCCAGAGGAGTCCTTCAAGCTCTGTCATGTAAGCAAGAAAAGCAAGACAGACTGCCTTTGCTTTTCACTTCCAGCTTAGCTAGATGGGGGAGACCATAGCAAGCAAACCTGCCTTTCTGTCTGATAAATACTGTGAGCATGGCACTCTAGATAGAGAGATAAAACAGCTTCATCTTCAGTTACTCATTTTGCTTTGGATCTGGGGCAGAAAGACCGCGATACATGGGCTTTCATCTCTGCCTACATATTCTGTATGCCTTAGTTGTGCAGAGTCAAGTTAGCATATTCCAACTCTGAGCTGCAGCTAAGAGGAAGGAGGCACTGACAGCCCCCCTCCGAGTAGACTTCCTAAAAATTGTGGCTTCTGTGCTTAATATGATAATACATTATTGAATGTAGCTTTGGAATTTGGAATTATCCGTTTGTTTTGTGTGTTTTTATTGCAGGGCACATTGGTTTTTGGCTGTCATCTGTTTTCCAGGTTTACAGAAACCAATATATGAGGCCAATCCATGCTACCAGGAAAATGCATCTGCACAGGTTAAATCTTCCTCCTTAGATCAAGATGGAAGCATTTCATCTCCTTTACCTAGTGATTCAGATCTGTTACACCAGTCCTCACCTGCAGCAGTAACAAAGAAAGTGCTGAGCAAGAAGCATATCGCAGTTTTAACTGACCCAAGTACAGAAGCTGAGGAAAGTGAGTCACTGTATTGCAAAAGAAATTCTTCTTTGAAAGGTGGTTTTAAAAAACTAAATCAGTTACACAACACAACAGAAGAATCGAGAACTATGGAACCTGTATGTCATAAACAGGACTATAGGACTTCAGAGAAAAATGGCGTACAGTGTGAACATAAAACTCATGTCCATGCTACTGGTGTGTACTTCTGTCTACTGTATTTTTGTGGCTTTTACTTTATAAATGTTCCTTGAAATTTTTTATCATCTTTGAAATTATGTGGCACTGGATCTAATCAATGCTCAAAAGGGAAATGCTGGAAACTTTATATAAATGGTTTTAAACTGCTAGAGGAAGTGTAGCCAGAGTTGCATCTTGAAAAAATATTAGAAATGTAAGAGCCACATATAAACTGTTCTGAGACTACTACAGGAAGAAGATAGTGTAACTGCATTTTTTTTAAAAAAAAATCTGAAATAGAGCAGTTTTTTTTTGCGATGCATGATGCAGTTTGTCACACTTAAATATACAGAGGATTATAATTAGGTTGCTGTTCTAAAAATATTTAAATTTGTAAAAGAAACAATGATATTTAAAACGTGCCTCTTTTGAAGTTGTAAAAATAGTCTTTGCTGGAGTTTGGTAAGTTCCTTTTTGGACCACTATTCCCAGAATCCTCAATCACCATTGGAAAGTATAGTCTGAAAACATACTGTTCACAGTTTTAATTTTTGTTTTCCTGCACTGTGCCTGTCCTCACAGAGAGATGCTAGTCGATTACTTATACTCTTCATGGAGAAGGTTCAGTCCCTACAGAGTGCAAATGAGAAATGATTTCTGATCACTTCCAGGTTGCATTTTAAGCTTTTTCAGCCTTGTGGACCAGAACTGGACCTTACCCTCCATCACCACTGTTGCTTTTCCCAGTTTAGAAAACAGTTGCCAGTTAGAATAGATGATACAGTGTTCTAAGTAGATGGCCTTAGTTTAAAACATTTTGCTAAATTGATTCTGCCATTTCCTTGCTTTGGTTTTTATACATTTTTCTTCAGAGGTATATAAAACCATTTCATTTGGTTCACAATGAGAGTTTATTTCTTTTATCTTGTTAGCTGTCTTGAGTACAAGCTTTTGGAGAAAGATGAGGGTAGGTAGTTAGGGAGAGATCTGGAGCACCTCAAGAACCCTTCAATTGGGGCTCTGCTAGGCTGAAAAAGTAGGTTTTGAGAGGGGTCATGCTCAGTCAGCAATGACTGTAAAAATGAATCCCCCCAAGTTATAGATCTTAAGCCCAGTTTATGATCTTACAAGAACAGGATGCCAGCCGTGATCTAAAATCTTTTTGTGGGGAATTAATTCATTTGAACAGTTATTCTCAGGTATTCTGTGTGGTGTAGTGAATTGAGCATTGGACTATGACTCTGGAGACCAGGTTTCAAACCCCCACTCAGCCATGGAAACCCACTGGGTGCCCTTGTACGAGTCACACTCAGCTTCAGAGGAAAGCAAAGGTCAACCTCTGAACAAATCTTACCAAGGAAAGCCCATGATAGGTTTGCCTTAAGGTTGCCATAAATCAGGAACAATTTGAAAGCATACAACAATGCTTTTGCTATTTGCTTTCTGTGTGGGAGAGGATATATAATATAATATATCTGTGATATCTCGTCCTCTCCATTGACACCCCCTTGTCGTGGGGGAGAGGCTTGCGTACCCTAAAGAAGTTGTGAGCTATGTTGGTAGTGGTATAATAGCCACCGGTAGGGCCTCTCATGCCAGACAGGTCAAAACTGAAGGGTCTGGCCAAGAGCACCAAAGGGCAGGATGGGCTCTCTAGCCTTATGGCAACCATCCTAGGAGAAGGAAAACTAACCCCAAACCCAGGCAGATGGTACTCGCCTAACCCTGTAAGGTCAGCCATCTAAGAGAAGGAAACTGATACCTTGCTGTTTTTGTTTTTTAATTTTACTAATCTTTATTGACAATGCAGATGGTCTACAGAAAATCAAGCTAAACTATAGTGAAGACTCAGCTGACAGCAGTAAAATAAATGAAGATGAGCTCATAGATTTTTCTGAAGATCAAGATAACCAGGTAACACATTTAAACAGCATTACATTAATAACTAATATTTTAGGGTTAAACTGAACTGTTTTAACTGTTCAAAAAGCCCAGTGAGAGCAAGGGGAGGAGCTAGCCTGTTTAACACTTTTTAACATCTTATAATTGTGTTTTTAAGGTACTCAATGTCATTTTCATTTTGGCATTTAAGAAGTTGAAAGTGTCTTAATGTACACATATAGGAAACTGTACTGCAAGTATTCTGTGCCTCCACTAACCTAGTAGTCATTGCTTCAGTGGGATTCTGATATTTTACTACATTTTCATGTCTGTATCATTTTGCACTGGGAAATCGAAGCATACTTTAACTGGTGTTTATATGTTGCTCATACCTGCTTGATGATGTGTAAAAATTATACTTGTTCTCCAGTGCCACAAGGATCAGCTTCTTTGCACAGCAGTAGAAATGAGCACAATCTTGTGTGGATAGCAAGTCACAGTTAATTTCCAATTTCATCCACTAGAAGGCAAGCTGTATCCGTAGGTGTTTCTTTATCTCCATGCTGTGAAAGCATGATTTTTTGTTTGTTTAGCAGAATTTAGGACTTTATTATAAATAAGTTTAGGACACTCAGTCCATATTGCTTGCTAGCAAGGAAATACTGTTCCTCCTCTGCTTTTATCTTCCGTTCTTCAAGTCTTGCAGTTTGGTATAGAGGCCTGATAGCATCTTAATTTCAGCAGTTACTGAAAGGGTGCTCTCATTCAAAGACTTTGGCAGAGTAATAAACATTCGTCCTGATTGTTCCTTTTTTCCCCTTTTCACAAGCTTTATATGTGAACATGGTGAGAATGGATGCAAGGCAGTAATTTTGCCATAGAGGGACCTATCAACCTTTTAAAAAACAATGCTAGGGGGTGTCTGAGAAGCCAACTCGATCCTGGACCCTTTCCAGTCTGGCTTCTGCCCACGGCACTCTACAGAGACATCCCTCATCAAGATCTCAAATGATCTCTTGCGGGCCAAGGTGAATGGCCTCTATTCTCATTTTCTTGGTTTGTCTGCGGCCTTCGACACTGTGGATCACTGTCTCCTGGTTGATTTACTTTCTGACCTTGGGTTCTCCGACTCTGCTCTCGACTGGTTTAAATCTTACTTGTCAGATAGATCTTTTGCAGTGGTCACGGGTGGTCAGACTTCATCCTCTGTTCCCCTATCTGTTGGAGTTCCCCAGGGCTCTGTCTTGGGTCCCCTTCTGTTCTCTCTATACACACTGTCTCTAGGTAAACTCATCAGTTCTTTTGGTTTCTCCTATCATCTGTACGCTGCTGACACTCAGCTGTATCTCTCCACCCCAGACCTTTCGACGGGGCTTGAATAGCAAGTTTCTTCTTGTCTGACTGCCATCTCTCATTGGATGTGGCTTCGGCGCTTGAAGCTCAACATGTCTAAGACTGAGCTTCTTGTCTTTCCACCTAAACCCACCCTTCAATATTTCTTTTCTGTTTCTGTTGACGACACTGCTATTCAACCGGTTCATCATGCCCACAGTCTTGGCTTCATTTTTGACTCTTCTCTGTCATTTATTCCCCAGATCCAGGCCACCGCCAAGGCCTGTAGATTCTTTCTCCACAAAAAGATTGTATGTACAGCACTGTGTAAATTTACAGCGCTTTATCAATAAAGGTTAATAATAATAAGTAACATAGTTGTGAAGGAAACTCTATCCATGTAGTTCATCCAGAGCTACAATGGAGCAGAGTATTAACTGTTCTGTAGTGCTTTCTTTGGCTCCCAAATGGCAAGATAGCTTAGTTTTTGTTGCCATGCATCTATGCGGTCTCTTTATATGTGCTTAGAATATCTCACAGGGTTTTTTCTAGTCTTTCTTATACCTTTTGTGTTATGTTTTCAGAACTGAAGGCAGTGCTGTTGACTAGGTGGTAGTGCTGTGTATTCTGCCCAAATGTGACCACAGAGTTTTGGTTTGCTCGCACAATTGGTTCAGGTTCTTATTTATTTAGGGATGCCCCCTTTCATTACTTCATTGACAACTGAGGAGAGAAGCAGATGGGTATGCAGAAGTGGCCTCTGGCCACTCTGCCTGCAATCACCCCATGATTGGCTGGGACTTTGGCAACTGGACGGCTCGCTCTGAAAGCGGGCCACTGTCACGGTCCCAAATGGGCTGCCAGGAAGGAGTGGATTTTCACCTGAAGGCCCAAAGCCAGTCCTTTTGGCCCCTCTATTTTGGGCCTGAGATCACTGCACAGTGGGTAACTATGATCTTTTCTGCCTCCCCCCTCCCAATTTAGCATTCTTTCTGGTCATTATATGATAGGTAAATTTTAGCTGCCAGGTTCCATTTCTCTAGATAGATCTATTCATATGTATTAAAATTATTTCCTGATTTCTTTTTACAAGGATTGATTTAGGTAGAACTATCAGTGACAAAACTGCATACTGGATTTGGTTGGAATCTTCCTATACAAGGATAAAATGACTTATTTGGAAGATATAGTCCAGCAAAAGTATAAGTAGTTAACATTCTTTTTCTCCAGCACATTTCTCTGAACTTGGCTTTTTCTTTTTTTTTAAAGATGTTTAGCTGCTATGCTTACAACCTTGATCCACATTTCCAGGAATGCTGTAATAAGATAACCTATTTCATCTGACAGTGTTGCTAGCCATTGCAACTTCATTGTAGCATATGAGTCGTTTGGGATTTGTCAGTTTAATGAGGTAGTTTTAGTTTTTATTTGGATTTTGCTTCCTTCAGTGCTCCTAGTAACAAGGAGTTCTTTTTCGTGGTCTCTGTGCCTCACACAATAGGGTTTGTGCCTGTGCAGAGACTCCATTTGAAAACTGAAAAGCTGAGCAGATTGGGGGGAGGCCCCACCCTCTCCCGTGTATTGAGCATGTCTAATCCTGCCAATCTAGCTCCACCTTCAGTTCTTTTCGTCCGCTGCAAGAGAAACACTCCTTTGGATTGTTTGGTAGATTTTAATTTTTCTTATTCTTTTTCTTGTTTTTTCTTGTTGAGCATTGCCCTGGCAGAGCTTTGAAGGTGAGTATTTTTTGTCTATTTTAGCCCGGACAGGCTTCTCGCTTCTGGGCCTCCTATGGCCCCCAAATCTTTGTTTAAGCTCTGTATTGATTGTGGTCGTAAAGTTGTCCTCACCAATGGACATTCTAAATACCTTTTTTGTTTGGGTGACCATATCACTGACCATTGTTCCATTTACTACTCTTTTACTTCCACGACTCTTCATAATAGAGCCCAGTGATTGAAATGATTTTTTGGGAGCGCTCCCTCTCAGTGGCTGAAAAATCTTCCCAAACTGATCCTTTGGCATTGATTCCTATTTCCAAGCTTCCAAGGATCCCAAAGATTTCTAAGCTTTTGGCATCAACATCAGGCTCGACCTCAACCCCATTAGCATTGAAGGCTTTGCAATTTACAGAGCCTGCCTTGACTTCGAGGCCATCGACACTGAGAGCATTGGAACCTGCTCCATCGATGTCGCAGACACCATCTACTGCCTAGTCTCCTCCATTACGGGAGGTTTTCTCTGCCTCTCACAGGCAAAGCATCCTCAGAAAGCCAAAAAGAGGCCTGACGTCTCGAGTGATCTCAATGTCGTGAGATCTGAAAAGAAGCATAAGTCTAAGGCTTCCATTCAGCCTACTGCTGCTTTGTCCTCGATATCTGCTTCGATCTCGACACTGGTCTCTACAGTGGCATCAACATTGAATACTACTATGACTTTCTTGCTTCCACCGCCGACACCATCGTTGGCTATACAGCCCCCCCATCTCGGTCACTGTTTCAGACTTGACGTTGGGGGTCTTGACCTCGGCATTGTTGAGTGCTCCATTACCATTGGACCCAACACTCCATCTATGCCACCAATGGTCTCTTCACTGCCACTGGTTCCTACATTGGTTCTGATGCAGATATTTGTCTCGCCGGCACAGGCTTACAGACTTTCATTGTCTCCATCAACCCCTTGACACTGACGTGTCTCTTGCCAAATCTCACAGGTCTCCGACGTCATCTAAAGACCATGTTGAATTGTCAACATCAACCTCCCGCCACTACTACCAGGATTCATCCTATGCCTCAGCATCATATATCAGACAGTATCGTGCAGAATAATATTGGAGAGAACGCCCTTCTTCCTATCGATCCTACTCTCCATCTTACAGGGATCATTGCCACTATAGGGAGCCTTACTATGAATCTCTCTCTTGATATCAAGCTCCCTCTTATTTTCGGCCCTGCTCTCCACAACGTGCTCATAAGTCTCATCTCGAATATGATGCCACCAGACTGCCTTCACCTTTCCTCACACCACGGCTACAGTCTCTCGACTCCCAGCATCACCTATTCAATCGATGCCAGTGGCTCAGATTCCGTTGTCGACATCGGTAATGACACCAATCCCTGCTGCCATCCCACTTGTGTCTTCAGTACCAACATGCCAAGCCATGCCTCCTCCTGTTGTTACACAGATATCTCATCTTGTCATACCTACTCTTCCTCTACAGTCTACTGATGAATCTGCCTATGACACAGAAATGTCACCAGCCTCTCCCTCTCCTGTCATTGCATCTCCACAGGAAGAAGTTGAAGACACTACACCTCAATTTCCAAATGAAGATAGATGTTCAGCTCTTCTTGAATGTGGTCCAGAGAGTGGCTCGGGCTTTAGGCCTCCAGGTTGATGAGGCTCCCAAACTACCAAGAGACCCTGTTTTTCAGATTGTTGATACCACTGCAGTTTCACCAGCTATCCTTCCTTTCTTGGCTTCTTTATCTGATGTCATGAACTTTTCTTGGCTGAAACCCACATCTGAGCCACCTGCAGCAGTGGAGGAGCTTCAAGGAGCTTCAGAGGCCTCTTAGCCAGCCACCCTTCACTCTCTTTGAGTCACCTGCAGCAGAGGAGGAGCCTTAGAGGCTTGGAAGCCATTACTGCCTGAATTTCATTTCTAATTTCCTTGAATTAACCTCAGAAATTTACTTGACTACCTTTTTGTAGCTTTTGCAGCTACTCAGAGGTTAGTTCATCTACTAGAAACTGGACTTTCTAATCTGACTATTTTATCCATCAGACTCCTGGCTCCTTATGGTGACAGGCAATGTTACTAAACACTATTAGCTATTATTTTTCCATATTTGTCATTGTTACATTTTGTGCTGCTGATTTTTGGGTCGAGAATCCATTTCCTTTCATGGCCCCCTCCATCTCTCCTAATCTGATCTCCATCCGGCCTCTTCCTCTTTCTCAGTTTCCATTCTTCTGTTCACTTTGGAATTGTCATTCCACGGCCCCTAAAACAGCAGCAATTCATGACCTTTTTCTCAATCACCTTGCTCTTACTGAAACTTGGCTTCCGGTCCATGATACTGCTACCTTTGCAGCCCTCTCTTTTGGTGGTCTCTTTTTCACCCATACTAGTAGTTCTGAGGGTAGAGGAGGAGGGGTCAACATCTTACTGTCTGATTCCTGCCAGTTTCAAGTGCTGTCTTTCCCCCCAAACTACTGCTTCTCTTTGTTTGAGTTTCATTCTATTAGACTTTTTCTTCCTTTACAGTTGTGGGTTGCTGTTATCTATAGTCCACTCAGTTCTGCTACTCAGTTCCTCTCTGACTTTAAGTCATGGCTGACATTCTTTTTATCCGATTCCATCCCCTCTCTGATCTTAGGTGTCTTTAATATCCATTTGGCCAATTTTAACAATCCGACAACCTCTTGCTTTTGTTCTCTCTTAGCCTGTTTTGATCTTCAACTTCATTCTGATTTTGCCACTCATTCACCTGGACACTGTCTTGATCTAGTTCTTCCTGCAAAATGTGTCATCTCTATCTACCTTGCCAACAATTTCCCATTATCTGATCACTATTTAATGTCTTTTACTCTTGCTCATACACCACCTCCTTGTCGTATCATTTGACCTGGTCCTAGCTGCTTGTCTTCACTTCTCTGGGTTTTACCATACATCAAAGGAGTCAACAGAATATGCAAAGTCTGACAGATATTTCACAGTGGTCACTGATGGTCAGGTTTCGTCTTCTGTCCTACTCTCTGTTGGAGTTCCACAGGGCTCTGGTTCAGGTCCCCTATTGTTTTCTTGCTACACACTGTCTTTAGGTAAGCTCATAAGTTCCTTTGGCTTTTCTTATCATCTGTATGCTGATGCCACCCAGCTGTATCTTTCAACCCCTGATCTTTCCTCGGGTCTTGAACAGCAAGTATCTTCTTGTCTCAACACTATTTCTCAGTGTACGCGGCACTGGTGCGTAAAGCTCAATACTTGACTTGAGCTTATTTTTCCTACAGAGGCTACTTATTTTTCCTACAGAGTACTCCTTTTCAATTCTTGTCGACAACATCTCTATTTGACCTGTGCAGGAAGCCCGCAGTCTTGGTTTCATTTTTTAATCTTCTCTGTCATGTACCCCCCAGATTCAAGCTATAGCTAAGACATGTAGATTTTTTCTTTATAATATAGCTAAAATGTGACCATTTCTTTCAGTCTCCACTGCCATGCTTTTAGTCCATGCCTTAATAGTCTCACGAGTGAATTTCTACAACCTTCTTCTGGTGGGGCTTCCTCTTTCTCATTTCCCTCCTTTGATTTCTGTCCAGCATTGGCTCACCATTACGATTATATCTGTTGCTATCCCTCCACTGGCTCTCTCTCCCCCTCCATATTCATTATAAACTCCTATTTGTGACTTTTAAAGCCCTGCATGGGCTGGCCCCTCCTTATTTATCGCATCTTCTTTCTCTGTACCTTCCCACTCACGCCCTCTATTCTAGCAGCCAAGGTTTTCAATTTCTCCAGCTTGGATCCACCCCCTTTCTCCAGCTTGGATCTACCCCCTACTCCTGGAAACTCCTTCCCTCTTGAGCATGGTTCATCTCCTCTTTACCTAGCTTAAAACTGAGCTAAAGACCATTTTGTTCAGGGAAGCATTCTCAGACATTACTTGATGGTTATTCAATGTTTATTTTAATCTGTTGTTTGTATATATATATTTAATGATTTTGTGTATCAATTTTATATTGTATTCCATTTTTTAGAATGTATGCCACTGGCAGTTACATTTTATTTTATATTATGTACAGCACTGTGTAAACCTACAGCGCTTTGTAAAGTT